>NC_053493.1:375109612-375436871 GCF_905171775.1 Rana temporaria | reverse complement strand
TGCAGATTTGAATATTGTAGAAAACGCCTCGATAGAACCCATGATTATTTCAGACCATAACCCGATCACCATGACTTTATCCTTCCAAAATAAACCTATTCTCCCCAAGACATGGAGACTGGACGATTCTTTGCTCAGCAATGATGAAAATCTACAGAGCCTAGATTTGAAACTCTCCAATTATTTTATAGAAAATGTTGATGGCGTCACTCATCCTTTATATGTCTGGCTCGCACACAAATGTGTCCTCAGGGGTGAGCTAATCTCACTAAAGGCTAAGAGAAACAAATTAAATCAAGCCCAAATTAATGCCCTAACTACTAAGATTAATGCTTTGGAACTCATACACAAACGCTCGCTGGCTCTTGATACTAAAGTTAAACTTTCAAAACTCAGAAGTGAGTTGACCCAAATCCTGGATAAAAAAATTAAACGTAACTTTATTCTTTCCCAAAAATACTTTTACGAATTTGGTAATAAAACAGGTAAACTATTGGCTAAGTCCCTTCATTCTACTTAAAAAAAATATGAAAATATATACTCTATAACTGACCCGAATGGCACTAAACATACTTCCACCACAGAAATAGCTAATCAATTCCGCGCTTACTATTCTAGCTTATATAATTTACCGCCTGAAACCCATTTTAAAGATGCTCCCTTGAGATCTGATTTAATTTTGGACTTCCTAAAGTCGTACAGCCCTAAACCCTTGAATCTAGAAGTGTCAAATGATCTTGATAAACCTCTTGAGCTGTCAGAAGCTCTCATTGTGCTTAAACAACTTAAAATGGGAAAGAGCCCTGGCCCTGATGGTTTCTCGGTCAATTATTACAGGTCTTTTAAGGATGTATTGCTCCCCCACTTCATTGACGCATTTAACACTGTTCCCACCCCATCCCCACTCCCTAAAGACCTTTTGGAAGCCCACATTGTGATGATCCCTAAGCCAAATAAAGATAAAACTCTAGTTTCTAATTATAGGCCAATTTCCCTTTTGAATATTGACGTTAAGCTTTATGCCAAAATTATTGCGAATCGCCTTTTGCCACTGATCCCTCAAATTATCTCCCTTGACCAAACAGGATTTACACCAGGAAGGGAGGCTAGGGACAATACTATCAAGGCCCTGCTAATCCAACAGTGGCTGATTAAATCCAAATCCCCGGGTTTCCTGTTGTCTCTCGACGCGGAGAAGGCCTTTGATAGGATCGCTTGGGACTATATGCATGAAACCTTTAGGATTACAAGAAAGAATGCTGAAATTTATCGGTCTTCTTTATTCATCTCCCACAGCAAGAATTAAGGTCGGTGGCGTCCTGTCGGAGGCCTTCTCCGTGGCGAATGGCACCGTGGCAACTACTGGCAACTACTGGCAACTACTGCCGTAGTTTGAGGATCCCTGGCCTAGGCCATCTTTATGTAGAGCAACAATTCTTTTTTTCAGATCCTCAGAGAGTTCTTTGCCATGAGGTGCCATGTTGAACTTCCAGAGACCAGTATGAGAGAGTGAGAGCGATAACACCAAATTTAACACACCTGCTCCCCATTCACACCTTAGACCCTGTAACATGAATCACATGACACCGGGGAGGGAAAATTGGGCCCAATTTGGACATTTTCACTTAGGGGTGTATTCACTTTTGTTGCCAGCAGTTTAGAGATTAATGGCTGTGCATGGAGTTATTTTGAGGGGACAACAAATTTACACTGTTAATTGTATAACAGTACACTATAGCTGTACACGCACTACTTTACATTGTAGCAAAGTGTAATTTCTTCAGTGGTGTCAGATGAAAAGATAGAATAAAATCTTTACAAAAAAGTGAGGGGTGTACTTAATTTTATGAGATACTGTATTGGCCTAATTTATGAAGGAATACATTTTTTTATTTTATTTTTAAAGAAACAAAGTTCTATTTATGGGAAAAAATGAAATACATTTTGGGTACAGCACTGCATTACCGCGCAAAAATGGCCAAAAATGGCCTGGTCATGAAGGGCAGTACATTTTCTGGAGGTCAAGTGGTTAAGCCAAATTAATATAAAATATAATAAAAATGTAAGGTTGAAGTGGCATTTGATGGGCACTTTTTATTACATGGCAGACTGAAGTAGTTATCAGTGGTAATATCTGAGATTGATGCTTTTCTGCTCTCCGATGTAGTCTAAAATGGAAAAGATACTTTATTATCACACAAATAGTGGAGTCCTCCCTAGAGCCCATTTCTTGCACTTGGTAATTACAAAGCACACTTACTGTCAACAATTCCCAGGCCAAAAATCATTCCATAGGAAATGAAAATACTTGTTGCATATTTTGAGGCCTCATTTTTGGATCCTTGGCGCATTTTAGATATTAGTTGCGGTGCCATCTCAGTCTCCCTGTTGTAAAAGGACTACATATTGCAGGGTTGCTTATTGACTTTCATTGAACATGTTATTATTATTTCTCAATGGAGGCGCTACGTGTTATCGATATCATTGGCCTGAATGATGGGGATAGAATATGAGCAGAATATTATCACTGGCATGAGACATTCTTTTTTTGTTGTTTCAGATTTATTTTTAGCCAGTAAGAAATATTTCTTTTTGAAACCAGCGGTGTTCATGTAACATTTTAGAATTCCCCAACTGCGATGCAACAAAGTCACCTTTTTATTGTTTGTTTTTCTTTCTTTTTTCCAATTTAGATATCTTCTCATTTTTGGAATAAGACCTCAGATCTAAGAATTTTTAACCACTTCCATACAGGGCACTTATACACCCTCCCGCCCAGACCAATTTTTAGCTTTCAGCGCTGTTGCACTTTGAATGACAATTGCGCGGTCATGCTACACTGTTCCCCAACAACATTTTTATCATTTTGTACCCACAAATAGAGATTTCTTTTGGTGGTTTTTGATCACCTCTGGGATATTTATTTTCTGCAAAAAAAATAAAAAAATGACCGAAAATTTTGAAAAAAACTTTTTTTTTGTTTCTGTTATAAAACATTGTAAATAAGTAAGTTTTCTCCTTCACTGATGGTACTGCACTGACGGGCACTTATAAGGCGACACTGATGGGCACCGATGAGGTGGCACTGATGTGGTGGCATTGATGGGCACTGATAGGCGGCACAGATAGGTGGCATGGATGGGCTTGGATAGGTGGCACAGATAGGCGGCACGGATGGGCATGGATAGGCGGCACGGATGGGCACGGATAGGCGGCACAGATAGGCGGCACGGATGAGCACTGATAGGTGGCATGGATGGGCATTGATAGGTGGCATGGATGGGCACTGATAGGTGGCACGGATGGGCATAGATGGGCACTATCGTATGTGTTGTACTAATGGATGCCAATCAGTGCCAAACAATGCCTGCCAATCAGTGATGCCCATTGTGGGCACTGATTGGCATCCATTGCGGCACTTATTGGCATCCTTTTTTTGTGTCATTGTCATCCCTAGTGGTCTAGGGTGGCATACCTTTTTTTTTGCATCCCTGGTGGTCTAGTGGGCATCCCTGGTGGTCCAGTGGGTAGCCTTGGTGGTCCAGTGGGCATCCTCTGGGGGCTGTGCTGATAATCGATCAGCACAAACCCCCCTGTCACAGGAGCAGCCAATCGGCTCTCCTCTACTCGCGTCTGACAGACGCGAGTGAGGAAAAGCCGATTATCGGCTTTTCCTGTTTACATCGTGATCAGCCGTGATTGGACACGGCTGATCACGTGGTAAAGAGTCTCCGTGGGAGACTCTTTACCTTGATCGGTGTTGCTGGGTGTCAGACTGACACCCTGCAACAACGATCGTGGCGATGCGCGCCCTCGGGGGCGTGCAGCGGCTCAAAATCCTGAGGAAGTCATATGACGTCCACTCAGGATTTTACAACCACTTTGCTGACGTCAATTTGTCATTGTAGGGCGGAAAGTGGTTAATTTCAATAGCCCATATGAAAAAAATTTCAATTTTTTTTTTCCAACCCCTACGTTGCTCCTGAAAGGCTTGGGGCTTGTCATCAGCTCATGTGTGCTACAAGAACCAGGGACAAATTACCAATAGGCACTGTAGGCATGTGCCTACAGGCTCCCTTCCTTGACCTATGCAGTTTAAGTGCTTTTTGCATTTTGCAGATTTGCACTACAGAACTTCTTCCATAGGAAACCATGGTGAATGGACTGTAGTGCAAATCTGCAAAATGCAAAAAGCACAAAAAATGCATAGGTGTGAATCCAGCCTTAAAGGGGAGCCCGTCTGTATGAGTTTTTATTTTTTTAAATCTTTCACTGTTAGGTCTCATGCACACCTCATGCACACAGGACATTTGTACAGCTGCTCCTAGAGGCAACCATTTTTACGTAATGAAATTGATGAATTCAGTGTTTACTATTGTGGTTAGCTGTGATTGTCCACATCTATTTACAAGGCATAGATGGATTGTGATTGGCCATGTCTGTACCATGTGATCACTGTGACCAGATTTCCCTTCTTAAAGGGGAGCCCGTCAATATGAGTTTTTGTTTTTTTAATCCTTTCGCTGTCAGTGGGGGTTTTACACACATTCCTGACGCTTTACCCACCGAGATTGTGAGTAAAACTGACAGGCAGACACCTGCAAGTCAGGTGAAAGCATTTGGTTGGCTGTGCCCCACAGGCCGGGCTGCAGCGCGATCAGTCACCCTCTGTGTCCACCACTGGTTCCAGGTGATCGCTGTGACCAATCACAGCGGCACATGACAATTTAACACATTGGATGGCTTTCTTTTATGCCATCCATTGTGTACTATTGTGTTGATCTTTGTGATTGGTCACAGTGATCACATGGAACCGGCAGTGGACACAGAGGGTGACTGATCACGCTGCAGCCCGGCCTACGGGGCACAGCCACCCGAATGCTTTCAGATCTGCCTGCAGTTTTACTCACAATCTCGGTTGCTAAAGCCTCAGGATTGTGTGTAAAACCCCAGGTGGTAGCGAATGGATTAAAAAAGATATACAGACGGGCTCCCCTTTGCCAACTTTTTCTACCGCCTGCCATCAAATGACAGCAGGAGGAAGAGCCTGTTGTTTTGGGCGGACATCATATGACGTTGCAAAGCCACTAGGGGGCACAGTAACTGAGTAGGACCGTGGATCTGTGTGTGTAAACACACAGATCCACGTCCTGTCAGGGAGAGGAGACCGAAGGTGTGTACATAGGGACACAGATCAGTCACCTCCCCCAGTCAGTCCCCTCCCCCCCACAGTAAGAATCACTCCCTAGGGAACACATTAACCCCTTGATCCACCCCCTAGTGTTAACCTCTTCCCTGCCAGTCATATTTATACAGTAATCAATGCATTTTTATAGCAGGGATCGCTGTATAAATGTGAATGGTCCCAAAAATGTGTCAAAAGTGTCTGATGTGTCCGCCGCAATATTGCAGTCACAATAAAAATCGCTGATCACCGCCATTACTAGTAAAAAATAAAAAAAAAAATGCTATAAATCTATCCCCTGTTTTGTAGCCTCTATGGGCCAGATTCTCAGAAGAGATACGACGGTGTATCTCAGGAAACACCGTTGTATCTCTGTTTTTGGCCCCGGGTATCTATGCGTATGATTCCTAGAATCATTTTCGCATAGATACGGCGTAGATCCGACAGGTGTAAGTCGCTTACACTGTCGGATCTTAGATGTAATTCGACGCTGGCCGCTAGGTGGCGTTTACGTTCAGATCTCATTTGACTATGCAAATGAGCCTAATACGCCGATTCCCGAACGAATTTGCGCCGCGTCGTCGTCGTTTACATCGTTTCCGTAAGCTTAAGGTTACCCCTGCTATATGAGGGGTAACCTTACGCCAGTCCGCCGTATGCCATGTGTATGGCGTCAGGTCAGCGCGCGTCTTTTTCCATCGGTTATGTCGTTTTACTTAGTCGTCCGCGAATACGACTTTACGTCAATGACGCTCACGTCGGCGTCATTGACGTTTTCCGTCGTGAACTGGAGCATGCGCACTGGGCTATTTTTCCGCCCGCCGCATGCGCAGTTCGATCAGCGCGGGGCGCGCTTAATTTGAATACAAGCCGCCCCCTTTGAATTAAGCGGCCATACGCCGGGCCATTTACACTACGCCGCCGCAAATTACGGAGCAAGTGCTTGGAGAATACGCCACTTGCTCCAGTAAGTTGCGGTGGCGTGGTGTAAATGGCTTACACTACGCCGCCGATTCTATGAGAATCTGGCCCTATAACTTTTGCGCAAACCGACCAATATATGCTTATTGCGATTTTTTTATTATATTTATTATAGCAAAAAGTTAAAAAAAAAAAATTTCAAACTTGTCCCTATTCTTTTGTTTATAGTGCAAGAAATAAAAACCGCAGAGGTGATCAATTACCACCAAAAGAAAGCTCATTTGGGTACAGCGTTGCATGACTGCGCAATTGTCAATCAAAGTGTGACAGCGCTGAAAGCTGAAAAATGGCTTGGGCAGGAAGGGGGTGAAAGTGTTCTGTATTGAAGTGGATAGGAAGGGAAATCTGGTCACAGTGATCACATGGTACAGACATGGCCAATCACAATCTATCTATGCCTTGTAAATAGCTGTGGACAATCACAGCTAACCACATTAGTAAACACTGAATTAATCAATTTCCTTACGTAAAAATGGTTGCCCCCTAGGAGCAGCTGTACAAATGTCCTGTGTGCAGCAGGCCCTGAACATAAGTACCACTTGGTTTCGTGCCCGCCCCCTTCAGTTGCCATATAGCCAGATTCAGAGAGAGTTACGCTGGCGTATCACTAGATACGCCGTCGTAACTCTGAATCTGCGCCGTCGTAAATTTAAGTGTATTCTCAAATTGATATAGACTTAAATCTAGCTAAGATACGACCGCGGGCGCAGTCGTATCTTAGCTGTCTTTTTAGGCCGGCTGCTAGGGGCGTGTACGCTGATTTACGCCTAGAATGCATAAATCAGCGAGATACGCCTATTTACGAAACGTACGCTTGCCCGTCACAGTTAAGATACACCATTTACGTAAGGCGATTTCATGCCTAAAGTTATTTCACCAAAAAGATGGCGCAGCCAATGTTAAGTATGGACGTCGGAACCGCGTAGAATTTTTTAATTTTTACGTTGTTTGCGTAAGTTGTCCGTGAATGGGGCTGGGCGTAATTTACGTTCACATCGAAACCAATAAGTCTTTGCGGCGTATTTTGGAGCATGTGCACTGGGATATGTCCACGCCGTTCGTTAAAAACGTCAATCACGTTGGGTCACGATTCATTAGCATAAAACACGCCCACCTCTTCACAATTTGAATTAGGCGCTCTTAGGCGGGCAAATTTATGCTACGCCGCCGTAACTTAGGACGCAAGTGCTTTGTGAATACAGCACTTGCCTCTCTAACTTACGGCGGCGTAGCGTAAATGAGATACGCTACGCCTGCCTAACGTTAGGCCCACGTACGTGAATCCAGCTAATAAACTTTAATAGGTTTTCGCCAGCTTGGACGCTGAACCCGTGCCTCCTGAGTGCACCACCACACCAGGATTGCACAAACAGGGGCTAAACACCCCTTGTACAAGGGGCCTTACAGCACTGATGAAAACCATCGTTGTCTACAAGAATTATCCAACTGATAAAGAGTTCACTGACTTTGATGATGAATTCATTGGGTGTCTGACTTTTTTATTTTCTCTTTGTTCTACAGCACCGATACATCCCCCGAGTGCTCTATTAAGTGGTTTTATTGCAGAAGAAGCTGACATCTTGTTACTTGCTTTCTTTTTAAACATTATTTATGGATCTAATGAGATTTCTCTTTTCATTTTAATACAAGATTTGTGTTCAGTCAGTTGCGTAACACTCTCGATGCTCCAGCCAAATCCAGCAATGTTATTAGGCATCAGTCCACTTGACTATAATTCTTCGACCAATCTGACCACCTAAATCATTTTTAATAGATTTTTTAACCACTTGAGTACCAGCCTGTAGTATTCTTTTATTACCTGGCAATTTGTCACTCCAGTGCTGTGATATTTTGATAGACAATTGCACCATCATGCAACATTGTACCCGAAATAATTTTATACCGTTTTTTTTAAGGGCAGATGGAGCTTTCTTTAGTTGGTATCTAAAGTTAAATTAGCAAAAACCACTGACAGGCAGGGTTTTTAAAAGAGAAAAGACCCTAGTAGTATCCTATGTCATAAATGCCTGTACTGGCATGTCAGTGGTAATGTAAACTGAGCTGAATCTGCGTTTACACCCCCTCTCGTTGTGCCATTATGATGTGACTCTCATAAACGTGCACGACAGACAGAACCTGGAAGGAACACTGGGGAAAGATGGAAATGCCTGTGACCAGCAGAAGTGGTGACAGTACTGCGATGGAGGGCTGCGTTTGACAGGTAACTCTGCCATATGCCAGAGCTAAAATGGAATGGTTTAAATCACAAGTGTCTAACACAAGGCCAAATACGGCCCTCCAGGCCCTCACCCTCCTCTGGTCCTCCTCAAGACCCTTACTTTCTGCTTTTAAGCAATGCATCCAGCTTTTTCCTAGCAGCAGCTTAAAGCGGATGTCCGCTGAAAAAAAAAAATCAAAAGTCAGCAGCTACAAATACTACAGCTGCTGACTTTTAATATCGGCACACTTACCTGTCCTGGAGTCCAGCGCCGTCCATAGCAGAGGACGAGCGATCGCTCGTCACTCTGCTGGCCCCCCGCCATCCTCGGTGAGGGAACCAGGAAGTGAAGCGCTCCGGCTTCACTGCCCGATTCCCTCCCTCTTTAGACAGGTATCTGCACCCCCCTCCCCCCTGAGAAGTGTCAAATGTGACACCGGAGGGGGGGGAGGGTTCCGATCAGCGGGAGTTCCACTTTAGGGTGGAGCTCCGCTTTAAGGAAAGGGGGGGCACTGTGATGTAAGGGAGAGTGGGGGACTCAACTTCTGATGGTGGGGGGGCTCTTAACATCTAATGTAAGGGGAGGGGATGCGCTGGACATCTAATCTTACAGATACAATCGGCCCTTTTGAGGGCAATCATAATGCTGATGCGCCCCTCGATGAAATGGAGTTTGTCACCCCTGGTTTAAATCAAAGCATATTCATGTGTTAAAATGGCCCAGTCAAAGTCCAGACTTGAAAATTGCTGTTCTCTGGTCCCCATCCAGATAACTGATTCAAAGACAGAGCTGTGCCACTCCAGGTGGGAATGATTGCTCCCTTCAACCTTGTGGTGCAGGTCCAATCTGCAGCCTAAATAAGACCCAAAGGTTCAAGAAAGGTAGACCACACTCCTAGGTATGAAGCAGTGATGATTACTTTATTTAAGATATAAATGCATCAAGATACATAATAAGACATTGTGAGACCTCTATGCAGGCATGGCAAGATTAGCCAGGGGGCCAATACCCCTGAGTCCCTTACCACAGGTGTCCCTGCCTAACCAGTGGGCCGTGGCCTCTCAGCGTCGTGCATGAAAGAGCCGGGCAGGAGAATGAGAGAAGCGAGCAGGCGGACAAACAGAGATGACATCCTGCCCTGCATCAACGCTCTTCCGCCCTCACAGCCGGGCCTCTTCCATGTTGGGAGATGACATAATTTCTCACTGCCCACCCTGCATCAATGCACTCCTGCCCTTACTCAGAACCGACAACTGCACATGCCTCTGTGCTAAAGGGACCAGTGCTGACAGCCTGCCACCAATGCAGCGACAATGCACATTTGGTGGCACTGGCTGGCATGGCATGTGACAATCCCCAAATAGTGCCAGGTGACGCGGCAAGCGATCATCCACATCTGGTAGCAGGCGACGTGGCAAGTGACAATCCGCATCTGGTGGCAGGCAATGTGGCAGGTGACAATCCGCAAATGGTGGCAGGTGATGTGGCAAGTGACAATCCACATCTGGTGGCAGGTGACAGTGGCAAGGGACAATCCACATCTAGTTGCAGGTGACAGTGGCAAGTAATAAGCTGCATCTGGTGACAGGCGATATGGCAAGTGACACGCCCAAAGCTCCCACTGATTCTGCATTATGGCGAGTTGAACCACTTCATTATATATTACAATGCACTTCAATCACCCTGACACCATATCAACCATGGTGCCATGATGATTGAAGCGCCAACACCAGCCATTGCCCGCAAAATATAGCTTACCACCCACGGGCCTTCAAAAAGATTGGTGACCGCTGCTAAGGGCTCTAGCCCCGGATCTTTTGCAGAACTAGCAACGCCCCTGCCTGGGAGTGTGGTCAACCTTTCTTGAACCATTGGCTCTCCATCCAGAGCTTGAGCTATTTTGCAAAGAGGAATGGGCAAACATTGCACTCTCTAGATGTGTAAAGCTGGTAGAGACATCCCCAAAAAGACTTGCAGCTGTAATTAGTGAAAGGTGGTTCTACAAAGTATTGACTTAGGGGGGCTGAATACAAATGCACGTCACACTTTTCACATATTTATTTGAAAAAAAGTTTGGAAACCATTTATAATTTTCCTTCCACTTCACAATTATGTGCCACTTTGTGTTGGTCTATCACATAAAATCTAAATAAAATACATATAAGTTTTTGGTTGTAACATGACAAAATGGGGAAAATTTCAAGGGGTGTGAATTCTTTTTTTAAGTCATTGTATGTATGTGTGTATATATATATATATATATATATATATACTAGCTGAATACCCGGCGTTGCCCGGTCTTCCTATCTTAACCTTTTGGGGAGGAAAATCCTAGTAATATAAATATACCCATCTTTTATATAAGGGTGTAGGTAAGGGTTAATTTAACTGTCATATATTTTTATTTGGCATATAAGTAATATGTGTACCAGGTATTATTGAAATATCTCCAGGCGTACAGAAGTTATGTGGGAACATACATTTCCCATTGATTTGCATGGGACTTTAAACAAAAACCCCGACCCTCACAAATGGGGGTAGTTAAGGGATAAATTAACTATCCTATAGTTTAAGTGGACATATAAGTAACATGTGACCAAGTGTTATCGAAATATGTACAGCCGTTTGGAAGTTATGAAGTAACATGTATTTCCCATAGAGTTGAATGGGACTTTAAAGAAAAACCCCGACCATGGCAAATGGGGGTGGGTAAGGGTTAAACCACCTATCCTATGTTTGTTGCTGACATATAAGTAACATGTGTGCCAAGTTCCATGTTAATATCTTTAGCCGTTTGGACGTGATGCTGGAACATACATACACACGTTGAGTTTTATATATATAGATATATATATAGATATATATATAGATATATATATATATATATATATATATATATATATATATATATATATATATACTGTATATATATACACACAATGTATAAAATATATTATTGATACTATTTATGAATATTATAATTGTTTTAGACAATTACAATGTCAAACAGAGACACATCACCATCTACTGGCTGTAGTGGCCTCTGCAAGCTGAAACTATTTTTTTAAACTAAGCTTTTACTATGCTTGAGATCACTTTGTCATAGCTGACATAGGGATCACATGCTCACGAACCACCGTCATTAGTTCCCAATGCTTGGTGGGGACCAAAGCTGTTAACAGCTAGCAGCCTTTACAAAGTGTTGAGTGGTAGCATTTGTTGACATATCCTAGCATGGGGCATCATCCCAAGGCACATTAATACAGTTTGTCAATGGGAAGGGGTTAATGCATACCCATTGTTTTGAAACTTCTTAGTCAGTTGTCATCAAAATAGGTGACAACATTCCAATGAGAACTGTATTTCTCATCACTTTTATTCCCACCTTGAGATGGGTCTTTTCTTTCTTCTGCATTATCAATATTAAAACATCAATTAAGATCTAACATGGAGACAGTGCCGGCCCAAGACATTGTGCTGCCTGGGACCAAGAATGAAATGCCCCCCCCCCCCCCCCCCAGAAGAAAAATCACGCCAACCAAAAGGCCCCCACATTCATTATTTTATATCATGATAACTAAAGGGGACCCATCATGTATAAAGGAGTATAAAGAGGACCTGTCATTGCTCTATATATGTATAGGCGTATAAAGAGGACCTGTCATGGCTCTATACATGTATAGGAGTATAAAGAGGACCTGTCATGGCTCTATACATGTATATAGAGGACCTGTCATTACTCTTTACATGTAAAGGAATATCAAGAGGACCTGTCATGGCTCTATAAGTGTATATAGGACTATAAAGAGTACTTGACATGGCTCTATACATGTATAAAGGAGTATAACGTGGGCCTGTCATGGCTCTATAGATGTATAAAGAGAACCTGTCATGGCTCTATACATGTATAAAGAAGTATAAAGAGGACCTGTCATGGCTCTATACATGTATATAGAGGACCTGTCGAGACTCATTACATGTAAAGGAATATAAAGAGGACCTGCCATGGCTCTATAAATGTATATCGGAGTATAACGAGGGCCTGTCATGGCTCTATAGATGTATAAAGAGGGCCTGTCATGGCTCTATACATGCATATAGGCGTATAAAAGGACCTGCCATGGCTCTATACATGTATCCCGGAGTATAAAGGGACCTGTGAATTGCCGGCGGCCACAATGTCTTTTGCGCAAACTAATCAATGTACGCTAATTGTGTTTTTTTTTTTTTGGTACAAAAAATATGTAGAAGAATACATATTGGCCTAAACTGAAGAAAATAGTTTATTTTTCAAAATTTTGGGGATATTTATTATAGCAAACAGTTAAAAAATATATATATTTATAGCAGAAAAAATAAAAACCGCAGAGGTGATCAAATATCACCAAAAGAAAGCTCTATTTGTGGGAAAAAAAGGACATCAATTTTATTTGGGTAGCGGAGCTGGTGGAACGGGCTGGCGGGCATCAGTATGCTGCCCCCCCTAAAAGTGCTGCCTGGTACCCATGGTACCACCCGGTCCCATCATAGGGCCGGCCCTGCATGGAGAGATCTCACATGTACTGTAGATCTCACATTTAGGGTCCTCGATAGATACAAGAGACTGTCCAGCTTCTATTAAAAACTAAAATATCACTATTGGATGGACTAACCCTTGAAGTGGCATAACAAAGCTGCAAGCTTTCATATGTTAATATACAAACAGGTACAGCACTCTATCAACTAAAGTGGAAGTAAACTTGTATTTTAATCAAATGGCTGACGGGCATGGTATTTATGACAGAAGAGACTCTATTGCTTTCTTCATCCATAAATGCATCCTTCTGCCTGTCAGCTGTCATGTTCCCTGAGCCGCGCATGTGCAACTCAGCAAACATTTATGGCCCTGATCGGCCACCAATCCATGCAGCAGTGATGCGACTACCGTGAACGCGTGTGAGAGGGGCATCGTCGCGACATGGCTTATCAAATGGCCGAAGGTACGGGACCCAAAAGGAAGACTGGGCGGAAATGGAAGCGCTGGGGGGGCTGCCAAATCGGTCCCAGCGTTGCTCTGAAGGACACCATATGACGGGTAAGTCTGCCATAATGTACTAATATGCTGTGCATACTAATACATTATGGCATAACCCACCTGGGGGGGGGGGCCTTAAAAAAAATTATAGCGGACTTTATTTCCACTTTAAGCAGTGGCAAGAATTATGATCAGGATCTCATCCAAACAGCTCTAAAATAGTATAAATCAAACACTAAACAGAAATAAATCAAATACTGTAACAAATGTGTAAAACAAACAATCAATATGCATAAATCCAATGCTATTGCAATGTCGGTGCATAAAAAAAAAAAAAACATGATAATATACATATCACAAATAAATGTTCTGAATATCGTAAAATTCTGCAAAAATTTTTTAACATAACTTACTGTATAACATGTTTTAAAGAGACCCTATGCTCAATTTACAAAGCTGAATAACCAGTATAAGAAGCTTAAGTTTTTTTTTAAATGCCAGTTATTTGCAGCTGTGCCCAATGAAATCTGAAAATAACAGACATGTAGGTAAAAAATAAAGATCCTTAGCCTTGAGTAAAGCTTTGTGATTTGGGTCATTACTAGACAAAAATTTTACTTGACAGCATATTTTCCAATTTTTTTTTTCTTTATTACTTTGTGTATTTGGCCAGTAGTGGGGCTCTGAACTTGACCACTTTAGTACCAGTCAAGTATCAGCACTCTCGGGAGCCAATCTCCTTGGCACATGCTGTAGACTTCACTGCTGCATCCAAGGATGGAAGTATACAGTCTGCTGGAAGTCGCTGACATCATTGTCAAGCTGTTGGTGCCCAGAAATGTTACAAAAGAGTTGTGTTCCACATGAAAGGAGGGAAAGGAGGGAATGGTAAAAACAAATGCAATAATTAAAGGGAACAAAAAAGCAGTGTCCCAGTCCCACTAAAAATTGCAGATCGCCATCATTACTACTAAAAACAATAAAAAAATCTATCCCATAGTTTGTAGATGCGATAACTTTTGCGCAAACCAAGCAATATACGCTTATTGCAATTTTTTTTACCAAAAATATGTAGAAGAATATATATCGGCCTAAACTGATGAATACATTTGTTTTTTTTAAAGCAAAAAGTAAAAAAAAAAAAAAGTTTCAAAATTGTCGCTCTTTGTTTGTTTAACCACTTAAGGACCGCCTCTGCAGATATACGTCGGCAGAATGGCACGGCTGGGCACAGGCACGTACCTGTACGTCCCCTTTAAGTGCACAGCCTTGGGTCGCGGGCGCGCGCCGGCGACCCGGTCCGAAGTTCCGCGGACCCGATCGCCGCTGGAGTCCCGCGATCGGTCCCCGGAGCTGAAGAACAGTGAGAGGTGTGTGTAAACACACCTTCCCCGTTCTTCACAGTGGCAGCTTCATTGATCGTGTGTTCCCTGATATAGGGAAACATGATCACTGACATCACACGTCCAGCCCCGCCCCGCCCCCCTACAGTTAGAAAGACATATGAGGTCACACAAAACAACTACGGCCTAGTGGTTAACTCCTAAACTGCAATTGTCATTTTCACAGTAAACAATGCATTTTTATAGCATTTTTTGCTGTGAAAATGACAATGGTCCCCAAAAATGTGTCAAAATTGTCCGATGTGTCTGCCCATAATGTCGCAGTCACTAAAAAATCGCTGATCACCCGCATTAGTAGTAAAAAAAAAAATATTAATAAAAATGCCATAAAAACTATCCCCTATTTGTAAACGCTATAAATTTTGCAGCAAAACCATTCGTTAAACGCTTATTGCAATTTTTTTTACCAAAAATATGTAGAAGAATATGTATCGGCCTAAACTTAAAAAAAAATTATATATTTTTTGGGAGTTTTTATTATAGCAAAAAGTAAAAATATTGGGCCAAATTCTCAAAACCATGTGTAAATTTAGGATATCTAACTTATGTCATTTAAGTTACGGCGCCCTAAGTTGTGACGTAACTACCGTATTCTCAGTGCATTTGCGCACAAAACTGCGCCATCCTTAACTTAAGTTTCAATGCCTAAGGCGTGGTTATGGCAAGTGGGAATGAAGTGGGCGGGCTTCATTGTAAGAGCCGTGACCCCATGCAAATGAAGTGCCGGCCGACTGCGCATGCGCGCACGAATCTGGACCTCAATGCGCATGTGCAGAACTTTGGTCAGCGCAAATCAGTGAGATAGGTAAAAGGCCAAGCGTACTTAGTTTGAAGATCGCCCTGTGTCTAAATAGCCCCAGTCAAACACACTTCAATTGCAAAAGTATTTCCCTGTGTTCCCTTCTAAAGCAAGTTGCTTCTGCTTTGAACGTTTGTCAGTGTTTGTTGGTAAGATTGTTTTGTGAGAAAAGTGTTTGTGGAGTTGGAGGGTATAGTTGGTGTTTGTTTTTGCTAATTTGTTTTTTGTTTTGATTGTTTGCCTGTTTGTTTTTCCTATTAGTTTTTTTTTGGGTTTTGTTTATATTTTTGGTTTTCCTTTTTTGCCTGTTTGTTTTCGAATTAATAGTAGCTGTCTGTCTATTTTTTATTTTGGCTTGTTTGTATTTTCTTTGGTGTGTGTGTGTATTGTTGTTTGTTTGTTGGCTGAGTTCCCTGTTGCTGGGTGTTGTCTGTCATGGCTCCCAAGCGCAGGAAGCTAAATTTTTCACCGGCAGAGAAGCATATACTTGCTCAGGGCGTCATTAAATTTGGGCGATTTCTCCATGGCCCTGAGAGCCACACCACCACCCCGGCCAGGAGGAAGGAGATCCTTCAAAAGATCACCGATCGGATCAATGCGGCGGGGGGGGGGGAGACCAGGACATCGCTGGAGTTCAAAAAAAAAAAAATGACTTGAGGAGCGTGTCTCCGGAACAAGCTGGCAACGCTGCATGCCCATACCAGGGGCACTGGAGGAGGGGGACCCTGCCAAGTCAGGATGAGTGAGGAGGAATGGGCAGTGGCCCAGTGTTTTCCACCCACAGCAGGTGGTGGGGCCTGCCTGGCTTTGACAATGATCCTCTTATGAGGACAGGTAATTTTTTGGAATTTCTATCTGGTGATTTAGCATGTGTGGGTGGGGAAGGGAAGATGTGCCAAGTGTATGGATCCAACAACCTGTGATTGTTTTGTGTCCTCCCCAGATGGCCAGGAGGTGGCAGCCCCATCAGCCCAGGAGGTGGCAGCCCCATCAGCCCAGGAGGTGGCAGCCCCATCAGCCCAGGAGGTGGCAGCCCCATCAGGCCAGGAGGTGGCAGCCCCATCAGGTCAGGAGGTTGCAGCCCCATCAGGTCAGGAGGTTGCAGGCCCATCAGGGCAGGCTGCTGCACCACCCCCAAGACAGGCTCATGCAGAGTCCCAAGAAGGCAGGTTTCGCCATGGGAGGGAGTGCCCACAACTCCCCTAATTTGGATGTTGAGTGGGAGGAGGATGAGGGGGAGAAGATGACAATATTCTGATTGGGCAGGAAATAATGATGGGCCAAGATATGACCTTTGAATCATCCCCTGAGGGAACCCCCACAGGCGCCCAAGAAGTCAGGCCACCATCATGGGTCGCCCCTCCAACCCTCCTCAACATGCAGCAGCACCCATGGCCCTCACTCCAACTCCTCCTCCAAGGGCCACAAGCCTCAGGGGCAAGTAGGATGCCGACCCCTGGAAAACAGGGGGGGTTGGTGCGTCTGCCGGTCAGTCTGTTGAGGGACAATGTCCGGCAGACCCGCAGTCTGTCTGCAATACAAAAAACTATGAGCAAGGTGGAGCGCAGCCTGGGTGCAATGAGGGAGTCACTGGGTGGACGTGGCCACCAACTCCGTGGGGTCATCACCTGTTTGTGGGACCTGAGGAACGCCACAACAGGTGTGGCCAGGAGGTGACTGCCCTCACCCAGGCTGTGCAGGCCAATACCCGGGCTGTGCAGGCCAATACGGCTGACATAACTTCCTGTCTGACAAGGATAGCCGTTGCCTTGGAGGGAAGGCCAGCAGGAGGACAGACACCAGGGGAGGCTTGCTTCCTCCCCTGTACAGTCCCCCCGCCCTGAAAATACTCCCTCCCCTGCACAGTCCCCCCCCCCTGAAAATACTCCCTCCCCTGCACAGACCCCCCCCCGTGAAGATCCCCCAGTTGGCGTGGCCGTCCCCGTGGCCGTCCCCGTGCCCGTCCCCGTGACCGTGCCGGCCGTGGGCAGCCCAGAAGGAGCACTCTCGGCAACATCCCTAATTTGCAGGGGTACTTTTTTTTTTTTTTTTTTTACACTGTACTTATGATTTGGTATATGTGTGTGAATGATGTGTGAATGTGGGGGATGGCATTCCTGAAAACATAAGGGTGTCACCCTCAGTTTTGGTGGAGTAGGGATCCCCAGGACCAGGGAGAAGTCATCCTAGGTTCCTGAATGGGGTATGAATGCACAGTGACATAATTGGAGCCGTGGCGGGGCGTTACTGCTCCAAGTACCAAAGGGGGGGGGGGGTACTTTGGATCTAATCCAATTCTATGTGCATGTGATGTGTCTGTGCTAGGGACCACAGTGACGTGCATTCATGCATTCTCATTGTGAGATAATTAATGTGCGTTTTGTAAATAAAAATAAACATTCTCTTTGGCATATAAGTAATGTGCATTTATTTACCAAAATAAAGATTTAAAGGTCACATAATCTCTGTGATTTGGTCTTGGCAAATCAAAAACAAAAATAGTATTAGGATGCATTTACTGGGCATAGATGCCTTCAGACAGTTGTCTCCTGATTGCCTGGCCCTCAGCAGACGGGTAGAGGGGTTGGGGGGGGGGGGTTGCTGGGTGGGGGGTTTAGGTCAGGAGATATCTCCACATGCATGCCCCTTCTTAATGCAAAATTGTGCAGTATGCAACATGCACCAATAATTTTGCATACAAAGTCTGGGGAATACAATAGTGTACCCCCAGTCTTGTCCAGCATCTGAATCGTGACTTTAGCATGCCAAAAGTCCGCTCTACTATAGCCCGGGTCTGGCTGTGCACCTCATTGTATTTTCGTTCTCTCCGGGTGTTTGGGGGTTCCTAAAGGGGGTCATCAGGTGGGGTCCCAATGCATATCCTGAGTCACCTGTAAGGGAAAAGACAGGAGATATTAGTCATGCATGTGCCCCTTGTGATGTCTCCATCATGGGGGGGGCATACCTGACACCAATGTCACTCACCAATCAGCCAGCTGTCTCCATACATGTTCATCTCAAAGTCTCTGTAGATCTTGGTCTGCCTTAGTATGAAACTATCATGGCACGAGCCGGGAAACTTGGCACAAACGTGCCAGATGAGGCCATGTGCATCTACGATCATCTGGACATTGATTGAATGCCAGCCTTTCCTGTTTCTGAACAGTGTTCAGTATCATGGGGGGCTGGAAGTGCCACATGGGTGCAGTCAATCGCCCCGATGATTCTAGGAAAGCCAGCAATATTGTAAAAGTCTGTCATTGCTTGCACACGCTGGTCCTCCTGGGTGGGCATGACAAACTGGTGGCTCATAGCGCCGCAGTATGGCAGGGACCACCTGATGTAGGCATTTACTCATGGTTGACTGCCCATCCCAGCCACACCTCCAGATGCTCGCTGGAATGAGCCACTCGATATAAAATGGAGGGTTGCCATAACTTTTTCAAGAGGTGTCAGGGCATGGAACGTAGGGTTGGGGCAATTAGATCATCATGAAGGAGTTGGGTGATCTCCAGGATGGCCTCCCTATCAAATCGGTAGTTGCCAATGACCTCATAAAACTGGCATTTGCCAATATCACGGCGTGGCCGATAAACAGCGCCTGTGCCCTCATCCTCCTCCTCTGTGCCCTCCTCCTCCTTTGTGCCTGTAAGGCAGCAAGTGCCGTCAAAATCATTGCTGGTCCTGGCATTTTTCAAAATAAACCTTCACAACTAGAGCTGTAACCTCTAGTCACTTCCTTCTGCAAAAACCCTTCCACAGCATGTGTTAAATTAGGGCTGGTTTTATAATGTGGAAATTTAGTCAGAAAAACTAACAGGTCGCACAGGGCGGAAATACGGCACACACACTTAATTCTGAGAATCGCCCTAACTCCCTCATTTGCATCTTTGCCTATCAAAAACAGCGGCGAGCCTAGCGTAATTTGCGCCCGGGAATGCGCAGGTGTAACTAATTTAAGTACGGCTGAAAATACGGAAATCTTTGCTTAAGCGTTTTGACGATCGCGCGCAAATATACGCGCCCGTGTAAAATTAGAAAAATGGAGTTAAGTTCTGCGTATCTCTTTTGAGACTTTGGGGCCATTGTTTTTTTTTTCAAAATTGACGCTCTATTTTTTGTTTATAGCACAAAAAATAAAAACCGCAGAGGTGATCAAATACCACCAAAAGAAAGCTCTATTTGTGGGAAAAAAATTACGCCAATTTGTTGGGAGCCACATCGCACGACCGCGCAATTGTCAGTTAAAGTGACGCTGTGCCGAATCGCAAAAACTGTCTGGGTCCTTTACCTGCATAAAGGTCCTGGGTCTTAAGTGGTTAAAGCACAAAAATAAAAAACCGCAGAGATGATCAAAAGAAAGCTCTGTTTGTGGGGAAAAAAAGAACATCAATTTTGTTTTGGGTACAACGTCGCATGACCGCTCATTTTGTCAGTTAAAGCGACACAGGGCTGAAGTGGTTAAGTAGAATGATGGCAACCGTTTAATATATACAATAGTGACATTTTTTTGTGATTTTTCAAGAATTAGAAATCTTTAGCATTACAATTTCAGCAATGCATACTTGTTGTCTGGGCAAATGATGTCAAGTCAAAGTGACATATACTTTATTGTAGCTTATTGTGATCAAGAATTTGTAGAGTAGAAAAGTAGAAATGAGACATTCAAGGTGTTACCTCCCAAAATGTAATCAATCCACTTTTGGATATTAAAAAAAATCACAACTCTTTTATTATTGTAACCAGACAGATTCAGTGTTAACATTTTAAATATAAAACAAAAAAGATTGCATCCTCACATAACATTACAAATACACCTTCTAATAAATAGCCCATAACCACTGCCTGAAAGACTTATTATATCCATCCATGGTGTTATATCACCAAACCAAACATTGTAGATTGGTCATCAAGCAGTAGGCTTGTTGCATTAATTATGGATGTCGTCAAGACTCTTACGAGTTTCGCATTATGCTTCATCAGGAGAAGTGAAGTTCTGTTAATTAAAATAAAAATCAGCAACATATAATTATAAAATCCTTGATATATAATCTTACGTAATATCTTATATATCAATCCAAAAATACAATATTATCACAGGTAAGACCAAGTCACAAAGCATGAAACAGCATAGGCATGATGTTTTTTTATATACACTCTAGAAAACAAAATACACATAAACTGTAGCACACCCCCTAGGGAGTCGCAAGTAGAATAGGATTCCACCCTGCACAGCTAGGTACACTCCTTCTCTTCCTCCAGCAATAGCTTTCTTGCAGAACTCCAACTAGCACACTGTTTGGTAAATCTGACAAAAAGGCACTCAGTCATATTTGGAAGCAATAGCCCAAAACATGCAGGAACCCAAGGCCCCTTAAGGTGTGTAGCAAAATTCAGTGTCCAGCATACATCCCTGTGGCTACTGATACCAGCACCACCTCTTAGGCACTGCCAACTCACCTGGTTGCAGCTGCCCCTTTTACTAGCCCTCCTGGCAAACTGCTCCACAGTCCTCTCTAGACTGAAACACTTACCAGCCCACCCGGCTGACTCCTCAGGAGATCTCCGGAACGTACTGGCTCTTGCCCACTGTCCTCTCCTCGCTCCTGTGCCTCTAAGTAGAATTCCTCTGCTTGTTGTAGAGGGTCTCTCCAGCACCCAATCCCCAGACCCGAAGTCAACTCCCCCCAGACTAGGGGGCATCCTCAAGAGCCACCCCTAGCCTCCTCAACACTCCATCTCAATTTTTCACCTGACTGCCCCTGCTGACATGATCCATGAGTATTTATGAGGTGCCTGCGCCCTGCCAGACCATTTTTTGGGGATTGGCTGGGGCCCTCATCAATACTCCAAGCAGCTCCACCCAGACTCCACCCTTGCTTGCTGAGTCATCCAGCCTTCCTGGCTCACTCAGCCCTGACCCAGATACAACCCAGGCAGGGTGGAGAGCATAAGGTGTGGCGGTAAACCAGCAGTCAGAGTATGGGGACCTGGAAAGTACAGTAGCAAGAAAGGAATTGTAAGGGAAATATAAGAATAAGAGAAAGGCGAGGGTGGCGTGGGGGGCTGGGGTGTAGAAGGAATTGGGCTTGTGGGAGTATTTTGAGGTGAATTACATATGGTAGGAAGAAGTAGGGGGGAATGAGAAAGGGGTACAAAAATCATATAGGGGCTACAAGGAAGAAGGAAGGGTTGGGAGAATAGGGTTCTTTTGGGCGCAGTCAGTTTTTTTTATGTACAAATTAGTCCTCCATCCCCTTCTGTATTAAAAAAGAATTCTGATTCACTTAACTAAATTTACTTGGATCTTCTTCAGTTTTTTTTATCTTACTCCGTTAACAATTGACTAACAAAAACATTCTTCTTGAGAAATTCTCATTCTTATTTCTTTATTTTTGAACTTGTTGTGAACTATTTGTTCTTATACGCCAAAAATGCACCCTGTATGTTGCATTTAATACTGTATAACTTATTCATATTGATTTTACTTTAACCCTTTTTTTTTTTATTTAATTACTCTATAATACTCCATCTATGTATTTCTAATAATTCCAAAATTGTACATTCTTTCCCTGTTTTGTCTTTGGTAAAACTAAAATGTATTGTAAAACAAAACAAAAAAACGTATACAGGTAGTATTCACTCTCTCCAAGCTCTAGTGTTGCTCTGTGGTCAAACACTGGTTTTCTTTCAGGTGTAAAATCCCCCAGTAATATTCCACCCATTTGCTGCAACAACTTTCTAGTGATGTATCATCAGCTTGCTATGCAGGAGAATGCTGCAGCAATCAGGACTTGCCCACTGCTAGAGAAAGAGCATCCATGATGTCACATGACTGGACCACGCTGAACAAGGTTTGGTTGAACTGCAAAATTTCTTCAACATTACAGAACAGGTCCAGTTGAATGTTACTAACTACTACTAGTAACAACTGAAGATTTGAACTTTTCACATCCAAATGTTGGTTACCACCCAAGCATCCAGCACTTCAAAACATTATAACTCTAACACATCACGGCAATTTTTCCGGACTTCACATTTTTTTATAAATTCACCCCTAGTATTCCTTACAGTTGGTTCAGTTATAAAATACCCCACTCTTCGTTTACTTTCATTACTCCTCTTCTACAAAGCAGGGGGTATGTTGAAACATAAACACATTTTTGCTGCTCTAGAGACATTGGTATGTTTATGGTTTCTTCCATAATCCGTAAACCGGCTTCCTTTGGCATTATGACTCGTGGTAATATCCCAGAGCAAAAAATGTTTACAGAAGCTGAAATGGTTCAAACACCTGCCAGTAAATAGCTATCAAAGTATCAGTGACCAAATTCACCGCACACCTCAGGTCATAAGCGTAACGAGCTTCGCGTTCTCAGCCTATTACTTTACTAGATGTTTACAAATTAGACAGTCCCCACAAAAGATCCCATTGTTCAAGACTGGCAAATTCTCCCGGAGATAAGCACCGCTCGGCTCGATGGGAAGTTGTTAGTTAAATGCCGACTACTTGAACAAAATGAAACCATATTTCTTTGCCCAGTTTGGCAATGTTATTTGCTTTTCTTAATATTTCGCTTTAATTTGACTGCAGATAAAAATCTAAAAAGTACAAAAACTTTTTAAACCTGCCACTAAAAATTATTTTTGAAGCTGACATCCAGACGGTTCTAAAAACACAATTCAATCCAGTTTATTCATATAAAATCATTTTATGTATTTTTACACCGACCTAGAATAAACACCAGAATCTGATATTACTTTCCTGTAATCAATAATTTAAACATACCTACAGGAGGAGAGTAAAAATAACTGTAGTATAGAAAAATAACATCACAAATATGGCTTTGCTGTGTGGTAAGGGGTACCGCGATCACAAAATTGGGTGGTAACATTTACAAATCCTAGGCAGGATAAAGTTTATGTATATTTATGATTTCAACTATATGAAGACTTTTACTGGCCATAAATGGTCTAAATGTACAGCCAATGCTATGAAAACCTAAGTGTTTTAAATAAATAGTCTACTATAAAGTTATTACAGTTAAGTAATTCTTTCAAAATGGAAAAAAGAAAGTTATTAAAAAAATTGCAAAAAAAAAAAGTAATATAGCAAATATAATTATTTCACAAGCCATATGGTAATTTAATTTTATTAAAAAAGGACCCTTCCCTTTCAATCTACAAAGCTGTAATTTTCTGTAAAATGCAATATGGTAACCTGGAGGTGTTCTGTACAGAATGCCACCCAGAAATGTTGTTTCCTGTTTATGTGATTGGTTTACTGATTTTATCAGTTGTTACCTAGATACAATTCAAATTTTAGTCATCCTCTTCAATAGGAATTCAATTTTAGTGAGATACTCCCCAAGTATTCAATACATTTTAAGTAAATAAGTACAAAATTGTATTTATTTTTTAAGATTATGTAGATAGATACATGTCAACCTTTTATTCTTGTCGGTGTCCCTGTTGCAAATTCCCCCTCGCTTCCTGCCTTCTAAATGATGACCTCAGAACAGAAAGAGAAAAATCTTTCTAATCTCCAGATAACAGTGAAATGCCCCGTGCACACGATCGGAATTTTGGATGTTCCGATCGTGTGTAGCCCCATTGGAGTTTTTTCATCGGAAATTCCGATGAATTCCATCAGACTTTAGATATAGGGCCAGATTCAGAAACAAGATACGACGGCGTATCTCCTGATACGCCATCGTATCTCTGAGTGCGGGAGGTCGTATCTATGCGCCTGATTCAGAGAATCAGTTACCCATAGATATCCCTGAGATCCGACAGGTGTAAGTGTCTTACACCATTGTATCTTAGGATGCATTTTCAGGCTGGCCGCTAGGTGGCGCTTCCGTATGTTTACGCAAGGAATATGCTAATTAGGTAGATACGGCGATTCAGAAAAGTACGTCCCGCTGGCGCATTTTTTTACGTCGTTTACGTTCAGCTTTTTTCGGCGTATAGTTACCCCTGCTATATGAGGCGTAGCTAATGTTAAGTATGGCCGTCGTTCCCATCCGCGCCGAGTTTTGAATTTTTACGTAGTTTGCGTAAGTCGTTCGCGAATACGGCTTTACGCCATTTACGTTCACGTCGAATCCAATACGTCCTTGCGGCGTAATTTGGAGCAATGCACACTGGGATATTTTACGGACGGCGCATGTGCCGTTCAAAAAATATGTCAAAAACGCGGGGTCAACTACAATTTAAATAAAACACGCCCCCTACATCCCCATTTGAATTAGGCCGCCTTACACCACAACACATACGTTACGCCACCGTAACTAAGGGCGCAAGTTCTTTCTGAATACAGAACTTGCGCCCAAAGTTACAGCGGCGTAACGTATCTGAGATACGTTATGCCGGGCGGATAGATACACCATTGTATCTGAATCCAGCCCATAGAACGTGTTCTATATTTTTCCGATGCAATTTCGTCGGAATTCCAATGTGATTTGGCCAGGCAAAAGACCAATCGTGTGTAGGCAGTATTAATTTAACCCATTGTATACAAACCTAAAAAGAAAAAAGATTTCAGCATTGATAGTTGTTTAGTAAATACTATATATTTATTTTTTATTTATAGAGTTTTCCTCCGTCTGCAGAATCGGAGGAATGCGGAAGTGGGCGAGAGTTCATCCGCTGACACCCGCTATCTCATAGGGACCAATGTATGTCCCTTTTTCATCCGCACACGGATGGATGAAACAGCGGACATACGGTCCGCAGGTGTGAAAGGGGCCTTACACTTTAGGCATAACACTCTGCTGTATTTTTATTACTTTGCTTTATTTTCTTATTTATATAATTTAAATTACATTTTTAATTTGACCTACGGTTTAATCACATTGGGTTAGTTGGATTTAGCATATGCTCATTTTATTACTATTATTCTAATAATTGTAATATTTATATATTTATTATTACAATTTTGTATAAAAAAAATCATATTTTGTGTGAAAATTTTGATTTACAAAAACTGTTTTTGAACACCTTGCCCATGCCAAATTTTGCAGCATCAGTATGTAATCAATGAAAGTATAACTAAGGGAAAAACTTTTTTTTTCATTTTGAATAGAGTAGAAAAAGAATAGAACACCTGTCCTGCTTTATTGCTGTCTGTTTACCATTTAGGGAGATTCAGGGAAAAGAAAATCCCAAATGCCGGGTTGACCTCAGAACAGAAATAGTGGGGATGTCCTCCAATAGAGACTGTAGTTCTGGTGACCCTGGCAACAACCAGGGGTTTCCTCACTTTAGAGGACTTTCCTCTCACTTCCTGTTTTGTCTATGGGATAGGAAGTGAAGGGTAATCTCCCCAATGGCAAAAAAACTGACAGGGATTATAGCACTCCCTTACTCTATCCAAAGTGAAAAAATAAGTTTTGTATTTAGTTCTACTTAACTAGAACTATAGAATAGAACTTTAGTTCTACTGAACTAAACAATAACTCTACAACTAAATGTAATTCCTAAATAATGTTTATGTTTGGAGCATATAATGATTTTATGTGGTGTACTGCTCTGTTTCTTTATTATAGTTTTAAAATGTGCAAAATGTGTGTGTGTATTTGCATCGAAGATTTTTTAATACTGTAATTATATGTGACAATTCCAGTATTAAACAGATAAACACTGCCACCTTCAGGCTGCAGTGCAATTTACAGGTTAAAAGCTTATTTTGTCAATGAAGCCTGCGAGCTGTATGTAATTACTTAGCCATGGCTGACATAGTGATCACATGGTCAGAAACCATCCTATCCTCCCATCAATACAGGAGAAGCTCTACATATATCCCACATACTATTTTGAGATTGTCTGTCTTTGTAAATGAAGACATGATTGTGGCATACACATGTATATACAAAGTGCACCCCAAATTCCACTTGAACTTGTAGTACTTACAGTGTCAGCAACTGTGTACTGTCACATGGTCTACAAAAAACTACTTGATGAATAACCGTTTGAGCTGGAAAGAAAATATTCAAAAAAGGCAGAGCGAGGGTGGATGCTCGAGTCAGATCCAGATAATTGTGGCATGATTGGGTGACAATCGTGGTGCTGATAGGGGACTTTAGGATGTTCCAGAACATTGAGCTGTACAATTTTATTGCATATGCAGCTTTTGCTTCCTGCTTGGAAAGGCTTCACAGCCAGAGTGCCTGGTGGATCCTCTTATCTCTCTGCTAGTCTAAAATTCAGAATTTGTCTGATTGAAAGCAACAGACTCTGATGATGTGAAACACTGCTCCTGGTAGACTAAAACCATGTGATTATTTGCGTAAGCTTCGGGTCATGCAAGGAAGCTTAGGAGCAGCTGTATTTTATTCATGAGAGCAAGAAGTACTTTTTTATTCAAAATAGGAATTTGATTTGATTTGGATTTGTGACATGTGTAGTGGGCCTAGCATCAGATACGTTTTTTTCATGCTAATTTTATGCATGGTACTCCGGCTGACAATGCCTTTGTCTGCTTTTCTCTCTGTGGAAATGTTTCCTTCTGCCTACTCAGTCTAGCAAATGGCAGGATGTGTGACTGAGGTTACCTTTTAAGATATTGGGCCTTAATGGAGGACTGACTTCTTTATTACCAACTTCCTTTAAGGGATGATCTAATATGCCAGGGGGTCTGCAAACTTTCTAAGCAAAGGGCCAGTTAACTGTCCTTGGGAGCTTAGAGAGGCTGGATTTCGGCCAGAGGGAGTCTAAATATTCCTGTCATCAGTGGGAGTTAACATTGTCACATTTGGTATTAGGAGGATAAACAGTGCTCCATTGTTGGTATCATAGGGATAACTAGTTCCCCATTATTGGTGTCATTGGGAGTAATGGTGCCCCATTGTTGGTGTCAGTTGGTATCAGTTGGTAGAATAGCGTCTCCTATCAGTGGGAGGAATAGTGCCCCAAAGGCCGGATAAAAGCAAGCAAAAGTTCCACAGTTTGAAGACCCCTGTAATGTACTACTTTGTATTGACAGGCTATTTGGGTCTGTGTGTTGAAAATATTTGTGAATCTGTCGCCACCATCATTCCTTACCTTTGATGTGAATACACACACCTGCATGTAGCAGATATATGGAAATTAATTAATACTTATATCTGAACACCACCTAGTCAGTTGCACATGGGGCTGTTGTGGTTGTTGGGGGACTCTGGAAATACCCCATACCCCATATACTATGATCCTGAGGAAGCCACATATCAGACGAAACATGTTGGAATATGGAATTGGACCTTCATTTCTGTGCCTCTCTTATAGGACATTCAACGGAAATTTTGGTCCATTGGGGTATATTTTATTTTAGATCTATGTGCATGAAATGCATCCAATTCACATTCAATTCGCATAGCAGGAGAATGTGAGTGGCTCTCTATGGATCTAGTCAATATTCCAATCGCACACGTTCCTGGACTTTTGAAACGGCTCATAGAAAAAAAGTGGGTGCTGAAGTGATCACCAGCTGGGCACTGGAACCATCAGAGAAACGAACATATTCGCCAGCACACCATTAATCGTAACATCCAAAGAATTTAATGCAAAGCAAGCATCACAGAAAGTGCAACTTTTTGAGGCCATGCAGGACCTCTTCGTCAGGCGAGTGTATTGTTGATGCACTGATTCACTTTATCACTCGCCTGATGAAGAGGTCCTGCGTGGCCTCGAAACGTTGCACTTTCTGTGATGCTTGCTTTGCATTACATTCTTTGGACGTTACGATCCATGGTGTGCTGGAGAATATGTTCGTTTGGCTCTCTGTGGAGCCGGTTCACATATCGGGGGCACATAGCGTTCCTGTGTGATCCGCAGCTGGTTCCAGCCTTAAGAACATTTTCCTTTGTTATTTATTTAAACTCAAACTATTGAAAAAAATATTTAAAGTTTTTTAGATTCAGATTAGAAAATAGCGCTGTGACCTTACTGGCCCCGTTGTTGGGATTTTACAGCCCACAGTTTTCTAAATACACCTACATTGCGTTCGAAACTACTGAAACGAGCATCTCTGGCAATGCTAGGTCTCTGCTTCGCATTTATTTATTTCGTCTAATCGCCTTTCAAAGCAAGACAGATGTTTTATGTTAAAGTCAACAGCTAAACAAGGTTATGTGAAAAGATCGGCCCAAGTAATGTGTTTCATTTTGGTTATTTATAGCTCTTCCCAACTATCTCTTCTTTCTCTTTATTATTTGAACAATATTAAAGAAATTACAAGAGCTTTATCTGATCCGCCAGCCAAGAATGATTCACAGAATGCAAAACATGTTATGTGTATCTTTGCGGCACCAACTTATTTTTGTTTTTCAACCTTTTTTTTGTTTTTTGTTGAGTAACCTGAAGACGTGTCACTGACCGTGTTGATTTTTTGCTGTACTATCCGATCTCCACCACACACATTTTGGGTTTGTCTAAAGTGATGTAACATTACAATAAAATCATAATGTATAAAAAAATAATTGATGTGCATGGAGGCGAAGAAGACTTTCTTTCGTTTGAGCACATATGGGGAACAGATGGCTTGGATGACCATTGCCTCTCGTGTTTTTTTATCTGGGGTTAAAGCTGTATACTTTACACTTTATTACAATACTCCACTGAGAAAAGGTTTGATTAATACTTACTGATGACAGTCTTGGGTGATCTAATAGGGTTTGAAGGAAAAAAAACAAGGTATAAAATTTTGAAATGAGAATTCTTCTGTGAGATATGTCTATTGAAATAAGAAATTAGCTGACAGACTCCATAGCACATGAGTGTTAGTGTAGGGACAGTATTATGCCTTGTTGATGCCAGCATATTTTATTGGGTGTAAAGGAAAATTTGAACCATTTATCTCTATCTCTGTTGGAGATTACAGCAGAAAAGGAAATGTTGGCTTATAAAACATTGATTTTATACAACACATATATATACAAGGCTACATTCACAAGGGTGAATAGGTGCAGATAATTTGCTACCTTTGGAAGTGGCTAAACAACACCTCTGGATGCAGCAACACTCTGTGCTATGGCCATATAAAAAAAACTGTACAACTGTGGCCAGTTTGTGTGTGGTCTGAACTCTGCATAAACACTGTCTGCGTCCAGGGTTGGTCGCTGGCTTTATGCACATGTAATCGCTCAGGTGAGTGGTTAAATGCAAACAGCAGCAGTGCCCGCCATTGATTTGTACAGAATACAAATCTGACAGCCACCAGCTGACAGCTGCTGCTGGTTGTACACAGGGTGTGAAGACAACATTTACAACTGCCAGCAAGAATTTACTGACTCTTCCATGTGGCCACGCCTGGTCACAGTCAATGTTAGTCATGTGAATGTAGCCTAATTATTTTCAATGTAGCATAATGGCCCATGTGAATGTTGCCTACAACTATCAATCTGAAATTAAAATCCTGCTGGATAAAAAAAAAAAATGTTGTTGGCCCACATTTTATGGGATAGATTTCTGTATTATATCATAAACCCAAAGCTTACATCAAATATGCTGGCTACAAATCGGAAGAATTTGATACAGAGAGGGACACGTCAAGGATGTCCTCTCTCGCCATTATTATTTCCATTACTTATCGAACCTTTGACACAAAGAAGGATGGAACCAACAATCACGGGTATTGAATTTTGTGAATGTCATCACAAAATATGCTTATTCGCGGATGATATACACTTTTTATTATCTTCATCACAAGTTTCAGTCCCAAATCTTATGCTGGTATTAGATGAGTTCTCACATATATCAGGCCTTACAGTTAATACTCAAAAATCCTTGGCATTGAACATCTCACTCAGCGAAACAGTAAAACAAAATATACATAACTCACTACCCTTTAAATGGGTAGATCATAGACTACCATATTTAGGTATTCAACTAACGGTTAATCCCCCAGATTTATTTGCTGCCAATTACCCACCTTTATTGAAAAGCATCACAAGATGACCATACTCCCCAAACTTTTATATCTATTTAGAACACTTCTAATCCATATTCCTGCTTATTTTCTTAGATTGATCCAACATAAAGCAATACAGTACACTTGGGGAAAGAAAAAACCTTGGTTGCCCAAAAAAACCTTAACCCTCCCCAAAATAATGGGTGGTCTGGGATTTCCAGACTTTGCAACTTATTACAAAGCAGCGCAAATAGCACAACTATCAAAATATCACTCGACTACGGAGACTCCCTTGTGGGTACTTATTGAAGCAATAGACTTTGACCCACTTCCTATAAATAATATTATATGGTTACGCTCTTCAGATTGTAAAGCTTTAAAGAATCCAATCTCTAAACATTCTTTATCAATCTGGGATAGGCACAAAAGCTCACAAGGTCTACAATACCCACATAACCCGCTTCTTTCCTTTCATAAAAATCTGGCCTTTTATCTAGCTTGGATATTCCCTAGACATTTTAAAGCCTGGTCTAAGGTTGGCATTACGTGTCTATATAATTTAACTTCAACAACCTCAATTCAACCTTTTCCAGAACTATGTGAGACACATTTTCAGATATTTGCAAATTTTTTTTTTTTACGATCCTCTCCTCAATTCTAATGATAACCGGGTAGACTAAATCCTCAAATTGATAGACTCATGTTTACCCTAGTGTAAAGAAGAACCAAACACTTCAATTATAAATTGTATATAAATTTGACTCTTATGGTTATATTATATCACACTATTACATGGAGTACTTTTCTCTCACTTCTCTCATACCTCTATGGTGTAAACAGAAACCTATTTTACATTGAGCTCTTTCTCATAGATGACAAATATATTGTAATATTTACCTTTGTATCGATCTGTACTTCAATATTGTATTTAATTGACACCATCAAATATACTGTAACTATTGTTATTCATTATTCTAAAAAATAAAAAACTTTAAAAGGAAAAAATAAATAAAAAAAATGTTGAGCAAGAGACAGGAACTTTGGCACGGGTATTCCTCCTATTATTTGCATTCTATGCCCACCCTTATTGCAGCCGCCCTTTATGAATTGATTACTAGATATGTGCATTCCCGTTCGTACGAATGTTATTTTCGTACGAAAATGTTCATTTTCGTACCCGCAGAATAATGTGTACATACGAAAAAATTAAAGCACCAAAATACGAAAACGACGGCATTACGAATGAGCCGCATAACGAACAACCGCAAATACGAACGAACGATCTGACGAAAATACGACAAAACGAAAACGGCAAAAGAACGAAAATTACATCTATAACAAAAGATTTGCATTCTGTATCCTGTTTGAATCCCCTCTCTGCTCGTATCCTCAGCCGTATGTTCACACGACATCCACAACAAAAGATTTGCACTCTGTATCTTGTTTGAATCCCTTCTCTGTTCGCACCCTCAGTCGTATGCTCATATGACATCCACAACAAAAGATCCGCACTCTGCATTTTGTTTGAATCCTTTCCCTGTCCGCATCCCCAGTCGCATGCTCACACGACATCCACAACAAAAGATTTGCATTCTGTATCTTGTTTGAATCCCTTCTCTGTTCGCACCCTCAGTCGTATGCTCACACGACATCCTTTTTTCTGTTCGTATTTTGGATTCAACAGAATGCAAATCTATTGCCACAGATGTCACACGAACACACGACCGAAAACACCAAAAGAAAAAGGACCCAAAACACAGAATGCAAATCCCTTGCCACAGATGTAATTTTCGTTTTTTTGAATGGGCAGTGAGTGTAGTTAGTAAAGCAGCTTCTCTTTTGTGCTGAGTAGTACAGTAAAGCCAAATAAACTTTTCTGTGGATTTTCATCTGAAGGGAGATCAGTTGGCCAGACTTTTGAACCCAAAAATGGTTTTCTGATGGAGTTTAAAAACGAACAAATTTTCTGAGAACGAACGGAAAACGATCGTTTTTATGTTTGTTGTTAAAAAAGTCTGACCAAGTGTATGGGGCTTAACAATCGTTAATATGGATGAGCCGCGTGTTGAAAGTGCCGCGAATCCCGCGATATATTTTACGAAAGTACAAAATGACGAAAATCCTTTTTCTGTTCGTATCTTCAGTCGCATGCCCACATGACATCCACAACAAATTGTCATAGATGTCACACGAACACACGACCGAAAACACGAACAGAAAAAGGAATCCAAAACACAGAATGCAAATCATTGACGAAAATTCACGAAAATTATTGTCTAACAAGTAACGAACATGAATTAAACAGAATAACGAACCATCCCGCATGTACGAAAATAAAACGGTAACGAAAATACGAAACGATCGGAATACGAAAAAATCTCGTCATACGAAAAACGAACGGGAACGAACAGGAAAACGGGCGTCTTACGAAAAACGAACGGAAACGAACCTACGGAACGATACGAAACAGAACAAAAAAAAAACGAATTTTTTTTCTGTGCACATGTCTATTGATTACCACCCTCCCCACTCCCTAGTCCTTACTTCCCTTCTTCATCACCTTCTCCCTTCCCACCCCATTTTCATTTTATTTATTATTTGTTTTTTCTTGGAAATTTCTGCTCCTTTCTTTTCACCTCTCTTGGGCATATTCACTAGCCCAGTTTATTTGTTTCCCCAAGTATAACATATACCCGTTACATTGTTCATTATCAATCCATTAGCCCCTATTGGTGAAGCTTCAATTGTCTTTTTTCATCCTGTTTTTCTTCTACCCCCCCCTTTCCATTTTGGAAAATGTTCCAGACATCAACTTTTGTAATACCATGTACTGACATCGCATTCTGTGAACCTCTTCTATGTATGTGTATAAAATTAGCACCACCTACCTAAATTGTTATGTGCTATAAACAGAGCTTTTTTTTTAGCTGGAACGCGGGGGAACGCAGTTCCGGCACCTCCAGCTCTGAATGCATGTAATGGCAAGCAAGGGGTGCTCGGGTATACAGGAGGGTCTATTAATGCTGGCTGCTGGGCGATCTATTGTTGCTGGAACGGATCTATTTTTAAAGGGGGAGGGTCGACGATATACATAGGCAGAGCACTCGTGACCCATCCTGAGCTCCGTGACCGCGCCCGCGGAACCCGCGGACCCGATCACTGCCGGTGTCCCACGATCGGGTCACAGAGCTGAAGAATGGGGAGAGGTAGTGTAAACAAACCTTTCCCTGTTCTTCCTAGTGGCAGTGTCGGTGATCAGTGACGTGTCATTCCAGGCCACGCCCCCCTACAGTAAGAATCACACACTAGGGCACACTTAACCCCTACAGTGCCACCTAGTGGTTAACCCCTTCACTGCCAGTGTCATTTTCACAGTAAACAGTGCATTTGTATAGCACTGATCGCTGTAAAAATTACAATGGTCCCAAAAATGTGCGCAAACCGATCAATAAACGCTTATTGCAATTTTTTGACAAAAATATGTCAAAGAATACGTATCGGCCTAAACTGAGGAAAAAAACGTATTTTTTTTATATATATTTTTAGGGGATATTTATTATAGCAAAAAGTAAAAAATATTGTTTTTTTTTCAAAATTGTTTCTCTATTTTTGTTTATAGCGCAAAAAATAAAAACCGCAGAGGTGATCAAATACCACCATAAGAAAGCTCTATTTCTAAAAAAAAAAAAAGACACAAAAATTTTGTTTGTGAGCCACGTCGCACGACCGCGCAATTGTCAGTTAAAACAACGCAGTGGCGAATCGCAAAAAGTGGCCTGGTCCTTTAGCTACAAAATAGTCCGGGGCTTAAGTGGTTAAGATATGATTGTAACTTACAATTCTAAATCATCGATCTCGTCTCTGTTTCCACCTTGTAATCTCATAATCTGATCAATCTAAATATCGTATTTATGAACAGTGTAGCTCAGTGCTGCCAATCAATGAAAAACTTTAATTTTACGCCCCGGCCAATCAACTCAGTTTGATCTAATTTGGTCAAAATCAAGTTTAAATCGGTCAGAAGTTATAGCTATTTTTGTTTTTCTAAATTCAATCCTTGTTTTAAATACATTAAAGATTGAGTGGATGAAAAAAAATTGAAGGGCATGCATGACTGCCATTAAAGATATTAATAAAATGGAGAGATTGCAACCCTTCCCCACTTTATTTAAAATAAAAAGATATATAAAATAAAAAGTTTGACAGGGATTTATTGTTGATATAGAAATCCACTGAGGCTGCCTGGAGACTCTGTAACACGCCCAACCTGGTGTCACCTCTGTATATAGAAAAATGTGCTGTACAGATGTTGCAGGTATTCCATATTTAGCAAGGCAATAAGCCTGACTAGTCTAGGTAAGTGCTTACAGATGTGCCGTCTATAAGAGCTGCCATCAGCTCACCTTCATTTCAGAAAATCTTTCCTTCGCACAGCTACTGCAACAGATGCTCATTACCAACTGACTGATTTACTGGCCTGTTGAGAGGCCTGACAGAGGACATCAACCATGAAACGATCCAATATTTCCTAATCTTATAAATTCACGGACCCGTCAGTCAACCAGCATCAGGAACAAAGCAGTATTGATTATTGTCTGGCCTTATATATTTTATTATTACTTTGAATGCCAGTTTTCTTAGGCACATGCACACAGGCATAAAAACTGCCACTTTTACAGGCGTCCAGAACAACCATACTTCATACAGGCAGTTACCCCAGGGTAGGAAAATCAATGGACCACGAGGACGCTCACTATTATCAGCTGCAATGGCTGGCAGTACTTGTAGACATTCATTTACAGGAAGCCATGAATGAATTACACGTTCGTGTGGGCAGAGCCCGCAAGACTGCACTTTTTTCAAATTGTGACAGCGAGCAGCCAGCCTAGACTCTGCATTGCAAAACCCGGCTGCAGCTCCGGGGTAACATGCAGGTTAAAAAGTCTGATTCCTCAGATCCTCCCCGCCTCCTCCTCTCCAACGAATTAGCATGTGGGAAGGATTTCTTGCCTCTCAGTAATTCGCCAGGACTCGAAGAGGATGCATAGCCAGCCACGGAGAGGTGAAGAAGAAAATGGCAGCCTGAGCTCAACTGCAGCATGTGTGCATTCAGGCAGAGGCATGTGTGTACCCTGCAGTTTAGGCTCTCTGCAATTAAAACTCTGTGAAAAATCACGATAAGTTGGCTCTTTGTCTCTGGGTTTTTCTGTCTGAGTGAGGGGAGAAAACAGCAGGTATTCAGGGACTCTATCTCTCTCCTGTATCATGTCTGCGGTCTCTGGTCATGTCTTGTATCATGTTTGCAGTCTCTGGTCATGTCTTGTATCACATCTGCAGTCTCTGGTCATGCTTTGTATCATGTTTTTGGTCTCTGGCCATGCCCTGTATCGTGTCTGCGGTGTCTGGTCATGTTCTGTATTATATCTGCACTCTCTGACCATGCCCTGTATCGTGTCTGCACTCCCTGACCATTCCCTATATCATGTCTGCGGTCTCTGGTCATGTCTTGTATCATGTCTGCGCTCTCTGGTCATGCCCTGTATCATGTCTGCGGTCTCTGGCCATGCCCTGTATCAATACCTCGGGCTAATATATAACAATTAAAGAGGCTGCTGTTCCCCTAGCTAAGGTAGAAGGTACCACTTTAGTTATCAATATATATAATGTGAGGGGTGCTATTGGTGGGCTGTAGCCCAAATCAACAAAGTGCATTCTACTAAGTACAAATATATGAGTGTATAATTAAAAATGTGCAATATACAAAACTATGATAGCTCACTTAATCAATAATAATGTGCAATAAATAATCAAAAGTCCATCAACAGTAGATGCTAATCATCAAATATGGAATTCATATAAAAAAAAAAACATAGTGAGCCAATAAAGAGTCCTTTTAGTATACAATGTCAGTGCTTTTCATCTTCAATGTGACATCAAATAAATAAATCGTCACCAACTGAGAATCATACACCTGAAGTGCTCTGTAAGTAGATTCCACGTACCAGAGGGATATGACCTCTTTAATTAAAAAGGTCATACAGCACTTTTGGAAAAGTATTAAACTTGCTCAATATATTGGAGATTTTTTTTAATGTGAATCCCTCCTCCACAAGCCCATGAGAGAGGTATAAAAGAGATATTTTGACATTTATTTGAAAAAGGGATTAAAAACACTTCCAAACTTCCAAAGAAGAGCATACATTCAGTAAACCACAACTTTTTGGATATAATGTCACGGGCTCGGCACCTCCCACCTTTCTGCGTTATGCCCCCATAATTGGGCTTCCTCAGTAAGGCTTATGTAAAAAAAAAATGATTTGCACTCATTTGAAATCTCACAAACCCAGTGGCTGCTGGCGCTAAATATTTGGGGGTGGGATTCATCAAACTAACACAATCCAGGAAGATGGCGATTGCCCCAAGCAACCCCCACCCCCCCAGTGGGAGGTGGATGGCGGATGGGAAGGCAGTGAGACTAACCTTAACATAGGAGGCAGGGGGAATGAAGAGCTGGGGCATTGCTTCTCCTCTGGGCTGAACAGGAAGTGTGTCCTGAGACACAAATGGCCAGTTTGTCCTGAGACATGAATGGGAGTCCTAAGACTCCCTGGCCAATCGGATCTCAGTACCTGCTTCCTGGCCAGGAGGAGAATCAGGAAGACAATAACGAATATTAATTCGCTATTGTCATACAAGTGGGTGGGCTTGGACCCACTTAAGCGTCCGGTTACTAGGTCGCTTAAGTGGCCCTTGTGCTTCAAAAGGTTGGGCACCCCTGATGTAGAGGGTGTTGTGAAATAACCAGCACAGTGTTATAGCAGAAACGACATCAGAGTACACCCAAGTTATAAGCTAGTACTTTGGGTGTATGCACATTTTTTAACATTTGTTAATTCCATAGTTATTTATTGTGAGTTGGGTAGTGCGGACTAAAACTGTTATTTTAATTGCACATTATTTTAAGGGTTCCAATATGTTAAAAGGGTTGATTGCCACCAAGAAAGCTTAAATTCATTTATGGTACTCAGTGTTAATTTAGTCAACGAAAATATTTTTGTTGACTAAATTAACACTATTTTAGTTGTCTTAAATACGACTACAACTAAAACAGTTCAGGTGACTAAAATACAACTGAAACTAAAACAAATTAGATGACTAAAATACGACTAAAACTTAAACAATTCAGATGACTAAATTACAATTAAAATGGCATTTTAGTCAAAAGACTATGACTAACAGGAAATTTAAATTTGACATAAAAATGAACACTGTACTACCACATAAGAATAAATAGGGGGCACTTACTAAGCTGGTGAAAGAAAAATAAAATAAGAAAAAGGCTTTTCTTATTTTTTTTTTTATATTTAATATTGGTAATATATTCAGGTAAGATGTGCAATGGCATTACCATTTTTTTGTTTAGTTTTTTTTTTTATATTTTAAAGTTGCACTTCTGTCTGTCAATAAGCAATATTTTTGTTTGTCTATGAAACTTGGTTTTATTTAAAAAGACATTACATATAATATTCGCTGAATCTGTGTCTCTCGTGCATGTTCAAACCTCAATACTATAAATGTTATTCGATTTTTATAATAAGTTTTATAATAAGTTTGTCAATTCTAGAGAAATGCTTAAATAAATGCTTAAATAATGAATTACAAAAAAGGCAAGATAGTCAACTAAAATGTTCTGGTGATTTTTGTTGACTAAAATACAACTTAATCTAAAATAATTCAGATGACTAAAACTAAAATGGCATTTTAGTCAATAGACTAAAATCAACTAAAACTAAAATGTCATTTTAGTCAAAAGACTATGATTAAAAGTAAATTGAAATTTGACGTCAAATTTAACACTAGTCTTACTTCTGCTCATGTAATTCGTCCTTCTTCTAGACTGGCCCAGAAACATTTTTGTTATACCAGTGTATGTTCCCTATTCTATTATGCTCTCCCTTTGAACTTGAAAACCAAAGGATGATGCCACGTTCAAGCAAGAGTTTATCTTGGTCTGCTCTGCCCTACAAAGTGTACTGGAGCATGATAAAAACTCGATAACCTGATAAAAATTCCACTATAATTTCTGCAAATGAATTCTCATAAATCATCAATTACCCATTTCTTTATAAAAGCCAAAATCTTGTCCTAATCTTTTTCTATTCACTGGTGAGAAAATAAGAAATTGGACTCGAGTTGGTGGATGATTTGTTTGACAAACATTTGGAATCCACAAAAAACGCTATAAAGGGCCAGATAACTAAATGGAAGATTAATAAAGGTGACTGACTCTGGTTTTGGTACATAGATTCAAAATATTTCAGATCTTTCCAAACACAACCTGAGAGATAAGCCAGTCAAGTGGAAAAAAATCGTTTATTAAATTAGATGTACATTTTAGGAAACATCTGCACCTCTGTAGTTATCTCTTGATAACAAAAAATAAAGAAATGTAGGTTGTTACAACACCCAACCCTGGTATTTTATGCTTGGGGGGACTTTGGCATACAGAATTACTCATTGGCATCATATAATTCAAGGTGGCTCCATAAGTAAAACCTCTGCCTCATGTACACGGGTACCTATCTGCTCCCTTTTTTTAAACCACTTGCCAACTGGGCTCTTTTAACCCCTTCCTGCCCAGGCCAATTTTCAGTTTCAGGAGGGTTGATCGCCTCGCTGTGCATGCTGGGGAGTGGTATTTAGGGGGCAGACGCCATCGGTTCGGGGTCGTCTTCGCCGCCATCCACCTGGGTAGTCGTCCCACCACCCCGTGTGTGACCCTCCTGGCTAGGGTGTGTGTTTCAGTATTCCTGGCTCGGGGACCACGTTGGTCCGGAGCAAATAATCTACCTTGTAAGCTTAGTGTGTAGACTGGGTCTGCGGCTCCAGAGTTGTCCGGTGCCGTCCATCCCGAGGGAGGAAGCCGATTGATGGAGAACCTGTCTGGGAAATACCGAGCATGAGGCTGGTATCTCGAGAGAGGCCTACTGCTTCATCAAAGGACACATCGTTTCTGAGAGGCTGGACGAGGGTCGCCTATCAGTAATTGAAACTTAAACAAGCTGTTCAAGGGAGATCCGGGTGCTTAATCCAGCGTTAAGAAGGATTTTGGACCGAGAACATCTCCACTCTTTGGGAAGGTCTGTGGCAGAGACTTTGCTAAAGTTCCGAGTGACACTCTGGCTGCTAGACCGGTGAGAGTGGCGACACAAGTTGTCGTTGGAAGCAGGACTGTTTCCGAAACCCTGTTATGTGCCTGAATCCATTACCTACCACTTCTTCTATCATCTTACCTACTTCTTTTACCATTTTTACCCATTTGGGTAAAAAAGCACAAGAAAAGATACCTACAGTGTGGACATTGAATTTATTACAGCTCTCATCCAGTACCCTACACGACGAAGAAACAGAGGTAACGTGCCACCCAAATCAAACCAGCAGCTCCCCACACATTTACTTTATTGAATTCTGTGACATGTAATCACTATGTCCTTTGAGTAGGCACTGCTGTGTCACACATTTCACAGAGCCTGTGTTCTATCAGAATAACGCTACCCATCAGAATATGCAATGGAAGTGACGTTCCACTGCGTGCATTTTGGTATACCCGCACTCATCCGCAGTAAGCCTACAGTCGGAAGGCGGCAAGCGGACATCTTGTTACACTCACCGTAGTCTTGCATTTCACACTTATTTTTGCCAATAAACTCAGCTTATATAGTGAAATGCAGGATTTGGCTGTCCGGAACACTGTTTTGATGTTGAATTTTAAAAGCATCTGCAAGCCTGCTGATCTCACAAGTTTGGTAATCTGACAGAACACCTCTGTTTTTAAAACTCAACATCAAAACAGTTTGTCCGATTTCAAAATCCTGTATTTCACTATATAAGCTGAGTTTACTGGTAAAAATAAGTGTGAAATGTAAGACTTTGGTGTGTATAAAAAGATGTCCGCTTGCAAACTTCTAACTGTAGCTTTACTGCTGCCGACTGCATGTTTACCAAGATGGCTGCGACGGAACGTCACTTCGGTCGCATATTCTGATGGGTGGCGGCTTTCTTCAAGAACACCTGCCTTCTGAAGGTGCTGAGAGGAGGAGTTTCAGGAGGCAGAGTCTGTACAGAAATCACTTGCAGGCAACAAGGTACCATGGGATATATAGTTCTTAGAAATGCAAAGTAAACAGCAGAGGAGAAAACTGCAAAGCAGGCAAGAAATCCAGGAAGTTGGGGAACGAGAGGGCCAGCAGACAGGCAGAACTTATAACGTGAAAACATTTTTTTTGTTTTCAAGTAAGCTTATATCGTTTGGATTACTATTATAATGCTAATGTTCTAAAATTAAAAAAAAGTGTATGCTTTGACCATAGAACCCCTTTAACCACTTCAGCCCCAGAAGATTTTACCCCCTTCTTGACCAGAGCACTTTTTATAATTTGTCACTGTGTCTCTTTAACTGACAATTGCGCAGTCGTTCAGCGCTGTACACAAACTAAATTTGCATCCCTTTTCCCACAAATAGAGCTTTCTTTTGGTGGTATTTGATCACCTCTGCGGTTTTTATTTTTTGTGCTATAAACCAAAAAATAGCGATAATTTTGAAAAATATTTTTTAGTTTTTGCTATAATAACTATCCCCAATTTAAAAAAAAATATGAATTTCTTTATCAGTTTAGGCCAATATATATTCTTCTACATATTTTTGGTAAAGAAAATCGCAATAAGCGTATTGGTTTGCGCAAAAGTTATAGCGTCTGCAAACTATGGGAACAATTTATGTCCTTTTTGTTGGCATTTTGAATATTTTTTTACTAGTAATGGCAGTGATCTGCTAATTTTAGCGGTCCTACGACATTGCGACGGACAGATCGGAGACTTTTGACACTTTTTTGGGACCATTGGCATTTATACAGTGATCAGTGCTAAAAAAAAAGCACTGATTACTATGTAAATGTCACTGGCAGGGAATGGGTTAACACTAGAGGGCGATCAAGGGGTTAATTGTGTGTTCCCTCAGTGTGTTCTAACTATGTGGGGATAGGATTGACTAAGAGAGGAGACATATAGGCCCAGATTCTCATAGGACTTACGACGGCGCAGCGCCATGTACGCCGTCGTAAGTCCTAATCTGAGCCGTCGTATCTATGCGACTGATTCTTAGAATCAGTTACGCATAGATATCCATTAGATCCGACAGGCGTAAGTCTCTTACGCCGTCGGATCTAAACTGCAATTTTTTTTGACCGCTAGGTGGCGCTTCCGTCAGATTCCCCGTCGAGTATACAAATTAGCTAGATACGCGAATTCCCGAACGTACGCGCGGTCGACGCAGTAAAGTTACGATGTTTACGTTAGGCTTTTCCCCGGTGTAATGTTGCCCCTGCTATATGAGGCGCAGCCAATGTTAAGTATGGCCGTCGTTCCCGTGTCAAAATTTTCAAAAGTTACGTAGTTTCCGTAAGTTGTCCGTGAAAGGGGCTGGACGTCATTTACGTTCACGTCGAAACCAATGATGTCCTTGTGACGTCATTTGGAGCAATGCACACTGGGATATTTTACGGACGGCGCATGCGCAGTTCATTCGGCGCGGGGACACGCTTCATTTAAATGATACACGCCCCCTACCCGCCAAATTTGAATTCCGCCGCGTGATTTACGCTACGCCGCCGCAACTTTATAGGCAAGTGCTTTGTGAATAAAGCACTTGCCTGAAAAACTTGCGGCGGCGTAACGTAAATTGGATACGTTACGCCGTCGCATAGATACGCCATTCTACGAGAATCTGGCCCATAGTGTTTCCTTTTTTACATAGTAGCAACAAATGATATGGCTCCTCTCCTCTAACAGCACAGGGATTTGTGTGTTTACGCACATAAATCCCCGTGCTGGCGCTCGTGTACGCGATAACGCGTGGCAGGCTGCGATCGTGCCAGCAGCATGCACCCTCTGGTGGCCGAAAAAGGGTAGGACAAGATTTTACCCAGGAGAGCCATTGTGCCGCAGTATATCTGCGTGACATGGTCGGGAACCGGTTAAATGATCATTTAATTTTTCTGATAGAACAATTTGTTAGCTTGTATGTATGTTGGAAAACTTTTGCCAACCCAGAAACTCTTGAAGTTTGGAGACAATGCTATTCTATAAGCAGGTCTGTTTTTTCCAGGTTCACTTTAAAAAGTCTGAAACCATCAGTAGATGGGTAGGTTTGGACTGAACTGAATCTTAGGTAGGGAACATAGAACAGAATGACTTAGGAAGATTACAGCTTGTCCTATAAAGTCTGATTTAGCATTATTCTTTTTCCTCCTGAGTTCTATAAATAGGCTGTAGCCCACCCAGGAACAGCGCAGTAGATCGACTAGTTAATCCACATGACATAAAATATAAATAGGGTTTCACATCACGTTGTACTTAAATTTCCCCTCACTTTTCCTTGGGAACACTATATATTTATTCTTTATTAAGGATATACTCCAAACAGGTCTCAAGAAATGAAAAATAAAATTAAAGAAACATCTGCCAGAAATGAAAATATCCATTCACGCTGAGGTCAAGAAGCCGGTAATTCGGAGGACATAAACACCCCGCATGTTGGAGCAATTGAATCTAGAACAGCAAGAGGGCAGGAAACCAGGCGGCCATTTTCTGGCATGGAGTGGACGAGTATATGAGAGCTAAAAGAGCAGAAACAAATCAGAGAAAATGAATGTAGCATAAAATTTTGCAGTCAGGCTTAGTAATACAACCTTACTAAGCCGGTTTTGTAAATCCAAGAATTTTCTTTTATGAAATCTAAATATATCACATCTGTTTTCAGCTCTTCAAGATTCCAAGTCTGGGAAAGGGCTGTGTCCTGAGAAGAACAATCACTGGAAAACGATAGAAGATAATCTGGGAGTGGATCGTATCAAAAAATACAGATAGTCATGTATGTAAAGAGAAACTTCACCCATTTAAAAAGAAAAAATAATAAACGTCAGCAGCTAAAAATACTGTAGCTGCTGACTTTTGAGAATCATGTACTTATCAGTCTATGATGCCCAGGATTGTCTTCCTACAGCCGATTCTTCTTATTGCTGTGAGACCTCTGAGACACCATCTTGGGTTTGAGACCCAGCTGTGAATTGTGTCTCCAACAGCAACCTGAGATGTGTGATGTGTTGCAGGAGGCTATTGGGGGAAGCTTTCTGTTTGCAACAAGTGATGTCTTATTTATATATATATATATAGGTAGATTCAGGTACAATGGAGCAAAGTTACGGCGGCGTAGCTTAGCGTGTTTAGGCTACGCCGCCGTAAGTTAGCTAGGCAAGTACATGATTCACAATGTACTTGCCTGCTAAGTTACGGCGGTGTAGCCTAAAGCGGGCGGGCGTAAGGGCGCCAAATTCAAATGTGTGGAAGGGGGGCGTGTTTAATGCTAATAAGGCTTGACCTTAAGTTTTTGACGTTTTGTTTTACTGCGCATGCGCCGGGCGCCTACATTTCCCAGTGTGCATTGCGGCTAAGTACGCTGTACGGGCCTATTGATTTTGACGTGGACGTAAACTACGTAAATCCCGATTCGCGGACGACTTACGCAAACGACGTAAAAAATTTGAATCTCGCGGCGGGAACGGCGGCCATTCTTTAACATTGTTATTCCACCTAATAGATGGAATAACTTTAGGCCTGCTAATGCCTTACGGAAACTGCATAAATATACTGCGGCGGCCGGGCGTAGGTTCGTGAAACGGCGTATCAACTCATTTACATATTCTACGCCGACCGCAATGGAAGCGCCACCTAGCGGCCATCCGAAAAATTGCAACCTAAGATAGGACGGCGCAAGCCGTCGTATCTTAGATATGTTTAAGCGTATCTCTGTTTGAGCATACGCTTAAACATAAGTCGGCGTAGATTCTGAGTTAGGTTGGCTTATCTACTGATAAGCCGGCCTAACTCTTACTGAAGCTACCTAATATAGTCTAGGTGAGCATTGAAGAAGTGGAGGTTGGTATCTGTCAAAAAGGTACCGACTCCCAGTAAAAAAAGCAAGAAAAAAAAACAAATGTGGGCACTAATTCGGAGGAGGATGAGAGCCATTTTCACATTTGAGTGAAGGTCCGCTTTACTCTACATGCATAACTGGTTTATCCCAAGAATGGGTATGAGGTTGGGATTTATGATAGATTTATAACCACGTCATCACCATGTTGCAGAGGGGACCTGTGGATGGAGGGAGGTGGGTTCAGAGATGACCTGTAACTAGAAGGAGGGAGGATGTATAAAAGTGACCAGAGAATAGAGGTGAGTACAAAAGTGGCCAGATAATGTAAAAATATCAGACCACTGGGAGGAGGTATCATTGTGGTGCCTCACACCACACCCTATGCCTATTCCAGGCTCCTGTCATGGTTATGCAGTACTGTTTTTGTACATACTGTGTTTGTCTATCAGCTTACCTTCTCCATATGTCCTGCTTTAGAGGCCAGCGACTCTCACCTGGCTGTTTAAATAATCTCTCCTCTAAGCATGGCCAGTCGTGCTGATCAACGTTGTTTGTTTAGTTATTGTGTGTTTGGGTTTCTGCTTGCCGTGTGCTAGGTCTGTCTCTGGTTTACCGATCTTGAATTGTTCTCTACTATGCCTGTCTGCTTGGGTCCTTGACCTTTGGTGTGTCCTATGTTTATCCTTGTCTGCTAGTTGCCCCGACCTTTGGCTTATCCCCTCACTATGTCTTGTATCCTGATCTGCTGCTTCCCCCTATCTCTATAGCCTACTGTGAGCATGAGCTGGGGGACTCTGGGGGCCGCGACCTGGATCCAGTTTCAGCCCAGTCCATCCTCACCACTAGAGGCTCTGGTGAACACCTGCTGGATCTTAGGCTCTAGCTTCCTGTCGGATCCCTGTTAGTGCTACAGTGGACCTGCCTTCCTTAACCACCCCGAGTTCCATCCGCAGCAGTCAGCCATAGGGTTCACTACAGTAGCGGTTCACTCCTGACCCCAACGGTGTGCATCTGTCACCTGGCCTCAGGTGACCTGACAGCTCTACTGTGAACTAGTCCTATATCTTTAGACATTAGTGACTGTGGGCATGGATGGCATTTTGGACACAGAGGTTATTTGCATGCTTGTTACTGACACGGGTGTAGCACCCTCTAGCTAGGTGCTAGTGTACATAATTGTAGGTAAATTGGCCCGGCTGAGAGCCAGGCCTGGGTTTAATCCAGGTCAGGGCTGAGTGACTCAGTGAGGTTGGATGCAGCAAGCAGCACCTCTGGTTAATCTCCCTGCTCTCTGGAACCTTGGAGAAGCTTCCAGAAGTAGAGGGAGGAGCCTAGGAGGAGCTGCTTGGAGTATTGACGAGGGCCCCAGCCAATTCCCAGCAAAGAGGACTGGCGGGTGGCGGGAACCTCTTAAATACTTTTGGGTCATGCCAGCAGTTGTCCAGCCTAAACTGTAGTAACTTATGACCCAGACTCACAGGGTAAAGCATAAGTCAACATACATTTTCCTGCACTACCACTAGTAGCACACAAGTCATAATATTCTCAAGATTGAGATGTTATCTTTGACCAGCCCACCCAAAAACTAATATTTTCACGTGACAATTTCTGAGAATTATACAGGTGAGCTCTGTACGCTTAAAGCGTATATCCAGCCTTTTTTTTTTTTTTTTTTTTACGTTTTGGTTAAAATGGGAGATTGGACTAATTTTGGGAAGTTGCTATCCAAGGCTTTTGCTTCCTGTTGTGTCACTAGTCCAGAAGAAAGCACCACCCACCTCCACCTTGGAGGACAAGCAAAGAGCCACAAGGTAACCAAACTGACCTGAAAACTGCAGTACAAAGGTATTTCTAAAGTTTAAAAAAAATACTGGTTGGGGGCTTGGGGGAGGGTTTTTTTTTTTACAAATTAAATTGCCCCAAAAGCACTGCAGATTTATCATAACCATCATTTTTTACTCTGTTTCTTTTTCATTGTTCAGCTATAGAGGTGACTTTGAGAACAAATTTGCCAAGTCTTGCCTTGTTCTTTTCCCAATATCATCTGAGAGCACGCAACAGATTTTATGTAAGTCAAACAAAGGTATTAAGGATCGTCAGGAATGAAGACAGTAATATAAAGGAAAAGATAAAAATTCCAAAAGCGAACAAATGTTCTTGACCGAGGATGAATTGATTCGAACTGTAAGAGCTGCTTCAATGCTTTTTAATCATCCTGCATTGTCCATGCCAAGAAGAGGATTCATCTGGAACACGCAAGAGTTTGTGCAAGAATTATGAAGAGTATTGTCATAATCTTATCTCACTAATTAGGAGAGAATTATGCTTTATGTACTGAAATATTTCATTTGGTGATTTGTTTAAAGGCATACTGAACCAATTTGCCGCTTTTGTGTTGTACGTTAAAAGTGAACAAAAGGTCTTTACACAACCCAATGTGCTGTGATCTGATTTTCTGTTATGAAAATCCAACAAAAAAAAGCTTTGTTCTGAGCCTAAGGTGAACCTGTCAGCCTTCATACGGTGTGCCTTTGTTTTACTAGAGGGTGCGAGGATTAGGACCACTTCAGATTTGTTTTTGCTCTTTATAGCCCATTGATGGGATTCCCCCTTACTACATGCCTTGGTGACACCTGTCACTAGTACAGGAAGTGAGGGGAAATCTCTCTACAATGGAGAAAGACAGTAATAAATTCTACCAAGTGTTCTAAAAAGGCCTTTTTTTCAGGGGAAACTTGGTGGAACTCAGTTCCACCACCTCTGGCTCAGCCCATTCGGTGTCTGCTCATTACAATCACTTGTAAACACAGAAGTCCAGTTTCTGGGCCAGATTCTCGTACTTTTCCCGCGGCCATAGCGTAAGCCATTTACACTACGCCGCCGCAACTTACTGGAGCAAGTGCCATATTCCTCAAGCACTTGCTCCGTAGTTTGCGGAGGCGTAGTGTAAAAGGCCCGGCGTATCCCCACGTATTTCAAAGGGGGCGGCTTATATTTAAATTAAGCGCGCCCCCGTTTCGATCGAACTGCGCATGTGCCGGGCTAAAAATAGCCCAGTCCGCATGCTCCAGTTCTCGGCGGAAAACGTCAATGACGCCGACGTGTGCGTCATTGACGTAAAGTCGTATTCAAGTACGACTTACGAAAACGACGTACCCAACGGGAAAAGATGACGCGGACCCGATGCCATACTTAACATGGCATACGTGGGACTGGCGTAAGGTTACCCCTCATATAGCATGGGTAACCTTACGTTTACGCAAATGACGGTTACGCGATTTCGTTCGGGAATCGGCGTATCAGGCTCATTTGCATAAACAAATGAGACCTGAACGTAAACGCCACCTAGCGGCCGGCGGCGAATTACATTTAAGATCCGACAGTGTAAGTGACTTACACCTGTCGGATCTACAGCGTATCTATGCGAAAATGATTCTAGGAATCACTCGCATAGATACGCGGGTCAAGAAAGAGAGATACAACGGAGTTTCCTGAGATACTCCGTCGTAACTCTTCTGAGAATATGGCCCTCTGTGTTTACAAGTGACAGCTCTGTACTCTGTGTGTAACCCCTTCTAAACTCTGCACCCTGTATGTAATGCAATCCGGAATTGAATGCCCCTTTAAGACCCCCCTACTGTTTGTGAAATTTAACTGACCACACCACTATTTGATGTAATTTGGAGGGTGTGTGTTTTTTTTTTTGGGGGGGGGGGGGTTGTGCTTGAGTTCCAGCACCTATTGTTTGAGAAAAAAAAGCCCTGGTTCTAACCTTTTTAAATTTCACTGAAATAGCATTACTATTGCTGTCTGTGTTCCCAGTGGAGAGTTTTTCCTTTACTTTCTACCTCAATAAAATTACAGGAAGGGAGGGTACATATCTGTCGGTGTCTCTCTCTCCTTCCCCATCTAGTCATACAAATGTAGATTGAAGTATCATCCCTTAAAATGAAACACCACAAAGTGCCTGCTATTACTTTATCTAGGCAGAAAAGCATTTTTTTTTGTGCTCCTCCTTTGTGTTTCACATTCCAAAATAATACAAAACACCTGGTAAAGCTGAACCCCATATGCCCCCCACCCAATAAGAGCACACTTGTGAGGTGCTTAGGCACTTTCACTTGCTTGGAACTGAATGCTGGAACCCTTAGTAGGGAAACGGTGCCAAGAACTAGTGACACCTCACTGGATCCAGCTATGTTCAGATAGGGTGCTGTAGTAGCCAACAACTGCCATTTACAAACACAATATTTGAATAATATTGTTTTGCATGGGGGCCCCATAATCTCCCATTGCCCAGGGGCCCCATAATCTCCTTTTCCAGGGGCCCCATAATCCCAATGAGTTGTCAGTCCGCCCCTGCCTTAATAACAGAACTTTTTACATTGATGGCCAGCAGTGCCCCTTCCATTAGGGGCACACGGGCGCCGCTTCCCTATCCATGTGTCCGGTCCCTAATCTTCATACAGGGCACCAAACGCATGGATGCCAATGGAGGGTGTTTTTTTTTTAAGTACGTGATTAGAGAAAGAGGCTCTAATAGGCTTCAAAAAAGGATGGGCTCGGTGCGCAGAGTTATGCGCCTGAAGTCCATGCCAGTTGTGTGATAATAGCGAAAAATGTATATTTGCTATTGTAACACTGAGGCCTCGTACACACACCCGAGAATCTCGTCGTAAAAGAAACGTTGTTTTCCTCGACGATGTTCTTGTCAGGCTTGACGAGAATCTTGTCAAGCTTTCTTTGCATACACACTGTCAAGACAAAATCTCGTCGTTCTCAAACGCGGTGACATACAACACGTACCACGGCACTATAAAGGGGAAGTTTGATTCCACTGGCGCCAACCTTGGGGCTGCATTTGCTAATCTCATGTTACTGCGTGTTTAGTAAAAGTTTAGAAAGAGACGATTCGCGCTTTTCAGTCTGTTACAGCGTGACGGATGTGCTATCTCCATTAAGAACGCTACTTTTACCGAAGGTGCGCTCCTGTCTCATACTTTATTCTGAGCATGCGCGGGTTTCTAAGCCAGCCCGACGAGAAACACGACAAGGAAATTTAGACCCCCGACGAGAAAAAAGAGAACATGTCCCTCCCCCTTAGCCAATAAGATTGCTTTCCCTTTTGACTAATCAGGAAACGGGTCTCACAACCCACTTCCTAATTGGCTGGGAGAAGAATCTGGCCTCGTACACACACCTGTTTTTCTCAGCAAAAATGCTCTGCCAGCATTTTTCTTGATGGATTTTGTCGTGTGTACGAGGCCAGATTCTTCTCCCAGCCAATCAGGAAGTGGGTCGTGAGACCCGTTTCCTGATTAGTCAAAAGGGGAAGCAATCTTATTGGCTAAGGGGGAGGGGGAGGGAGGAGACACACAGCCAGAGGAGAAGCAGGGGAAGACCGACCAACCCACCAGCACTGTGTATTGGTGGCCAATGCCTTATATTGCCTAACAGATCCCTTGCCAGTAAAGCTTATTTTCCATTACTCATTCATCTCTAGAGCCATTTAGATCATAAATAATTTGCACAGAACTGATAGTCTAATACGGGGAAAATGCTAGCAGGAGGGAATAAACTCAACAGTGTGCTTCTGCTACTATACAATCCATTCAGAGACCCGGGTGAATTCTGGTCCAAGCTGTACTGCTTAGCTATAGTGTAATCTGTTAAAAGTCCAAGAACTGGTTGTGCTGTCTGACTGGGGTGCCTGGATCACAAAGCTGGCTGAAAGGAAAACTCTATGGTATTGTAGCGCTACCCCCGAAGGAGCCGCTGGTTTGATTTGGGATCGGCCTACTAAGTTACCCTGGCAGTGTCTAGGGGTTTAACTTGTGAGAATAGCAACAGTGAGTGGAGGTCCAGACATCCAATAAAGAGTTTTCAATGCTTTATTGCCCAGGCCAAACACGGCCAACATCAACACAATTTGGGAAGGTCAAAGTTGATGAAGGAAGAGAAAGAGAACCATGCGGTATCAGGCCTGGATATAGAACTGAGCAATACGCTGCTCTGCATCAAACCAATTTTGTAACACCTCGCCACTCTGCTCGGAGAGCGTAAAGTGCCCCCGGACAGACCCCTATAACAGGCCTGACAGCCGGAGCGTCACTCTGGATAATACTGGGAGGAACAGGTCTCTCACACAGACCTGTCTCTAGGGCACCTGCCATGGGCCAATTTCAATAGAGGACTTGAGTGAATAAGGAAAGAGAAATACTCCCAGTAGACTTTTCTATAAATGGTCCCCGGATGACAGCAAGCATACCTGTCAGTGGTCCGGACACCCGATCCCAGGCTGGGATTCTGTCAATAGGCCTTGGAACCCAGCAGAACGCTGAGATCCCTTCTCTCATCAGGATGAGGCTCGCTGCAAAGTTCAGCTCTGGCCAGGTGGGCCGCGCCGGCGAGGTTCATGGATGCGCGTACCCTGAAGGTGGGTACCGCACCTGAAATGGGGACCCCACGAAAAGATCCTCAACACATGACCTCTGTCCCAGATATACCCTCCCCCAGCATGCCCTGCGAGGGAAAACATCCTCTAATTGGCTGCTGGGAGAAGATCTGCTCTGCTAGAACCCCTCTGGCGCCAGCTGCCGGCCAGGAGTAGCATTGCACTCCCTGACCGCAGACTGACCCAGTGGACATTTCCAGAATGACAGAGGTCCCAAATTTAAACAAACACTGGAAGGGAGCAAAGTAACTCTCCCTTCCCCACTAAATGTAGGCGTAGTGCCCATGCTGAAAGCAAGGGGGCGCAACAGTATAATAATAATAATGCGGTTCTCTTATATGTACAGTATGTAATGTTAGCAACATTTATTCATATTTTAAACATCTTGGGGTAGATTCAGCAAGCAATTACGCCTGCGTATCCATAGATACGCAGCGTAATTGCTAAGTAGCGCCGGCGTATCTACTTTCTGTATTCAGAAAGCTCGATACGCCGACTGTAGCCTAAGATACCACTGGCATAAGGCTGCTCCTGCTATTAGGAGGCGCAGCCAATGGTAAGTATGGACGTCGTTCCCGCGTCGCGATTTTCAAAATTTGCGTTGTTTGCGTAACTCGTTCGTGAATGGCGCTGGACGCCATTTACGTTCACGTCGAAGCCAATGATGTCCTTGCGACGTCATTTACCGCAATGCACGTCGGGAAATTTTCCAGACGGAGCATGCGCAGTACGTTCGGCGTGGGAACGCGCCTAATTTAAATGATCCACGCCCCCTACTGGATCATTTAAATTACGCGCGCTTACGCCGGCCCCTTTTACGAAACGCCGCCGCAAATTACGGAGCAAATGCTTCGTGAATGAAGCGTAGCTCCAGTAAGTTACGGAGGCGTAGCGTAAAAACGGTACGCTGCGCCGCCGTATCAGTGCGCGCCCCTAGCTGAATCTACCCCCTTGTTTCTGTTCATAATTTCAATTATGTTTGAACAAGTAGGACATATTTTGTGATTTCATAAAAGCCTTCTGGGACCTGCTTAGTAGTACAATATAACAATTCAGGCAGAACAAAACGTTTAGGAATATTTGGGCACTCAGGAACTTTTACCATCATTTTCATGCATGCTAAATATATTTCCACATTATGGAATGCTTACCTTGTAAATGCCCTTCTACAGCTATGTAAATGCCACGGGCCCCCTCATTACCATTGCTATTATCTGCATCCAATCTTTTTCTGGGTACAGAGTTTTCAGCCATCTTGATTGGTTCCCAGGAGCTCTTCACCAAGACTATACGTCTGACATACAGCTAGCCAATAGAGGCAACAACAAGAAAACGGAAAATTGTATACTCACCTTTCCGTAATTTTCCTTTCCTGACGCATCTTCATGGCAGCACACAATGGGTTGTGACTCCGCCCCCACAACCTGACAGGATTGGTTACCTATAAATTTGAAGAGGGAACACCCCGCACCATTCTCTGTATATATCATCATTAAACAGCAGGGTGGGATCTGTGTGCTGCCATGAAGATGCGTCAGGAAAGGAAAATTACGGAAAGGTGAGTATACAATTTTCCGTTTTCCTGACGCATTCATGGCAGCACACAATGGGAAATAACTCGCCAGTCGGGAGGGTTTAATGCAATAGTATTTATTTCCTAGTGAGCGGAAGAATTGGCCCTGATGATGGATCTACCAAAGTCGGCTGTAGACAAAAGAGCAGCGTCCACTCTATAGTGGGATATAAACGTATGCCTGGAAGACCAGGTTGCTGCCCTGCAGACGGATTCTGATGAGACACCACAATATGCTGCCCAGGATGTTGCCACTGCCCTGGTCGAGTGCGCTCTGATGCCCTCCGGAACTGTAAGTTGTTGAACGGAGTAGGCCTTCTCGATAGTTTTGACTAGCCAGGAGGCGATGGTACGAGAAGTAGCTGCTTGGCCGCGTCTGGCTCCGTGTGGAATGATCAGGAGAGCCTCTGTCTTTCGAAGGTGAGTGGTAGCCGAAAGGTAGCTGGATATAGTAGTCTTAATGTCCAAGGCGTGGGGTTCGCCGTTCTCGTCCGTAAGGTGTGGAAGGACGATATCCTGGTTGTAGTGGAAGGCCGAAGTAACCTTTGGTAGGAAACGGTCTGAAGGCCTTAGTACCACTCTGTCGGATAGGAAGACTAAGTAGGGCTCCTTGGCCATCAGAGCCTGGATCTCTGACACCCTTCTGGCTGAAGAAATAGCGATGAGGAAGGATAATTTCAGAGTCAAGTCCCACAGGGAAATGGAGTCAAACGGAAAAAAGGGTGGTAAGGAGAGGGCTTCTAGAACCACCGAAAGGTCCCATGTAGGAAAGGATGGTCTTCTGGGGGGTCTGATCTTCAGACAAGTTCTCATGAATTGAATAACCAGAGGGTGAATAGCCCATCTAGTGCCTGTTTTGGCGGACAGGGCGGATATCTGTACCTTGAGGGTACTTGAATTAAGTCCCTTATCAACGCCCGACTGCAGGAACTCCAGAATTTGGGATGGAGCTGGAGAGACAGGATCCCAGCCTTTTAATTGTGCCATCAGAAAGAATCTTTCCCAAACCCTAGTGTAGGTGGTATTTGTGGAATTTTTCCTGGCTTGCATCAGTGTCGTTATCACCTCTTGGGAGCAACCTTGTTCTCTCAGCCTAATCCTCTCAACCTCCATGCTGTTAGGTGCAGTCTGTCCGGGGCCGGATGGAGGAACTGGCCTTGATATAGGAGATCTGCTGAGAACGGCAGGTGGATTGGAGGCCGGGTGTTGAGCTGCAAGAGGGTCGTGAACCACGGCCTTCTCGGCCAGAATGGCACCACCATGATTACTGTGACTGAGGATCTCCGGAGCCTGGCTAGGAACCTCGCTATTAGAGGAGTTGGGGGAAAGATGTACCCCAGGTTGAAGTCCCACGGGTGTACTAGGCAGTCCGTCCCCTCGGCTGACCGAAAGGGAGCTCTGGAGAGGAACCTCGGGCATTTGGCATTCGCTGGTGTTGCTGCCAAGTCGACCTCTGGGATGCCCCATGTCTTCGTTAGGAGGGAGAATGCCCGGTGGTTCAGAGACCACTCGTTGTTCGAGAGCGATTCCCGGCTCAGATAGTCGGCTAGCACATTCTGCGCTGCCGGGACATATACTGCATTCAGGTCCAGAAGGTGTACCTGAGCCCACTCCACTATGGGACGAACTTCTTCCGACAGCGTGCGACTCCGGGTACCCCCCTGTCTTCGAATATAGGCCACCGCGACCTTGTTGTCTATCCGGAGAAGGACACTCTTCCCTCGTAGTAGAGGTGCGAAGGCCAAGAGGGCTTGGAAGGCTGCTCGTAGCTCCAATACGTTGGAGACTACACCCTGGGCTGGAAAGTGCCAATGACCCTGGACCGCATGGTCCTGATAATGAGCCCCCCAACCTCTCTGACTGGCGTCCGTAGTCACTATTTCCGGACTTGGAGGGACTATAGGCCTGAATCTTCTGAGGTTGGGGTGGTGAGTCCACCACCAAAGTGAGTGCTTCACCCAGTCAGGAATACGGATGGACTGGGACATTGAGGTCCCGTTCCACTGTCTGAGGAATGCGTTCTGCAACGTTCTCATGTGCCACTGGGACCACTGCACCATGGGTATGGTTGATGCCATGGATCCCAGCATGCTCAGGCAGGTTCTGGCTGACGGACGTCTGGACGACATTAGGTTTTGTACTTTCTGCACCAAAGGTACCACCTTCTCTAACGGGAGCTGTACCCTGTTCCGCTTGGTATCCAGTTCTGCCCCCAGGAATATCATGACCTGTGAAGGTTGCAGGCTGCTCTTCCGCCAGTTGATCAACCAGCCAAAGTTCTGGAGGGTAGATATTAGGGTCTCCCGCTGGAGGAGCAGAGTCTCCCGATCTTCTGCCAATAGGAGAATGTCGTCTAGATAGTGGTGCACCCGTAGCCCCTTTTCCCTGAGGAGTGCAATGAGGGGAAGGAGAACCTTCGTGAACGTTCTGGGTGCCGAGGAGATGCCAAATGGTAGACATCGGAACTGGAAGTGGCACTTGTTGATGGAGAAACGGAGAAATTTCTGGAAGGCTGGATGGATTGGCACATGGAGATAGGCGTCCGACAAATCTACGGACAGCATCCAGTCTCCCAGATTCACTGCCAGAAGGATGGACTGGAGGCTCTCCATCTTGAAGGCCTCTATTCTGATGCTTGCGTTGAGCCGCTTGAGGTCCAGAACGGGCCGAAGATCCCCCGACTTCTTTCGCACCAAGAATAGAGGGGAATAAAATCCCCTGCCCCTTAGGTGCGGAGGAACCTCTATGACTGCCTCCTTCTGAATTAACTCCGAGACGTACTGCAGGAGCAGTTTCCTCTTGTCCGGGGAAGAAGGAACCTTGGTAGGACGAAAGAAACTTCCTGGGAATGACATAAAATTCCACTTGTGGCCATATCTGATCGTGGAGAGTGTCCACGGGTCCCTTATGTGCTCTGCCCAAATTCGTGCAAAACTCCTGAGCCTGGCGCCCACCTGAGCTGGGTGGGCAGGCGAGCTTTCAAAAGGACTTCTGCTGGTCTCCGGCGGTGAAGGCCTTGGATTTCTGGACTCTCGCAAAGGAAGGACGAGTCGACCTCCAATCCCTTCTGAAATCCTTGCCCGGGTTCTGCCCCCAGCGGTAGGATCTAGTATCCCTGTACCTGTCCGGCAGATTGCGCCTGAAGGCAAGGCCCTTCTGAGGCTTGGGCTTTCTGTCGGAGGGAATAAGTCCAGACTTCCCTCCAGTGACTTTAGAAATTGCTGAGTCCAGTTTCGCACCGAACAGATTTGTGCCGTCATAGGGTATTTTACACCAATTAGATTTGGAAGCAGAGTCAGCGACCCAGGGTTTCAGCCATAAGGCCCTGCGGGCCATTACTGAGGCCAACATAGATCTAGCGCCCATGCAGAAATGGCCTTAGCCACGGCCGCTGTGGTGATGGCTGGCCTGCAGGCCCCCCCTGCCGAGGAGTAGGCTTTTTTCAGTTCCAAGTCGATCTTACGATCGAGGACATCACGGAAGGTGACCGCATCCTCTATCGGCAAGGTGACATGCCTAGCGAGTCGCATGAGGGATGAGTCCACAATAGGAGCATTAATGAAGGAGGTGACCTTGGACTCCTTTAGAGGGTACAGCTTTGCCAGCTTATTGGACAGGCTGGGCCGCTTGTCCGGCTTTTCCCATTCGTCCTTAATGAGATCCTCCAGTTCCTTAATGAATGGAAATAGCTCAGGATCTTTTCTTAATTCAGGGAAGTATTTCCCAAGTTTTTGGGGCTCTTCTATGGTTTCCTCCCAGCCGATAGCCTCCTTAACAGAGCGGGCAAAGGGCTCCACTAAGCTGAAATCAAATCCTGATGTTGGCTCGCGTTCTCCGAAGTCAGAGTGGGTCTCTGCTAGTTGGGCATACGAGCCGTGCGCGGATGAAGGACCCGGAATAGGGTTAGTAGGCATGGCCGTGGTCTCCATGATTGATTCCCGTACCGACTCTCTTAAGATATCCGTGGCCATTCTGGCGTCAGCTTCCTTCTCTCTGGTTGCCTCGGCAAAACAGGAGCGACAGGCTAATTTTCCTGGCAATGCAGCAGCACCGCACACCCAGCAAGCATTTGCTGCAGGACGGGTCTGAAAATGCTCGCGGTGAACTGACGGTGACCGTCTGTGGTGAGACCGGCTTCGACGGGAGCGGCTGCGATGTGATCGGCTATGCCTCCGATAATGGCGAGAGGGTGATCTTGACCGACTTCTGCGTCAGCGTTTGCTGGATGCACGGCTGGACCTCCTTCTCCGTGGACTTGCATCTCTAGGCCTGATGGGACTGCAAAAACAATGCAGTGTTAGTGGCCGGCACTCTTTTGTCTCTTCACTACTTACCAACTTGGACGGCCTCCTTACCTTGTTTGCTGGTGGTGGTCTGCTAGGGCAGTGGGCTCCATGAAAAGGATGCAAGGACAGCAGCAGGTGTCTGAAAGGAGAAATGGAGATGTTAGGCTTAGGAGAGGAGAAAGGAGCAGAAGGGCCTGGAAGGAGAGAAGCCCCCAAGTACCTGGAGAGCTTTCCTGAAATTTTTTAGGCAGAGCAGCAGCCTAGAGGGAGGAAAAACAGATTTCCCTATTTTTAAAATTGGCGCCGTAGTCGCGGCGCTGATGACGCGGCCGCGCATGCGCAGTAGCGCCCCGCGCCGACCGCCGCCATCTTGGGTGAGGGCGAAAGGGAACCGCTGACGCCATCAGCCTGCTGCGCGCATGCGCAGAGCGACCAGGAGACGCGGTGGCGGCGGTGAGAGGGACAGCAGAGCCCAGCAAAGCCCAGGTAAACTATTGGGCAAACTGGGGACTAGAGCAAAAAAATAAGACCACCAATAATGCGCCAGTGCAGCACAGCAGCCTCTAGGAAGCATAGAATATAGAAAAAAGGAAAGTGGAGCCATGCCATATTAAGCTTATTTAAAGCTTGTAAAATAGCCAGGATAAATTGCCAGGATGAGACCTTGGACAGACCCCTGAGACCACCAGAGCGGGGTTCCCACCATATAGCTCTATTAGAGACTGTACAGGAGGGACTTCCAAACAGGAGAGGCCTGAACCTGCTGGGGCGATTGCGGTAAGAGGCAAATCTTCTTGTAACGTCCAGTCTTGTCAGGTGAGGATAAAAAAGAGAATGGTGCGGGGTGTTCCCTCTTCAAATTTATAGGTAACCAATCCTGTCAGGTTGTGGGGGCGGAGTCACAACCCATTGTGTGCTGCCATGAATGCGTCAGGAAATGTATGATTGAAATAAAATATCAAACACCAACTCAGAATGAACAGGCTGCCTGTACATTGCCCCCTCCCCTGTCCCTCTGCATAGTAGGCTAAGCATAAACATTCTCCGAAGATGACCGTTTGTGGTATGGAAGACTTGAGGGAGATCAGATTGTGTGTGGATGTCGGACCAGTCTATAGCCTTTTTCAACCTGGGTGCCCAGGTACTCTGGGGTGCTTTATGGTTTCTTTGAGGGGTGCCTTGGCAAAATGCCTAACAATTGCCCAAAAATTGTATACAAGGCAGCAGGTGGATGACGCCTCCCTTTTAGTTACACAAAGCCACAGGTTTTTATCGAGCACCATTACGACCTTCTAGCTGCCGACGTCCTAACGACCAATGACGATAAGGAGAATGTCAGTCACCTGCATAGCATCCTTGTTTGACCCTCCCCTGCCTCTCACAATTAGTATTGGGGTCACATTACTGTAGCTGGAGATGGAAGAAGAGAAACATTGGAATACTAGTCAGTACCAGTTTGCATCTCTAACCTTGGATGTCCTACATGTGTGGATGTTGCTGAATTATGTAAAATTATTTGAATACTTTTTCTTTTACATTTTAGAATGTGGTGTCTCAAGATGGAGTGCCTCAAGACTGTCCATAATTTTAAAGGGTGCCTCGAAACTGTCCATCATTTTAAAGGGTGCCTCGAAACTGTCCATCATTTTAAAGGGTGCCTCGAAACTGTCCATAATTTTAAAGAGTACCTCGAAACTGTCCATAATTTTAAAGAGTACCTCGAGACTGTCCATAATTTTGGAGGATGCTTTAACTGCAAAAAGGTTGAAAAACACTGATCTAACTTTAGTGCTGTTCAGCCTTCTAAAAACTACCGTATTTATCGGCGTATACCGCACACTTTTTTGCCCTGAAAATCAGGGCAAAATCGTGGGTGCGCGGTATACGCCGATACCTGCTTTCCCGCGCCGAGTTTGAATACTGCGCCGGCGTATACCGAGCGCAGCATACTCGTGTATAGTCGGGCAGTCTCGGCTCCTCTCGCGCTCACTTCCTGGACGTACAGGACGTGAGCGCGAGAGGAGCCGAACCTGCCCGACTATACACGAGTGTACTGCGCCGGCATATACCGAGCGCAGTACATTCGTGTATAGTCGGGCAGGCTCGGCTCCTCTCGCGCTCACGTCCTGGACGTACAGGACGTGAGCGCGAGAGTAGCCGAGCCTGCCCGACTATACACGAGTGTACTGCGCTCGGTATATGCCGGCGCAGTATTCAAACTTGGCGCGGGAAATCGGGAAACGAGCGGGGAGGACGCCGCAGAAGGTCGCCGGACCCGACGAAGAGGACACCCAAAGCCGCAGACGGACGCCGGACCCGACGAGGCCGGCGATGGACGCCGCGCAAGACACCAAAACTGTAAGTACAAAAATATTTTTTCCACAGGAATGCGGGTCCACTTTAGGGGTGTGCGCTATACGCCGGACCACGCAATACCCTAATAAATACGGTAAATCGTAATTTATTAAAGAAGTATAAAGAAACTATTGTTGTACCTTTTTCCACCCTTTTTGCATTTCAGTGCTGCTGATTTCTTCCATTAGTTTTACTGCCACTTCCTGTCTGCATACACTCAGTCCAGCGTCAGTTGCAGCTCATTATTCTGGAAGCGTCTTGCCTGCGCAATGTTTCTCAGCATGGGCGTCTCTATTGGGGCATATATGACAGCAAAAAACTGAGTAAAACAGCAACAGCATAATTGGGAGACAGTTGCAGGGCTGTCTTTATGCATGGGCACCCCTGGGCAGTGCCCAGGGCCCCCCGGACCATGTGGGCCCCATGATAAGCTTGCATTACATTATACTTGCCAACTCTTGAGATTAGGTGCTTAAATTGGGGTAGGCAGGTAGGGGCCCAAATGTATTACTCTGCCCAGGAGCCCATGATGCTATTAAGATGGCTCTGGACAGTGGTCACCCCACAACTGGAAGTGCCTTCATGGCAGGATCACCAGGCATTATGTTCACGAAAGCTGCAGATTCCCACAGATTGCAGATAACTTTGGAAATGATAGTTTAATGTTAAAGCTTATATGCAATTTTATTTATTGGGTTTAGATTGACTTTAATGTGATATTCCTTATTTTCACTGACTGTAGCTGGTAAGGTTGGCATAATGGTAGTGCTCCTATCCAACTGTAGTGAGAGTCATGGCACGGCTTGCCCAAGTTTAAATGAATGACCAGATTTTAGAACTCATAAAGAGTTAATCAATGATTAATAATTCTTTCTAAAGAAACTGAGCTCATACCACACTCTCTGAATGATTCAGAAATGTTCTGTGTCCTTTTCTTCATGGGATTATAATATCATAGATATTGATTTACATCTCAGGAAATTAACGGGAGTATTAAAAAGAATCAGAATCACACACCATTTGGCAGGACATTAATTACATCACTTAACAGACATCAGCTCATACTTTCCAGACAAAATATGCTAAACAATGTAACTATAAACTATTAATAAGGGCACAGTGATATATTTAAAAGCAGAAATTTTTCAGTTTCATTGACTCACAAATTTATATGATGGAAATTACTAGAAGGTCAAGTAGTATAGTGCTTTTATTCATATTATCTATTATTGCTTTTTACCAGCCTGATATCTGGTTTCCTACTTGGCGCAGTTTACTTTTATATTGGACTTTGTGGGCCAGATTCACGTACACTAGCGGCGGCGTAACGTATCCCGTTTACGTTACACCACCGCAAGTTTTCAGCGTAAGTACCTGATTCACAAAGCAATTACCTGTAAACTTGCGGCGGTGTATCGTAAACACGTCCGGCGCAAGCCCGCCCAATTCAAATGGGGCGTGTACCATTTAAATTAGGCGCGCTCCCGCGCCGGACGTGCTGCGCATGCTCCGTTAGGAAATTCCCGCCGTGCTTTGCACGAAGTGACGTCATTTTTTTGAACGGCGACGTGCGTAACGTACTTTCGTATTCCCGGACGTCTTACGCAAAAAAAAAATGTGAAATTCGAAGCGGGAACGACGGCCATACTTTAACATGGCTTATGTAAAGTTAAGGCAGGTAAAACGAGGCTTAACTTTGCAACGGGAAAAAATTAATAGCGACGACGTAACGAACGCGAAAACCGTCGTGGATCTCCGTAAATGCTCAATAGCATACCCGACGCAGGAAAACGATGCGAACTCCACCCAGCGGCGGCCGAAGTATTGCAGCCTAAGATCCGAAGGCGTACGAAGCCTGTCGGATCTTAGCCAAAAGCTGTCGTATCTTGTTTGTGAATCACAAATAAAGATACGACGCGGAAAATTTGAAAATACGCCGGAGTATCAGTAGATACTCCAGCGTATCTCGTCTGTGAATCTGGCCCTATATGCTTATCACATTTCTTCTGCTGCCTTGACGCATATATATTTAGAACGTTTTTGACAAGCGCAGTTTTTTCTCCCTATAATATTCAAATAATCAAATGTTGCTATACACAAAAAGGTAGGTCACAAAGTGTGAAAACATAACGGGGCAGATCCTCCTACAGCGGCGCATTTATGCGCCGAGCGTAGCGTATCTAAAATACACTACGTCGCCGTAACTTACTTTTTTTTTTTAATCCACAAAGAATCCGCGCCGTAAGTTACGGCGGTGTAGTGTATCTTTGGCGGCGTAATGGCGTGGAATTCAAATGGCTGTGATGGGGGCGTGTTTTATGTAAATACGTCGTGACCCGACGTAAACATTTTTTCAACTGCGCATGCGCCGTCCGTGGGGGTATCCCAGTGCGCATGCTCAAAATTAACCCGGAACAAGCCAATGCTTCCGACGGTGACGTCATTCTACGCAAATCCCTATTCGCGAACGACTTACGCAAACGACGTAAAAATTTAAAATTTTGACGCGGGAAGGACGGCCAAACTTAACATTGAGTACGCCTCATAACAGCAGCTTTAACTATACGCTGGAAAAAGCTGAACGCAAACAACGAAAAAAAATGCGCCGGCCGGTCGTACGTTTGTGGATCGCCGTAACTAGCTAATTTGCATATTCGACGCGGAATTCGACGGAAACGCCACCTAGCGGCCGCCGAAAAATTGCTAGCCGAGATGCCGTCGTATCTTGTTTTGAGGATACAAAACAAAGATACCACGCACAAAATTTGAAATTACGCGGCGTATCAAGAGATACGCCGACGTAATACCTTTGTGGATCTGCCCCAACATATATAAATATAACGCATATATAGAAGATTTGGGGAAATGTCCAAATAAATGAACCAATCCATGTAGTAAACACATAGGTCCAGATTTACATACCTCGGCGCATCTTTATGCGGGTGTAGCGTATCGAATATACGCTACACCGACGCTGCGCAGAGCGGCGAGCACAGTATTCACAAAGCACTTGCTCCCAACGTTGCCCCAGCTCTGTGTACATATACAAAGGAGCATGGGGGAGCTCATGTCCATAATGGGGATGGTATTGACACAGCCCCAAATGATCCACAATGGCTCAAAAGTGATATGGCCCAGGAATATTTAGACAGAATAAAGGTGAATAAAGCACCTGGACCATTTGCCATACATCCACGGATCCTAAAAGAATTAAGCTTTGCCATTTCAAAGCCATTGTTTTTTATATTTTTAGGGACTTTTTATTGACTGGAATAGTACCACTGGATTAGCATAGGGCCAATGTGGTGCCTATATTAAAAAAGGGATCAAAGTCTTTACTTAGTAATTATAGACCTGTTAGTTAAAGGGGTTGTAAAGCTTCGTGTTTTTTCACCTTGATGCATCCTATGCATTAAAACGGTTGAACCAAGTGAACGCATGGTGGCAGTTGTTGATGCTGCCTAAACCAATATGTGGTCACCTAGAAAGGGGATTGATTGGACTGTCTCGGGACTGATAATATTGACACATATAGTATCATAAAAAATATTTATTACATATAAAATTATACAAAATTCTAAACACAAGCCCAACCCCACCCAAGAACAGCAAATTACTACTAGTGGGTAACCCCGAAAAGTTTCTGTTGTGGTGGAGTGTGGCACTATCCTCTACCGGTTTCACGGGTTCAACCGCTTTTTCAGGAGGAATTCTGTGTAGCAGATAATATAATAAACTAACAAATAATAATGAAGAACAGCATACATATAGTAATACATGATATATAAACATTATGTGCAATCATTATTTGTATTAAGAAGACCTGCTCACCCAATATGACCACATATTGGTTTAGGCAGCATCAGCAACTGCCACCATGGGTTCACTTGGTTTCAACTGTTTTAAATTCAATTTGGATGATGGTACTTTTTTGCTAAATTATCACTGAGTCTTATATGAGGCTATACTCAAAATTGTGCATCCTATGCATTAAGTTAAAAAAACACCTTACACTCTGGGGCCCCCCAGCCCCCCCCCCCCCCCGTTTTACTTACCTGAACCACGAAACTCAGTAGGCGCGATCCAGCGATGGCTTCCCCCAGCTTAAGGTGGCTCTTCATTGGCGATTGATAGCAGCGCAGCCATTGGCTTCCGCTGTTGTCAATCAAACCAATGATGTGGCGCACCGAGGGGCGGGGCCGAGTGATACAGTCAGCGGCAGTTCCGGCCCAAGACATTCTGCTGCCTGGTACCAAGAATGAAATGCTGCCCCCCCGCCAAAAAAAATCGCGCCCACCAAAATGACCCCACATCTATTATTATTATCCATCATTAAACTTGATTTAAGGGGGCATGCTGTGGACTCTGGTGTAAAGGGGGTCTCTGTTCAACAAAGCCTGCCCCCTCCTCTTTAACAAAGTCCACAGAGCACCCCTTTTTATAAACTGGGAGGCAGGAGAGCTTACCAGGGCAGGATGGAGGCTGAGGCACAGTCTGTCTGCCGCTTTTCTGAGTTCAAACTTCCTGCCCAGTGCCCACACATGCCTGGGGAGTGTGGGCGGGGCAGACTCAGAAGGAGGAGGAGCAGATGAGCTCTATCTCTCCTGCTTGAGCAGACACATCTCCCCTCCTCTGCCCCGCAGCTTGAGAAGCGGGGGGGTACTTGTGCTACCGAAAGTCCATCCAGTTCCAGCTGCATGACCAGAAACATCATCTCTCTCTCCCCTCCTCTGCCTCATGGCTTGAGAATCGGGGGGGGGGGGGGTTTCTACCGAAAGTCCATCCCATTCCAGCTGCATGCCCAGACCAGACACATCATCTCTCCTCTCCCTGTGTGGGCCCCATCGGTCAGTTATCCTTCGGTCAAAAAAATGAGAACTTGCTTTAAAATGTAACCGATGGACGCCTAACCGATAGGTCAAAACCAATCGTTAGTATGCAAAAGCATCGGTTAAAAACCCACGCATGCTCAGAATCAAGTCGACGCATGCTTGGAACTTCGTTTTTTTTCAGCACGTCATTGTGTTTTACGTCACTGCGTTCTGACACGATCGGTTCATTAACCGATGGTGTGTAGGCACATTAGACCATCAGTCAGCTTCATCGGTTAACCGATGAGAACGGTCCGAAGGATGGACTGATCTTGTGTACGCGGCCTAACTGTATATGAATCCTTTCTAAAGGCCCGTACCCACGATCAGATTTTCCGACAACAATTGTATGATGGCAGGGTTTTTGTCGGATAATCCAACCACCTGTACGCTCCATCTGACAATTATTGTCGGAATTTCCGACACAAATGTGGAATAGCATGCTCTCAAATTTTCCGACAACAAATGTGTTCTGTCGGATTATCCGATTTTGTGTACACAAGTCCATCGGACTAAAATCCAAAGTACAAACACTGTCAGGACCTGGATTTGAACCTGGGACCTCAGCTGTGTCTGGCAGTGAACCTTCTCACTGAGATATATGGGATGCTGGACAGCTCCTTGTCTGATCTGCTGGACAAACCCATCTGATCCATTGAACATTCCTGCCCTGTGTCTTGATTGTCTTGAACCTTGAACCCCTTGCTCCTCCCACGAACTTCCTGATATAAGCCATGTCTCTGCACTTCCTCCTTGCCAGAATATTGTGCTATCTCCAGCCTGTATCTCGCTCCTGTCTTCCCTGCTGCCGTCCATATTTGCTACTGCTCGTTATCGACCCTTGGCTTGTTATCGACTACGCTTCTGCCTGATCCCAACCTACAAATACTCATTACCGACCTTTTGGCTTGTTTACCGACCACGCTTCTGTTTGATCCTTACCTGCTTATCTGCTATTGTACCCTGGCTTTCTCACCTCCTGGTGGGGCAATCCTGAGGACCGCGACCTGGCGCTAACACGCAGCAAAATCCATCTTCACCTTCAGAAGCTCTGGTGAACACCGGTTAGCGCTTAGATTCCGCACCTCAGGTGACCCCCGTGTCATCAGCCAGGGTGACCTGCTCTGCTGCTATAGCTACTGGCCTCTGAGCCTGACCCCAGACCGTGACAAACACGCATGCTCCGAACCAATGCTAACCATGCCAACCATAAGACAACATTAGCAGAAGTTGCCCAAAGGGTGGCGCTGAAGAGCAGAAAAAACACGTAGTTTCGTGTATGTTGGCTGAAAAAGTTCTGCTGTCTGTATGCAGAACAAGTTCACGTCCAACATCCTTCACACAAAATTCCACAGATTTGTCTGATGGAAATCCGATCGTGTGTACGAGGCTTTAGACATCTTCCCCATTGGAAAAATGTTACCTTTTTCCTGTAAAATGTAGAATTTCCAATCACAGTCTGACTCTGTAACAATGGTCAACAGATCCAGTCGAGAGGATGACTCTTCACCGCAGGGCCACATAAAGCAATTCAAACCTGGCAACCCTTCTAACTCTTTTTACACACAAGTTTTTTTCTTTAAGATATACTTTCAGAAACACATTACAACAGTGACTGAACACACAGTAAATGCTCACTGAAATGACCCCGTAGATTCCCTTTAAATCCAGGCTGGCGCAATAATATTCTCTGTGAATCACAAGGGAACAATGATGGAGCCACACCTAGCTGGGTATACAAAAAAATTCAAATGACAACCTCTGTTTTTTTTTATTGGTTCTGGCAGGTCGAATAATATTAATTTCGGAGGCGACAGAATACGCCCCGGAGGCATGATCTAAGGCACTTTACATGCCATGATTTTTGCTGGATAAACATGTTTTTCTCCATGTTTTATTATTCTTTTCTCCGACTTGTCTTCACCCATGTCTGATTTCACAGAAATGAAAGGTCTAATTCCAGAAAGTGCATAACGAGCGCACCGTCCAACTAGCTCGTATTCCTTTGGCACAGCACCATCTGAAGAAAACAAAAATTGGTGTTAATCACACGGCTATGCAGTGATTTCCGCTTAAAGCGCCAGCGTAACTTTTCACATCTTCTTCTCTAATGTATATTGTAGTGGGTTCATTCTCCTATTTAATACTTTTGTTGTATCCATTATCTGGACTTTTTGCTTTGCAGTGACCTTCTGACCATGACCACACTTTTATAGCTGAACTCTAGGCAAATATAAAAGATGCAAAGTAATGCAGCTCTGTAATTAACCACTTCCATACTGGGCACTTATACACCTTCCCGCCCAGACCAATTTTTAGCTTTCAGCGCTGTTGCATTTTGAATGACAATTGCGCGGTTATGCAACACTGTACCCAAACAAATTTTTTATAATTTTGTACCCACAAATAGAGCTTTCTTTTGGTGGTATTTGATCACCTCTGGGATATTTATTTTCTGCAAAAAATAAATAAAACATTGTAAATAAGTACGTTGTCTTCTTCACTGGTGGGCACTGATGGTACTGCACTGACGGGCACTGAAAAGGCGGCACCTATGGGCACCGAAGAGGTGGCACTGATGCAGTGGCATTGATGGGCACTAATATGTGGCACTGATGGGCGGCACGGATGGGCACTGATAGGCGGCACAGATAGGCGGCATGGGTGGGCTTGGATAGGCGGCACTGATAGGCACAGATTGGTGGACCAGATGGGCATGAATTGGTGGCACGGATGGGCATGGATGGGCACGGATAGGCAGCACGGATGGGCACTGATAGGTGGCATGGATGGGCACTGATAGGTGGAACGGATGGGCAGAGATGGGCACTATTGTATGTGTTGTACTAATGGATGCCAATCAGTGCCAAACAATGCCTGCCAATCAGTGATGCCCATTGTGGGCACTGATTGGCATCCATTTTTTGTGTCCTTCTCATCCCTGGTGGTCTAGGGTGGCATACCTTTTTTTTTAATCCCTGGTAGTCTAGTGGGCATCCCTGGTGGTCCAGTGGGCATCCCTGGTGGTCCAGTGGGCATCCTCGGGGGGGCTGTGCTGATAATCAATCAGCACAAACCCCTCCTGTCACAGGAGCAGTCGATCGGCTCTCCTCTCCTCGCGTCTGACAGACGCGAGTGAGGAAAAGCTTATTACCATCTTTTCCTGTTTACATCGTGATCAGCCGTGATTGGACACGGCTGATCACGTGGTAAAGAGTCTCCGTGAGAGACACTTTACCTTGATCTGTGTTGCGGGGTGTCAGACTGACACCCTGCAACAACGATCGCCGTGATGCGCGCCCCCGGGGGCGCGCATTGGCTCAAAATCCTGAGGACGTCATATGACGTCCAGTCAGGATTCTACAACCACTTTGCCGACGTCAATTTGTCATTGGCGGGCGGCAAGTGGTTAATAATGAATTAACCACTTAAGGACCGTCTCCTGCACATTTACGTCGGCAGAATGGCACGGCTGGGCACAAGCACGTACATGTACGTCCTCTTTAAGTGCCCAGCCGTGGGTCGCGGGCGCACGCCCGCGGCCCGGTCCGAAGAACGGACACTGTGTCGCTGTCATCGATCGTGTGTTCCCTTTTATAGGGAAACACAATCGATGACGTCACACCTACAGCCACACCCCCTACAGTTAGAAACACAAATGAGGTCGCACATAACCCCTTCAGTGCCCCCCTTGTGGTTAACTCCCAAACTGCAATTGTCATTTTCACAGTAAACAATGCATTTTAAATGAATTTTTTGCTGTGAAAATGACAATGGTCCCAATGTGTCAAAATTGTCCGATGTGTCCGCCATAATGTCGCAGTCACGAAAAAAATCGCTGATTGCCGCCATTAGTAGTAAAAAAAAAAAAATGCTATAAAACTATCCCCTATTTTGTAAACGCTATAAATTTTGCGCAAACCAACCGATAAACGCTTATTGCGATTTTTTTTACCAAAATTAGGTAGAAGAAGACGTATCGGCCTAAAGTGAGGAAATTTTTTTTTTTTAATATATTTTGGGGGGATATTTATTATAGAAAAAAGGAAAAAATATTGCATTTTTTTCAAAATTGTCGCTCTATTTTTGTTTATAGCTCAAAAAATAAAAACCGCAAAGGTGATCAAATACCACCAAAAGAAAGCTCTATTTGTGGGGAAAAAAGGACGCCAATTTTGTTTGGGAGCCACGTCGTCTGAGGCTTAAGTGGTTAAAAGCAAAATGGAAGGATGAGGTAAGTGAAGGAGGACTGCACTAAGGTAAAGGAAGGTAAGGTAAAGGAAGCTATTTAGGGGAAAAAAAACATTTCTTTTACAACCCCTTTAAACCCAAAATTAAAAATGCTAAATATTTAAACTTACCAATCATTAGATAGTGGTGGCTGCATTAGTTTTCTTTCCTGCCTTTCTTTTCCCCCAAAAATCAAGAATTATTAAAATGTTTCACGTTTACAGAGTCAGTATAAGGGGGTGAGGCCTCGTACACACGACCAAAGAAACTCGTCGTAAAAGAAACATCGTTTTCCTCGACGAGGTTCTTGTCAGGCTTGTCGAGAATCTTGACAAGCTTTCTTTGCGTACACACTGTCAAGACAAAATCTCGTCGTTCTCAAACGTGGTGATGTACAACACGTACCACGGCACTATAAAGGGGAAGTTCCATTCCACTGGCGCCACCCTTGGGGCTGCTTTTGCTAATCTCATGTTACTGCGTGTTAAGTAAAAGTTTGGTGAGAGACGATTCGCGCTTTCCAATCTGTTACAGCTTGACCAATGTTCTATCTCTATTACAAACCCTACTTTTACCAAAGGTGCGCTCCCGTCTCATACTTTATTCTGAGCATGCGCGGGTTTCTAAGCATACACACGAACGTGTTTCTCGTCGTAAACCAGCCCGACGAGAAACACGACGAGGAAATTGAGACTCCCGACGAGGAAAAGGAGAACTTGTTCTCTTTTTTGCTCGTCGAGTTCCATGACAGTTTTCTCGAAAAACATACACACGACTGTTTTCCTCGGCAAAAAAGCTTTGCCACCAAGTTTCTTGATGGTTTCTGTCGAGGAAAACGGTCGTGTGTACGAGGCCTCACATATAACATCATACAGATAGTATAATATTACATTCAAAAAAAGTACTACCACATATACTGAAAGGATGGGCAACATAAAACAACGTAACGTTAACAAACTAATCAGATAAGTACAATCACAGTCATTGCAATAACTTCAACTACATTAGTAGGATTGTATGGATGAGAGGGAATCCAGGATATGCAAAGCCACAAAATCATTGGATACCATAGGTGTTCTTTGAAGTCCTGGGGTTTCTGAGGAGATGAGAGGAGGAACCAGTACAGGCCATCCCTAAATCCGTTCACCCCATAAGGGATCTTTGGCCCAGATTCTCAAAGAACTTACGACGGCGCAGCGCCATGTACGCCATCGTAAGTCCTAATCTTGGCCGTCGTATCTATGCGACTGATTTTTAGAATCAGTTACGCATAGATATCCATTCCATCCGACAGGCGTAAGTCTCTTACACCGTCGGATCGTAACTGCAATTTTTTTTTCCCTGCTAGGTGGCGCTTCCGTCGATTTCCGCGTCGAGTATGCAAATTAGCTAGATACGCGAATTCCCGAACGTATGGGCGGCCGACGCAGAGACCACCGTTAATGTCTACAGGAACGCTCAAAGAAAAGATGGATATCTCGGTTGTGGCAGCAGCTGCTGCCGTTACCGAGATATCCATCTTTATAGTACCGACGTATATGTACATGAGCGGGTCCTTAAGTGGTTAAAGGAACCTATTTAGAAAATAAAAAATGAACCTTTACAACCCCTGTAATCACTTGACGACCAGCTCACAGCGATATACGTCGGCAAAATGGCACAACTGCACGAAACAACGTATGGATACGTTGTTCCCTTTAAGAGCTGCCGGAGGCGCGCCCGCTGCGCGGCGGGGATCTGATGCGCGTGGCCATTGAGTGGGCTCCTGGGCAAGAGATCCAGTATGAGGATTTGTGTGTGTAAACACACAAATCCCTGTTCTGTCAAGGGAAAGGAGACATATCATTTGTTCCTAGTAAGTAGAAACAGTGATATGTCTCCTCCCCCAGTCAGTCCTATCCCCATACAGTTAAAAACACTAACTTAGGAACACATTTAACCCCTTGATCGCCCCCTAGTGTTAACCCCTTCCCTATCAGTGACATTCACACACTAAAATACCCTTCCCTTACTTTATCCAAACTAAAAAAAATGTGCCTTTAGTTACACTTTAACCACTTGCTTACTGGGCACATAAACCCCCTTCGTGCCCAGGCAAAATTTCAGCTTCCGGTTATGCGTCGCTTTAACTGACAATTGCGCAGTCGTGCGACGTGGCTCCCAAACAAAATTGACGTCCTTTTTTCCCCACAAATAGAGCTTTATTTTGGTGGTATTTGATCACCTCTGCGGTTTTTATTTTTTGCGCTATAAACAAAAAAAGAGCGACAATTTAAAAAAATATATATATATTTTTTACTTGTTGCTATAATAAATATCCCAATTTTTTTTAAAAAAAACGATTTTTTTTCTCAGTTAAGGCCAATATGTATTTTTCGAGGTATTTTTGTAAAAAAAAAAAAAAAATCGCAATAAGCGACTGGTTTGCGCAAAAGTTATAGTGCCTACAAAATGGGGGATAGATTTATGTTTTTTTTTTTTTTACTTGTAATGGCGGCGATTTGCGATTTTTTTGTCAGGCCTGCGATATTGCGGCGGACGTATCGGACACTTTTGACACAATTTTGGGACCATTCACATTTATACAGCGATCAGTGCTATAAAAATGCACTAATTACTGTATAAATGTGACTGGCAGTGAAGGGGTTAACACTAGGGGGTGAGGAAGGGGTTAAATGTATTCCCTGGGTGTGTTCTAACTGTGTGGGGGGAGGGGACTGACTGGGGGAGGTGACCGATGCTGTGTCCCTATGTAAAGGGACACAGATCGGTCCCCTTTCTCTCTCCCTGACAGCACGTGGAGCTCTGTGTTTATACACAGAGCTCCACGTCCCTGCTGTGTTACCGACGATCGCGAGTGTCTGGCGGACATCGCGGCCGCCAGGCACTCGCATCGGCTCCCAAACGATGCGCCGGGCACGTTGTTTCCCCGCTGCGCGCCCCCAGCGGCGCGCACAGGGAACAACAAAAACAGGACGTCCAGGGACGTCCACCCGGCACTTGAGAGCCGCGCTGTGGACGTCTTTCGACCATAGCGCGGATCTCAAGTGGTTAAAGGATTTCTTCTTTAATGCTTTGACAAATCCTCATCCAGAAAGTTAGGAAGCATACAAACAGAACGGTGCCATCTTGCAAAACAGCTGAATGGGAAATTTATAGTTCAATTTTCATGAACTCTTTGTGAGCCTAGTCACCCCTGAATCAAATATTTTTCTTGATAACTGTAATTAGATTTAAATGCTTTTGGCATTTGTGTTGTGAAATAGAATATGAAACATCCTCGCTGAACCTGGAGTTGTTGCTTCTTTTTTCAGTCTTCTCCGTGTCTTCCACATCACGTGGCGCGTTTATCGTCAGAGACTAGCTATATGCTGCGTAAATATCCCTCTTAGATTGTAAGCTCTAATGAGCAGGACCCTCCTGTATTAAATTGTATTGTACCTGTACTGTCTGCCTTCATGTTGTAAAGAACTGCGCAAACTGTTGGCGCTACATAAACCCTGTATAATTATGATAATACTAAGGCCTCGTTCACACCAGGTGTTTACTAAAAGCAAATAGACAATGAGGGTTATTTACTAAAGGCAAATCCACTTTGCACTACAAGTGCAAACTACGGGCCAGATTCACGTAGATCAGCGGATCTATAGATCTGCTCGATCTACGTGATTTAAGATCCGCTCCCGCAAGTTTGAGAGGCAAGTGGCTAATTCACAAACCACTTACCTCCAAACTTGCGGCGGCGGATCCTAAATCTCCAGGCGGAATTCAAATTCTGCGGCTAGGGGGAGTGTACTATTTAAATCAGGCGCGTTCCCGCGCCGATTTAAATGCGCATGCGCCGTCCGGGGAATTTCCCGGCGTGCATTGCTCCCACTGACGTCACTAGGACGTCAGTGGTTTCGACGTGAGCATGACTTGCGACGCGAGTGTTTGTGAATCGGCGTACGCAAACGACGTTAGAAAATTCAAATTCGACGCGGGAACGCCGGCTATACTTAACATTGGCTGCGCCTGATAAAAGCAGGGGTAAGTATACGACGGGAAAGCCGCTACGGAAACGTCGTAAGAAGACTGCGTCGGGTCCGTGTACGTTCGTGAATTTGCGTATCTCGCTGATTTACATATTATTCAAGGTAAATCAGCGGGAACGCCCCCGGCGCCATTTTTAACTCGAAAATAAGATCCGACAGTGTAACACATTGTAACACTGTCGGATCTAGCCCTATCTATGCGTAACTGATTCTATGAATCAGGCACATAGATAGGACCAGTGTAAGTCAGAGATACGATGGTGTATCTGTAGATACACCGTCGTATCTCTTTGTGAATCTGGCCCTACAAGTGCAAAGTGCACTTGAAATTGCACTGAAAGTGCAATTGGAAGTGCAGTCGCTGTAAATCTAAGGGGAAGATCTGAAATGAAGCGAAGCTCTGCTGATTTTATTATCCAATCATGTGCCAGCTAATATGCTGTTTTTTATTTTCCTTGCATGTCCCTCTCAGATCTACAGCGAGTGCACTTCCAAGTGCACTTTCAGTGCATTTTCATGTGCACATTGCACTTGTGGTGCAAAGTGGATTTGCCTTTCGTAAATAACCCCCACGGTCTCTGGGTGCATCATGGGTGTTTTATTGTATTGTTTTCAGTGAGACAGCTCCTGTCTGGTAGATTTGCAGTGACATAAAATGATCAGCAAAGCACAACCATGTTGCAATACTACTAAGCAAGTCCACAAAATGTAATGAACAAATATGGCTACTTTTATGTACAAATATAGGTCATTGATCAAAGAAACACAGTTTTTCTAACATTTACACACTTTTGACATGATCATTACATAATCACAATCTGATCTTTTTGATATTTGCATCGGAAAACATTAAAAAGCTATATTTCTCCCTTAAATATTTTTAGCATTCATTTTCAGGTGTCATCGATCAGTCTTTGAATGTAAAAAAAAATGCGCTGAAACAGCACATGTGGTAAGTGTCAGCGCCAGATACTTTTCAAAGATACATTTATATTTGCATACAAGTTAGTGATGAAGAATATTTGTCTGCCAAACCTTTTGGCACCATAACTGCCGATCCCGAAACTACCACTCCACTTTAAAGATCGAAACAAATGTATCTATTTATCAAAAATTGTTTCACAGTGCTAAACCTTTCATCCAATTTTCTGCATTTGTAATTTCAAAAGCCAGTATAAAGAGATAGTAGTTTTTTTTTAAAAAAATCACTTGTAGGTTTAAAGGGGTTGTAAAGGTTTGTTTTTTATTTTCTAAATAGGTTCCTTTAAGCTCGTGCATTGTTGGTTCACTTACCTTTTCCTTCGATTTCCCTTCTAAATGTTTTTTTTTCTTTATCTGAATTTCTCACTTCCTGTTCCTCCTCAGTAAGCTGTTCTGGCTGACAAACCCCCAGCCAGAACGGCTCGGATGATGGGGGCAAGCTTACTGAGGAGAAACAGAAAGTGAGAAATTCAGACAAAGAAAAAAAACATTTAAAAGGGAAATTGAAGGAAAAGGTAAGTGAACCAACAATGCACTAGCTTAACCACTTGCTTACTGGGCACATATACCCCCCTCCTGCCCAGGTGAAATTTCAGCTTTCGGCACTGCGTCGCTTTAACTAACAATTGCGCGGTCGTGCAACGTGGCTCCCAAACAAAATTGACGTCCTTTTTTCCCCACAAGTAGAGCTTTCTTTTGGTGGTATTTGATCGCCTGTGCGGTTTTTATTGTTTGCGCTATAAACAAAAAAGTGCGACAATTTTGAAAAAAATACAATATTTTTTACATGTTGCTATAATAAATATCCCAATTTAAAAAAACAAAAACATTTTTTTCCCTCAGTTTAGGCTGATACGTATTCTTCTACATATTTTTGGTAAAAAAAAAAAATCGCAATAAGCGACTGGTTTGCGCAAAAGTTATAGCGCCTACAAAATAGGGGACAGAATTATTATTTTTTATTATTATTTTTTTTACTAGAAATGGCGGCGAGCTGCGATTTTTATTGGGACTGCGACGTTATGGCAGACATATCGGACACTTTTGACACATTTTTGGCGCCATTCACATTTATACTGCGATCAGTGCTATAAATATGCACTAATTACAGTATAAATGTGACTGGCATTGAAGGGGTTAACACTAGGGGGTGAGGAAGGGGTTAAATGTGTACCCTGCCTAGTGTTCTAACTGTGGGGGAAGGGGGGTGACTGGGGGGGGGGGGATGACCGATCTGTGTCTCTATGTACAAGGGACACAGATCGGTCTCCTCTCCAGAGACAGCACCGTTGCCGTTGTAAAACGGCAATGAGAGATGATCTCATATGTTTACATATGAGATCATCTCTCATTGGCCACACAGATCGCATCGCAAACGGCCACTCTGATTGGCCGTTCGCGGCAATCTGTGATTGGCTGTGTCCAAGGGACACGGCCAGCACAGCAGTTCCCCGATGCGCGCTCTGGAGTGCGCGCGGGGAACGCGCAAAGGGGCGGACGTCAATTGACGTCCACTTGGATTTTGGGATCCGCGCTGTAGCCGTCATTTGACTATAGCGCGGGTCCCAAGAGGTTAAAGGAACCTATTTAGAAAATAAAAAACAAACCTTTACAACCCCTTGCGGCTTCAGCACATCATTGCCATGTTTTGTGCGGACCATGGCAGTGGAGGTGCTGTGCACAGTGCTCATGAGACACACGTCTTTCTTGTCTCACCATCGCATTGCCATAATTTTACCCTTTTGAAAGGCAACCATCTCTCCAGTTTGTAGTTTTTTCTTGCCAAACATTGATGGCATGTCACGTCAGTTTGGCCTCACGGTACCATACCCATCCGTTTTGTTTAGGAGCAAAACCTCATAAAGTTCCGGAGACGTGTAAAAATTGTCCGTTGTCACGCAATACCCCTGGTTCAGCAATGGGTCCAGCAGTGTAAGGACAGATGATGTGGCCATCCCATAGCGGCTGTACCTGGCGTTGAACTTGGTACCTTTACCGGTGTAAATGACCGCATTCCAGATATATCCAGTGGATGACTCGCAGAGCATGTAAAATTTGATGCCAACCGTGCTCTTTTGGATGCAATAAACTGTATCCAGCTCAGGCGTCCCTTGTAGGCCATCAGACTTTCGTCCACACTGACGTCCCTTTCTGGCACGTAGGTCCGCTGGAAGTTGGTGACAATAATTTGGCATACCTCCCAGATTTGTTTTAGTTTGGGCGCAGTTGGTGAAGTGTAAATTCTTTATCCGCCCCCTTTCACTTCCTTTATCACCCTTCCCTTTTAGACTATTTAAACCTTGCATAAGCCTTATACACTTGACTTAGATAAAGCAATTTGAAGCGCGAAACGCGTTGTCAAGGCTATCATTTTACTCCCTCATTTTATGGAATTTTAATCCATCTATCAATCTTCCAAGATTAACTTCATTTTACTGATTTCCCGCTGGCAGCTTCCACTATATTACATGTGAGCGTGTAATCTACGGTTCTTCCACTAGAGGGCAGCAATCACATCCCTGCTTCACCACTTCGATCGAAGAGCGGCGTCCCAGATGTGTGACGTCATCACGAACGGACGGAACGAGCGGCTGTCTTTCTAGACCTAATTGTGCCTTGTCCCCGATCGGTGGATTCGTCGGATGATTCCGTCTTTCCTCCGCTAAGGTGACACTCCAGGTACGTAGATGGCCCGGTGTTAGGTTCCGTTTTGAGGTTCATATGGCTATCTCCTCACCACTGTCACCCTACCACCCGTCCTAAAGGTACTATTATTGTCATTTCCATTTGAGGATTTGTTCACTGAACCTGTGAGGTTTTAACCCTGTGTACATTGTGGTAGCTGTCTGCGGATTTGACATTTGTTTATACAGCTTACATAGCTTTGCCATCTCCATATGGACTACACACTTGAAGTTCATCTTTAATAAATGGATTTTATTCCTAATATATTTTATCTGAAACTTTTGTTTTCTTCCAAATAATTTTTTGGTTTATTATGAACTGTAGATAACCAGGAGCGCGGTCTTTTGGTGTGTTTTCTGTAAATTCTTCATGATGAGCGAAAAGCGGTATGCGGGCATCACGGTGTCAAAAAATGGAGTGGCCAGTAACTTATTGGTGGTCCAATACCATTTCTGGAGCGGTTTGCCCACCACCCCCTGAAGGATGATGAGTCCCAGAAACTGCCAGATGTCCTTTTTAGTCACCGGTTCCCACTTTCTGGTTCTGGAAAACCTGGCACGCAGCGTAGCGGATTGCTGATCATGGTAGCGGTTGGTTTCTGTGACGATTTTTAAAATTACCTCCTCAGTAAGAAATAATTTCAGGTACGCCAGAGGGTTGTTACTCTCCACATCTACCTTCATCCCAGGTGATCCAGTGAATCGGAATCTCGGGGTCGCTGCCAGGTCCGTACCGCTGTCTATAGGGCACCAAGTGCGCACATCGCTTAGGTCAGGTGCGGGATCATCGCCGTTGTCACTTTCTGGATCAGTGTCAGTGTCAGATCCAGATGACAAATCTCCCCACGACTTACTATCGCTCTGTTCTGCGAGCAACTCCGTGTCGCTGCCGCTGTCGCTCAACTCATCCAAAAGCGGGTTTTTTTACGAAAGCGCTTTTTTTATGCCATTTTCAAACGTTTTCTATGGGCACAAATGACAATGGTAAGGGGCACTGAAAGGGCACTGTGTCAGATTCCAAGGTGATACAGTGTAATCCTCTCAGATTACATTGTATCACCTCCTTTTTATGTGTTTGTGCACATTTGAATTTCCCTCCCAGTTCCGCTCCCATGCACCATTGCTGCTGCAGGGAATGGAACCAGGAAGTCAGATGACCGATGGACCGCGCGGCGGGGATCTCGGCGGCGATCACAGCAATGAGAGATCATCGCTTGATCGCCAGGAGAAGGTAAGCCGCACCGCTGCAGGCTCTGCACAGCTACCCCGAGCGTGACTCTGGGATACCGATTACAGCAGGAAAAAAACACCCCGAGTCACGCTCGGGAACACCGCTAAGCGGGTTTAAACATAACTCCACTTTTGTTGAGAAAAAAACATTCCCCTCTGGGTGATCTATGTACATTGCAAGGATTATAACAACCTTTGTTGCAGATTCCTACCTTTTGTTATTCTGAAAAAAAATCACTGTTTGTTCCTCTGTGCCCCTGTGACAAGTGGATCTAATGGGAGTGATTTCATAATTATCCCACAGCTGTGCACTAATTAGTAAATCTGCTGGGCTTGCACTTTTAGATGTGTTCCTACGATGAGTTTCTCACCAAAAATTACATTTTTGTTGCAGGGGATGCCTGAAATCTGACTTGTATTTTAGGCAAACTTCTGAGGAAAATTGGTGAGCCAATCATACAAGCAGGAAATGATGTTTCTGGGGAGTGGTCAGCACACACTCTGTGTACAGAAAAACTCCAGGTAGCCATATTGCACTGCATTGACGGAAAATTACAGCGGCTGCAGATTGAAAAGGAAAGATAATTTTTAATAACATTCAATTACAATATGACTTGTGTCGTAATTGTATACGCTATATTATTTTTTCTTTATTTGTTATTTTCTTCCCAACAAAAAGTGGAGTTACCCTTTAATTCTTCTTTAAAGGATCAGTAAAAGATTTTTTTTTTTTAAATAACAAACATGTTATACTTACCTCCACTGTGTAGCATGTTGTGCACAGAGTGGCCCCGAACCTGGTCTTCTGGGGGCCCTCTGCAGCTGTCTCAGCTCCCCCCCGCAAGGACTCAACACCTTCATGCAAGGACCAGGGGCGGACTGACCATTGGGTCACTCGGGCACTGCCCGAGGGCCCCATGCCACTAGGGGGGCCCCATCAGGGTTGCCAGGCTCAGTAAAACCAGGGACAGTATGTAAAAATCTGTGTTTTTTTTAGATCTGTCCCTGATATGTCCGAAACTGACATGCTTTTAATGTGAATATCCCAAGATTTTAGCTGCCCTGCCTCTGCACTGCCTCCTGGCGTGGTGGCCATCTGTAAGCCAGAGGGGCCCCATAATCTTCTATTGCCCGGGGGCCCCATGAGTTGTCAGTCCGCCCCTGGCAAGGACTCAACACCTCCGCTGCTGTCAATCGTTATTGGATGTGATTGACAGCAGCGCAAGCTAATGGCTGCGCTGCTTTCAATCAATCAATGAATGAGCCGGGAAGACGGGAGAGTAGCCTGCTCGTTCACGGCTCGGGAGGGGTCAGGTAAGTAATCGGGGGGGGGGGGGGGCAATGTCAGATGTTTTTTCACCTTAATGCATAGAATGCATTAAGGTGAAAAAACATTTACCTTTACAATCCCTTTAACCACATCGTGGGATGTTGTACCCAAAAAAATATGACTTCCTTTTTTTCCCAACAAATAGAGCTTTCTTTTGGTGGTATTTGTTAACCTCTGTGGTTTTTATTTTTTGCGCTATAAACAAAAAAAGCAATATTTTTTACTTTTTGCTATAATAAATATCCCCCAAAAATATATATATATATATAAAAAAAAAAAATTCTCGGTTTAGGCCGATATGTATTCTTCTATATATTTTTGGGAAATAAAATCACAATAAGCGTATATTGATTGGTTTGAGCAAAAGTTTTAGCCTCTCCAAAATAGGGGATAGATTTATGGTATTTTTATTATTATGTTTTTCATTATTAATGGTGGCGATCTGCAATTTTTATCGTGCATGCAACGTTGTGGCGGACTCATTGGACACTTTTGACACTATTTTGGGACCATTGTCATCTATACAGCGATCGGTGCTATAAAAATGCACTGATTACTGTGTAAATGACACTGGCAGGGAAGGGGTTAAACACTAGAGGGCGAACAAGGGGTTAAATGTGTCCTAGGGAGTGATTTTAACTGTGGAGGTGATGGGCTACCACTGACATGAGAGCGATCACTGCTCCCGATGACAGGGAGCTGTAGATCACTGTCATGTCACTAGGCAGAACAGGGAAATGCCTTGTTTACATAGACATCTTCCCGTTCTGCCTCTCTGTGTCACAATCACGGGCCGCCAGTGGACATCGAGTTCACGGGGCCCATGGGCATGCACACGTAGTATGCGGCGTGCCCGCGCATGCTAGATGACAAATTAAAGGGGACGTACAGGTAAGCCCATTTGCCCACCACTGCCATTCTGCCGACGTATATCGGCGTGCAGCAGTCGACAAGTGGTTAAGGGGGCGGGGCAGGGTGTGTGTCCTATACCTGCAAACTTTTGCTAATAGGTGTCCCTTGTTCTCATCTCATAAAGTTGTGAGGTATGTTGTTGTCTGACTGCTAGTTTCTTTGGTTAAGTCTTTGCTGTCCTCTCATTGTTCTCCCAAAGACTTGTTGGAAAGGAAGCTGTACAGGAGGACCTGTAGTGAAAGAATCTCCCTGCTTTTTTTTTATCCTGTAGCACACCCCCCCCCCCCCCCAGTTAGGTGCTAGTGAGACTAGTAGTAAGTAAATTTAGTCGCTTGGCTCTGCTGTAGCCAGTGGAGTTTGTTTATTGCTTTTTTGCCTACTCTGGGTTCTGCAGCTGCAGGCTTGCCTGTCTCCCCTTGTCTTTCCAGAAATCACTGGAACATAGTGGGTGGAGATGGTAGAGCCTGAGCTGGACCTGTATATAGCCTCAGCCAACCCCTGGTTGAGAAAGTGACCAACAGGTGACAGATAGAGGTATAAAGGAGCTGGAGAAGAGAGTAACAAAGTCCTTTGCCTGCCGGAGAGTGACCCAGCCTGGAAGTACGGTTAAAAGAGAAGTATTTGCCCCCTTCCTGACCAGGCCATTTTTTGTGATACTGCACTGCGTCACATTAACTGACAATTGCGCGGTAGTGCCACGTTGTACCCAAATAAAATGCATGTCCTTTTTTCCCCACAAAGAGAGCTTTCTTTTGGTGGTATTTGATCACCGTTTTTTATTTTCTGCGCTATAAACAAAAAAAGACAGACAATTTTGAAAAAAATATTATAATATTTTTTACTTTTTGCTAAAATAAATATCCCAGAAAAATAGTAACTAGTAATGGCTGCGATCTTGCGATTTATAGCAGGACTGCAACATTGTGGCGGACAGATCGGACACTTATGACACTTTTTTGGGACCACTGACAGCGATCAGTGCTAAAAATAGCCACTGTTTCACGATCTGGAGTTAGGCCAATAGCTATAGCAGTGGCAGGACAGGTATTCAGGCAGTCACTTCTGGCAGATAATACAGGCTCCCCTGAGGTGCGGAGTCTAAGTACTAGCTGGTTTTCCCCAGAGCTCCTGATGGTGGAGATGGATTTAGATGCAAGCTAGTACCAGGTCACAGTCCTCAAGTTTGCCCCACCAGGGTGTGAGCAAGCCGGGGTACAGGAGTGCATGAGCAGACTAGGATGAAACAACAGCGTGGTCAGTAAACAAGCCAAGGGATCAATCACGAGTGGCTGCAGGTTGGGATCAGGCAGAAGAGTAGTCAAAGAACAGGCCGAGGGTCAAACACGGGTGGTTGCAGAATAGGATCGGGCAGGGAGCTGTCCAGCATCCCAGATAGCTCAATGGGAAGAGTCAATGCCAGACACAGAAGAGGTCCCAGGTTCAAGCCCAGGTACTGACACACTGATTACTGTACAAATGTCACTGGCAGGGAAAGGGTTAACACTAGGGGCGATCAAGGTGTTAGGTGTTCCCTAGGGAGGTGTTTCTAACTGGAGGAGGAGAGAGATTGCTGTTCCTGATCACTAGGAACAGCAGATCTCTCTGTACTCCCGTGACAGAACAGGGATCTATCTGTTTACATTGACAGATCCCCATTCTGTCTCTCTGTGGAGCGATCCCCGGTGGCTGGCGAACAACGTGGTCACTAGCCACACACATCAGCTCTGGCGTTGTGCCACCTATTCCCCCTAAAGTGTCCGACGTACAATTACGGCGGTTCACGCAGGGGAGCCAACCTGCCGCAGGTCCGGAAGTTGTTAAACCTTCCAAGGTTTAGAAGAAGCTTTAAGAAGTCCTGGATGATTCTAGCTCACCAAGCTGAAGGAAAATACTAAATACCAATTTCAGGTTGTTGAGTTCTGGGCATCCCAAAGCTTTTCCCAATCCTAATCCCAGTTCTTTAAAACGAGAACAAAAAATAAACTATCTGCCTGATTACTGTCTGAGAACTGAATGAGATTTCATGCACCTGGCTGAAAATACTCCATGCCTGGTTGGTTGCTTCATCAAGGGATCAGAACCTGGGTTAACAGCAGGACCATACAAGAAGGTCTACGATACAATGCATTCTGTGGATTTGTGTTTTTTGCATCTCTCCTGCTGCCTATTGAAAATTACCCCACCAGTCATCAGATCAGCAGTAAACAGGGGAGCAGTTCTGACATGAGAATATAAAGTCATCCTCACATAGATAGATACAATGTAGAACCATAAATCTTTATAATTGACAGGTTAATACAATAGCTAAAATTGGCACTGACAGACTTTTTTGATTTATTGAGCTAATCCATTTGCTTGTTTCCTGATTAAGATCTGTTTCCAAAAAATACATATAGGAATTCTAACTACTAGAGTTGGTTATAGACAGATTGAAATTTGGGCAATTCAGCAGGAACTGGATGAATTTGGATCAGTGTGTGGCCATCCCTGTTCCACAAAAGTCGACTACTGGACTGACTTCTGTAGAGTGGACAAGTCGGAAAACATTTGTTGATCAACTGCAACCACTGATTAGTGTATTCTGACAGCACCAGGTCCTGCTGTCGGAATACTATGCCCTGGAGAGGGGGATTCCTACATCCACCTTGTTTATGTGGATGGAGATACAGGGGCAGATTCACAGAGCAAGTACGCCGGCGTACTTTCAAATTTCCCGCGTCGTATCTTTAGTTTGAATCCTCGAACTAAGATACGACGGCATCTGGGTAAGATCCGACAGGTGTACGGCTTCGTACGCCTTCGGATCGCAGATGCAATACTTTGGCGTCCGCTGGGTGGAGTTCGCGTAGTTTTCCGTGTTGGGTATGCAAATGAGCTTTTTACGACGATCCACGAACGTACACGCGGTCGTTGCATTCTCTTACGTCGTCTGTAGTCGGCTTTTTCCGGCGTATAGTTAAAGCTGCTATTTTGCTGCGTATAGATAGACTTGCCATGTTAAAGTATGGCCGTCGTTCCCGCGTCGAAATTTTAATTTTTTTTGCGTAAGTCGTCCGTGAATAGGGATGGACGTAAGTCACATCAAAGTTAAAAAAATGACGTTGTTGCGATGTCATTTAGCGCAATGCACGGAGGGAAATTTAGGAACGACGCATGCGCATTTCATTCGGCGCGGGGACGCGCTTCATTTAAATGAAACCCGCCCCCAACCCGCCCAATTTCAAATACGCCGCCAGAAATACACTACGCCGCCGTAACTTACAGGGCAAATTCTTCCTGGATTCGAATTTAAGCCAGGTAAGATACGGCGGCGTAGCGTATCTCTGATATGCTGCACCTGTCCAATTGTATGTGAATCTGCCCCACAGTATCTGTTCATTTTTTTCATTCAGCCCCCTTTACAAAAAAATAAAAAATCTATGGCTGGCTTTAGTTCAAATCATGATGAAGGCGAATTTTCTGACCCCCGAAACACGTTGGCTGCTTGGCCTCTATTTACTGTCATTGTATTGTAAAGAATAAAGATTTATGGACTTCTGAGTTGATCGTTTGGTGCTCCATCTTTTTTCCAGGTCATCCAGATTTCTCAAGCTGGGTGGCTCATAGCTATTTATAATTCCCCCCGCTTTGTGTTTTAGAGCAACAGAAATTAACCTAACCGGTTTTAAAAGGTTTGGGTCCAGTGCCTCAATCTTAATTTTTAGTGTAGAACAAGGCTATGACTAAGCATCAAATGATGTGAAACGCATTAGCTATTTGTCCTGGTTTCTTTCAATGATAAATACATTAAAAATAAAGGTTCATTTAACCACTTGGGATCCGCGCTATGGATGAAAGACGTCCACAGCGCGGCTCTCAAGTGCCGGGTGGACATGTTTGGACATCCTGTTGTTTACATTCCCCGTGCGCGCCGCTGGGGAGGCGCATCGCTGGGGAGCCGATGCGTTGCCTGGCGGCCGTGGTGTCCACTAGGTACCCGCGATCGGCAGTGACAGCAGGGACGTGGAACTCTGTGTGTAAACACAGAGCTCCACGTCCTGTCAGGGAGAGAGGAGACCGATCTGTGTCCCTTGTACATAGGGACACAGCATCGGTCACCTCCCCCAGTCAGTCCCCTCCCCCACACAGTTAGAACACACCCAGGGAATACATTTAACCCCTTCCCCACCGCCTAGTGTTAACCCCTTCCCCGCCAGTCACATTTATACAGTAATTAGTGCCTTTTTATAGTACTGATCGCTGTATAAATGTGAATGGTCCCAAAATTGTGTCAAAAGTGTCCGATACGTCCACCGCAATATCGCAGTCCTGACAAAAAAATCGCAGATCGCCGCCATTACTAGTAAAAAAAAAAAAAATCATATCCCCTATTTTGTAGGCACTATAACTTTTGCGCAAACCAATCAGTATACGCTTATTGCGATTTTTTAACAAAAATATGTAGAAGAATACGTATCGGCCTAAACCGAGAGAAATTTTTATTTTTTAAAAAAAAATAAATTGGGATATTATTATAACAAAAAGTAAAAAATATTGGGCTAGATTCAGCATTGATTTACGCCGGCGTATCCATAGATACGCCGCGTAAATTCAAAGCTGCGCCGGCGTATCTTCTTTCTGTATTCAGAAAGCAAGATACGCCGACATTAGCCTAAGATCCGACTGGCGAAAAAAATCGCAGAGATGATCAAATACCACCAAAAGAAAGCTCTATTTGTGGGGAAAAAAATGATAAAAATATAATTTGGGTACAGTGTTGTATGACCGCGCAATTGTCAGTCAAAATGCATCAGCGCTGAAAGCTGAAAATTGGTCTGGGCACAAAGGGGGTTTAAGTGCCCAGTAATGAAGTGGTTAAGCATGCCTAAGTTGGTAAAATGTAGTCTATGCATACTTCTTTATAAAGGAATTCTCGTGTCAAAAGTAATTCTGATCAGGTTTTGCATACCTTTGGCAAAAGTGCTTGTTAATGGATTTAGACCCTTATTAAGGAGACTTGTTTATAGATAGATAGAGTTTCGTTTTGATTGGCAAGCACTGGCATGTAATAAAACCACTACGACGGAGACCGAAGGAAGTGGTCCCCTCACTTTACATTGGGCGTCATCAGCTCTGTGTTGCTTTAGGTGCATTTTAATTGTCGTGAAATCGCTTTAATTACTATATGAGCCTTACAAACTTTTCCTGCTTACCAAGGAAATTTAGTGAAGACAATTTACTGGACTATTTTTCACAGGGATTGTGGTGACTGAGGCTTTTATATGACAAGTGACATATGATTTACAGAACCAGAAACCTACATTAAAACTTTATTTGTTAACTTTGTTATTCTACCACAAAAGTATTTGTTTTTCAATTAGGAGGAATAAGTCCGTTGTCCTTTATCCACTCATGTTCTGAATTAATTGTATTTATTATAAAAAGACAAACTATCCTTATTTATTCTCGGTATTATATAATATATATTACAGTACTTTACAGAATACATAGCGCCTTTTACGTCAGTCCCAAATCTTTGAAGGAGTTCACATTCTGATGTCTCTGCTACATTTGTTATAGGGCTCATGTCTGAGAGAGCTAATTAAACTACCAGTATATTATTGGATTGTGGAAGAAAGCCAGGGACCTGGAGGAAACCCACAAAAAAACAAAAGGAAATTAAATTTCCATGTCTACTATATACTGTTATGGACAGGGTCCATATTCACTGGGAGAAAGCCAGTTCTGGAATTACAGAAGCGTACCCGAGACTGCGTGGAGCAAGGGTCCCTGAAGCCTCAGAGAACAATGGAGTGACAAGATGTTATCGGGGTCACTGTGTGAAAAAGGTTACTGTGGAGGCACAGAGTGGAGAGGCCACTAGTTGACCTAGGCTCCTCTGGGGTCACTGGAGAGACAGAAATGCTGGGGTCACTAGAGATGCTGGGGCACTGAAGTCACAAAAGTGCTGGAGTCACTGGAGACACTGGAATCAATAAAGGTGCAGAAGCCGTGGGGTAACTGGAGACACAGGAGTCACTGGAAGTACAGTTATATCCCACATAGCAAGGATAACTTGCCACAAATTTGTGTCAGTGTTGAATAGACAGGCCCAGATTCTCGTAGAACGGCGTATTTTTGCGGCGGCGTAACGTATCCGATTTACGTTACACCTCCGCAACTTAGACGGGCAAGTGCTGTATTCTCAAAGCACTTGCTCTGTAAGTTGCGGCGGCGTAGCGTAAATCGGCCGGCATAAGCCCGCCTAATTCAAATGTTGAACAGGGGGGCGTGTTTTTTGTTAATGTGCTGTGACCCGACGTGATTGACGTTTTGCACTTATGACGCATGCGCTGTCCGTGGAATTTCCCAGTGTGCATTGCTCCAAAGTACGCCGCAAGGACGTCATTGGTTTCGACGTGAACATAAATGACGTCCATCCCCATTCACGGACGACTTACGCAAACAACTTAACTTTTTCAAATTTCGACGCGGGAACGACGGCCATACTTAACATCGTTGCGCCGCACTTATGCCACCATATAGCAGGGGCAACTATATGCTGGGAAAAGCCTAACGTAAACGGCGTAACTCTACTGCGTCGGCCGGGTGTACGTTCGGGAATTGTCGTATCTAGCTAATTTGCATACTCAACGCGGAATTCGATGGAAGCGCCACCTAGCAGCCAGCGTAAAAATGCAGTTACGATCCGACGGCGTAAGAGACTTACGCCTGTCGGATCTAACAGATATCTATGCGTAACTGAGTCTAAGAATCAGGCGCATAGATACAACGGCACAACGCAGAGATACAACGGCGTATCTGGAGATACGCCATCGTATCTCGGTTGTGAATCTGGGCCACAGTCTGTTAACTTGCTGCACATTTTCACTGGTAAGTTGTACACTTGCAGAGCACCTGAAACACAAGTTCTAGTTGACACTTTTCCAATTTGTAGCAAATGTGCATGGAAAGTCTCTAGCAAGAGCAAAGTTGCATTGGTGAGTCTACAGCAAGAACTCTGCAAGACTACAGCATGAAAATTCAGTCACAGTGACCCCTGTGGTGGGATGACTATTGCGCAACATAATTGTAAAAGAGCTTGCAGCAGACTTGCAGAATGTTTGCAAATAAAGTTGATCTCGAGTCAAGTGATGCAGACTTGCTGCAAATGTGCAACGAACTTATGAAGCCTGGCAAGTCTAGAAATAGCTTAGTAAGTCATATTTAAACTTGCACTACAATTGCTTGCTATCTGGGAAAGTCGGTAAGGTTGAATAAAGACACCTGTCCAGCCAGTTCAACATGTGTTATTATGTCACTACAATTTTCCACATCCCTGTACAGTGTGTTTGCTAACAAGCACATCTATTAAAAAAATAGAATTTATCTACACTCCCCTCTGGAACCACCAACTGTGGAAAGGAGTTCCACATCTTTACGGTTCTAACAGTAAAGAACCTCTCAGGAATTTTAAGATTGAACCACCTCTTGTCCAACTTTATTGTGTGGACATGAGTCTTCTTTAGATACGTTAGGTGAAATAGTTTTCTCCCAATGCTAGTCACCATATACAAAATGTGCGATCATATTCCCTCTTAAGCACCTCCATGGAGAGGTTTAAAGTTTGTAGCCGTTCCTCATAATTGAGGTCCTCCATCACCGTTATTAGCTTTGTTGCCCTTCTCTGGACATCTTTTCCTGAGAAACTATTTAAAGGTACCGCACCCAGGATAATGTGAAACTACTTGTGCAAGTGCCCTTAGTACAGTTGCCACTCAAAATGTGCTCCCCTAGGGCTTGGTTCACACTAGCTCAACTGCAAATTTTACACGTCATCCGACTTGAGGTCCCACAAGTCGGATTCTATGTTGCATCAGTGTGAACCAAGTCTTAAAGGAATACTAAAGGTTTGTTTTTTATTAGATCAATTGATTGCTGTAAGCAAGAGCATTTAAATATCGCTTACCTCGTTTTTCCTTTTGACCTCCAAAATACAGTAATCCAGGTTTGAAAATGCCATTTCCTGTCTCTCCCCTTCTTGCTTTCCACCAGCATCTGAGCCGTTTTGCCTGGTGGAAAGCAGAATGTGCTCACCCCCTCCCTATGACTACAGCCCTGCGTGAAGATGCTCTCTTATCCCTCACAGGCATGGAGGCTAAGCCTAATGGGAACTGTAGTTCCCATTAGGCCGGGATGAAGCAAGAATGAATGCGCACCGCAAACCAGCAAGTCAGTGAGAAAAACGATTCAGTAGTGACGGAGGTGAATAAAACAGCTCGATTTCAACAGGTATCAAACTAGTTATAATGCAAAACATTACTTTTTACTTTATCAGCTACTGTCAGACTTTAATTTAAAGCGGAATTTTTTTTTTTCTTGATCTACCATACAAACGAGCATACTAGCGTCAGCTAGAGTATGCCCTTTTTTTTTTTTTTTTGCGCTGTACTTACGGTTTAATCCGTAACTTTCGTTTCAGACTCCGGCCGGGAAATGGGCGTTCCTATGAAGAGGGGAACTTGATTGACGTCCAGCTATGGTGCGTCATGCCTTCCGAAAAAAGCCGAAATAGGACGCGGACATATACGGCGCCTGCGCAGTCAGCTTCTAGTCTGATGCGCAGGCGCCGTATAGCGCCGTGAAGAGCCGAGTCCTACTCCGGCTATTTTCGAAAAAGTGGGACGTGCCATAGCCGGCCGTCAATCATGTTCCACTCTTCATAGGAACGCCCATTCCCCGCGGGTGTCTGAAACGAAACTTACGGATTAAACCGTAAGTACAGCGCATAAAAAAAAAAGGCATACTGTAGCTGATGCTAGTATGCTAGTTTGGATGGTCCAAAGTTGTGTTTTTGGGTGAACCTCCGCTTTAAGAGGAAAATATTTTTGTCTTTACAACCCCTTTAATGCACATAAAACAAGCTATGATACCAATCATTTTATAAGCGTCGCCAATACTCAATATATAATAATAGCATTGATGATTGTGCACAAAACATGTAAGTTCATATAACTTTCTGCAATATACCACTCCTCTGAAAGTGTCTATAATTTTTAAAAACGTGAAAGAAATGATGCTTAAAAAACAGTCCACTCTGTGAAAACCAGTGCTGTATGATGCTGACCAGTGTCTTTGTCACCATATGCCCCAGGTATAAGGATGAGCTCTGGCGTGTTCGCAAAGAACACGTGCAGAGCCCGCCAGGAAGTGTGCACGGCGCTGCGCTAATAACAGGCAGGGAGACATTTCATGATCCCTGCAGCTGAGCATCGAGACAATGTCTCCCCGGCTGTGATTAGTGCAGCGCCATGCACACTTCCTGGCGGGCTCTGCACGTGTTCTATGCGAACACGCAAGAGCTCATCCTTACACAGGTAAATACAGTAAAAAATTCATTTATTATACATAAAAAGATATACAGTTTAAAAACTGATGAGGTCTCCCTTGATTTTACCTCACAACAACAGATACTATACGAATTTCCGTTAATATTATACTCCTGTAACCAGTGTAAGGTTGATTGTCATGGTTCTGTTTTTAAACTGTATATCTTTTTATGTATAATAAATGAATTTTTTACTGGATTTACCTGTGTCATCAGTACTGAGAAAGTCCATATACAATCTTTTTCTAGACGATAGTTATTTTGGGTTTGCGGTACTAGCAGCCGCTACCATCCTATCCTCCGGTCCCTCTCTCTCTATAAATTTCTGGATGATGGTACATTATACGATTATTTAAACAATTGACTTGGGGCCATACTCAAAATGTATTCAACAAATGTGTGTTGTCGGATTATCCGATTGTGTGTACAGAGATCCATCGGGCAAAACCCCAAAGTACAAACACGCTCGCGCAGAAGCAATGCTAACCATAACACAACATTAGCAGAAGTTGCCCAAGGGGTGGCGCTAAAGAGCTGAAAAACCATGTTGTTTTTTTGTTTGTTGGCCGACAATTCTTTGCAGTTTGTATGCAAGACAAGTTCATGGCCAACGCCCTTGGGCCAAAAGTCCTACGCTTTGTCTGTGGAAAATCCGATCGTGTGTACCAGGCTTAAGACTCACCAGAACGCTGAGGGTATGGCTTCCATAATTGAATGTATGTCCTAGACTGCTGGTGGTAGGTGTGTAATGCTACTTGGTTACTTTGGCCACATATGTATGTCCGTGGTCTGTATCCCTGTGTATCCCCTTTTATTGGCAAGAATGCCATCTGATGACTGTGGTGAACTGAGTTATGAGATGTTGGGGGAGGGGGATGGGAAAGGTTTTTCAATAAGCACACACAGTCAGATGCCTATGTTAGGTAGTTTTAACAGGTTGTGTTATGGTTGACCATGTTGCTCATGGAGTGGCCTGGCACTGTATCGAGGTCACTCTTTTTTAATGTTTGTATGTCTGTTTCATAAAACTTTAATAAGAATAATTTTCCAAAAAAAAGAAAGACTCACCAGATCAGTACGATGCTTACTATTAATATGGGTCTCAACGCGCTTTACTGATATTGGAGGATCATCATATCCTTCCTTCCTGATTGGTGACCAAAAGTTATATTGCATATTTAAGATGTGGCTGGACTGGAGTTTTGTAAAGTTGTAGAGCATTGGAGCGCTGGGGGTCACTGGAGACACTGGGGTCAGCGGACAGACATACGGTGGTGGTGGGGTCACCAAGGATACAGGAGTAACTGGAGACACAGGGGTTGCAGAAGACAAAGAGGTAACTGGAGTGCACATGAGTCAGAGGCGGAGAGTGCCAGGAGCCCAATGTTGGAATGAGGTCTGGTACTAATTTACCACTCCACTAATTTACCTCGGAGCAAGGAACAGCATCAACACTAGAGCCGGGCACCCAGGACATATACAGCGCAAAAGAAAAGTAGCCACCAGCAACCTACAGTAACCTCTTGGGTCTCTCAGCATGGGGGTTTCAAGTTAAAGCGGAGTTCCGGCCACAATTTCACTTTTTAAATATAAATACCCCTGTAGTACACAAGCTTAATGTATTCTAGTAAAGTTAGTCTGTAAACTAAGGTCCGTTTTGTTAGGTTGTTACAGCATTTAGACACTTTATAAAATAGAAATTGACTGGGGCCATCTTAAGTGTGTGCATCATGAAGCCAGACTGTATGACTTCCTGGATTTCAGCCTTGCAAATCTCGCACATGCTCAGTGCTGCACAAGCAGTATCAGATCAGGTTTCAGCACCTGTGCTGTCCAAGTCACATGATTCTTTGAGACTGGGGAGTGCACAGACTCCTGGAAAGTTACACCCACTACATTCCCAGGAGTCTGTGCGGTGTAGGTTAGGAAGCATTAAGCACCTAGGTGCAGGAAGTGGGAAGATTAACTATTCTGCCTAGCAACAACACTTTGAAGGCATCTAAAAAAAAAAAAAATTTCGCAAAGGACTAATGACATTTTTTTAAAACTACTGATGTAATGTTATATTTATGGGTGGAACTCCACTTTAACACAAATGATATTTCTTCAACATTATAGGGACAGGAGGGTTTTATTCTATTATTATTATTATTATTTTTATTATTATACACAATTTATATAGCGCCAACAGTTTACGCAGCGCTTTACGATGTATTACAATGTATATTCTAAAACCAAAGTCTTTCCCTCAAGCTAATGGCCACCCCTTATGTTCATGAGGTTCTGGAGCTATATAAAACTCCCTATAATAGTTCTCTTTTAAAATAAATTAGTGTCTTCTCTTTTATTATGCTGAAAAATAAATAATCTTAATGTCAGTAGCTAAATGGAAATACAGTATATTATCTGATTTTTTTTTTATTATTTTTTTTACAAACATATTTCTATAAAAAAAAAAAAAATAATGGATTTCAATGTAACACATGTTTCCATTAAAACTGGACATAAAATGGCAATATTAAGAGGCTCTTTATTTCATGGAGCATCTGAGCACTTTTACTGCACTTTCCTGCTGGGCCATGTGCCTCCCTGTGATTTATAGTCATTTTCTTTTCAAGATTTTTATAAAGCAGTTCAGGAAAATGATTTGGATAGAAAGCAACCAATAAAATGAAATTTATAATAGGCTTTTATAAGACATTTTAAAACACAAATCTTATTTAGTGAGAAATGGAAGAATAAACTGCCAGATGTCGTTTTAGGTTGCTAGGTAACATAATGTGACCCTGTCATTTATCCATATTACTTACATTTCTAGAAATCTATGATTTAGAGCACACGTAGGAAATGAAGTGCAGGGGGAAAGGTCTATTAGATTAGTCCTCTAGAAAAGAGGCCTCCAAACTTTTCAGTACAAGGGCCACATCAAGTATTTTACACATTTTTGCAGGCTGGAAAAAAAGTCCTACTTACATCAAGGTCTCCATAAGTGCCCCCCCCCCCCCCCTTACATAAGTGTCTCCATCAGAAACTCCTTTTTGAGTTCCCATCAGAGTCCCTCTAGCATCACAATTACCACTTCCATCAGGGCCCTCATCAGAGTCTCCCTTCCATCAGCATTCCCATCAGAGCCCCCCCCCCCCCATACTAATCATGGACTATAGGCAGCCCTTGACCTTAATCCTCAATCAGTGCACATTAACCACTTAAGGACCCCTTCACGCCGATATGCGTCGGCAGAATGGCACGGCTGGGCACATCCACGTACATGTACGTGGCTCTTTAAGCCCAGCTGTGAGATCGTGCGCGCCGCCGGCGCGTGCACGCGGCCTGGTCCGAAGCTGCGTGACTGCGGGACTCACGGACCCGATCGTCGCTGGAGTCCCGCGATCGGTCCCCGGAGCTGAAGAACGGGGAGAGCTGTGTGTGTAAACACAGCTTCCCCGTTCTTCACTGTGGCGCCGTGATTGATCGTGTGTTCCCTTTTATAGGGAAACACAATCAATGATGTCACACCTACAGCCACACCCCCCCTACAGTTAGAAACACAAATGAGGTCACACTTAACCCCTTCAGCGCCCCCTTGTGGTTAACTCCCAAACTGCAATTGTCATTTTCACAGTAAACAATGCATTTTTAATGCATTTTTTGCTGTGAAAATGACAATGGTCCCAAAAATGTGTCAAAATTGTCCGAAGTGTCCGCCATATTGTCGCAGTCACGAAAAAAAATCACTGATCGCCACTATTAGTAGTAAAAAAAAAATAATGAATAAAAATGCAATAAAACTATCCCCTTTTTTGTAAATGCTATAAATTTTGCGCAAACCAACCGATAAACGCTTATTGCGTTTTTTTTTACCAAAAATAGGTAGAAGAATACGTATCGGCCTAAACTGAGGAAAAAAATGTTTTATATATTTTTGGGGGATATTTATTATAGAAAAAAGTATTTTTGTTTATAGCGCAAAAAAAATAAGATCCGCAGAGGTGATCAAATACCACCAAAAGAAAGCTCTATTTGTGGGAAAAAAAGGACGCCAATTTTGTTTGGGAGCCACGTCGCACGACCGCGCAATCGTCTGTTAAAGCGATGCAGTGCCGAATCGCAAAAACTGGCCGGGTCCTTTAGCTGCCTAAAGGTCCGGGTCTTAAGTGGTTAAGGAGCATCCAATGACCCCGTGGGCCGGATAAAATCTTGTAGCAGACCAGATGTGCCCTGTGGGTCATAGTTTGGAGACCATTGCTGCAGAACAAACACTATACACCTTAGTATCCACAGCTGCAGTGAGATCTGCACTCATCGCTACCTAAGTCACCAATGGGATATGGACTACAACACACTCAGATCAGTCATGTTATCCATGTGAGGTTTCCACTGTAACCCACACAGCACACTTCCAGGTATCCACACCACCAGTGAGATCTGCTGTCCAGCACACACACTTCTGTCAGGGAAGGAGAACTGGCAAACTTGCCAATGCTAGAAATGGGCGTATCCAGTGCATTACCGTGTGCACTGGTGCAAGAACGACAAATTGGTGCACGCAAGATTTTGGCAACACTGGCGGTCGGCACGCATTCAGCCGACCGCCGCACGCAGATATACGTCGGCATGTGGTTAAATTGTGTTCTTAACCATGTATATTTACTATACAGCATATCGTATGACACTAAGGGACGTATTTATTAAAGCGGATGTCCGCTGAAACAAAAATATTAAAAGCCAGCAGCTACAAATACTGCAGCTGCTGACTTTTAATATTAGGACACTTACCTGTCCTGGAGTCCAGCGCCGATCGCAGCAGAGGACGAGCGATCGCTCGTCACTCTGCTGCCCCCCCCCCACCATCCTCGGTGAGGGAACCAGGAAGTGAAGCGCTCCGGCTTCACTGCCTGGTTCCCTACAGCGCATGCGCGAGTCGCGCTACGCCTGCCGATTGGCTCCCGCTGTGTGCTGGGAGCCGAGTGTTCCCAGCACACAACGGGGGGGGGGGGGGGCGGGAGGTGACGTCATGCCTGCAGTCTGCCCGAGACTGTGTGGCCAGAAGTGGGTGCAAATACCTGTCTTTAGACCGGTATCTGCACCCCTCTGAAAGGTGTCAAATGTGACAGCGGAGGGGGGGAGGGTTCCGATCAGCGGGAGTTCCACTTTAGGGTGGAGCTCCGCTTTAAACAGTGAATGTGACTGTCACCAAATACCAGTGGTGATTCAATTGTTTGGTGTTTCATTGTTTGTTGAAGGTCAGATTCCCTGCTTTAGGCATTTGCCACTAAATAAAAGGATAAGAATATTATGAGTTTTGTTTTTTTCTTATAAAATGTAATTGCAGGTTGGGATTACTGATAAGTGGTAGAGTTCAGCCTAGACATATCACACAAGACATATCTGGCAGGGCTGAGAATAACACAGGTGTTTCGTATCTCTCCAATCTTCTTTACAGCTTCTTACAAAACAGCCGATCCTTCTCTTCAACCAAAACAAATTCTTTTACTGTGCAAAAAAGCAGCTTTAGTTTTTTCTTGAATCTTGCTGCATACTTTGACAAAGGCAAACTGGGAACCAATCTGCGGTTGGGGCAGACTCAGGCCCAGATTCAGGTAGATTGGCATATCTATGCGGCGGCGTAACGTATCCGATTTACGTTACGCCGCCGCAAGTTTTTCAGGCAAGTGCTTTATTCACAAAGCACTTGCCTGTAAAGTTGCGGTGGCGTAGCGTAAATCACCCGGCGGAATTAAAATTCGGCGGGTAGGGGGCGTGTATCATTTAAATGAATGAACTGCGCATGCGCCATCCGTAAAATATCCCAGTGTGCATTGCTCCAAATGACGTCGCAAGGACGTCATTGGTTTCGACGTGAACGTAAATGACGTCCAGCCCCATTCACGGACGACTTACACAAACAACGTAACTTTTTGAAAATTTCGATGCGGGAACGACGGCCATACTTAACATTGTTGCGCCGCACTTATGCCACCATATAGCAGGGGCAACATTACGCCGGGAAAAGCCTAACGTAAACGTCGTAACTTTACTGCGTCGGCCGCGCGTACGTTCGGGAATTCGTGTATCTAGCTAAATTGCATACTCGACACGGAAATCGACGGAAGCGCCACCTAGCGGCCAAAAAAAATTGCAGTTACGATCCGACGGCATAAGAGACTTACGCCTGTCGGATCTAATGGATATCTATGCGTAACTGATTCTAAGAATCAGTCGCATAGATACAACGAGCCAGATTAGGACTTACAACAGCGTACATGGCGCTGCGCCGTCAAAAATAGTTTGAGTATCTGGGCCTCAATGTCCGCCAAACAACCGCGATCATTCACCGCAGTGACCGAACGGGGATCTGCCTGTGTTAACAAGGCAGATCTCCGTTCTGACAGGGGAGATCACACAGCACCTGTCTTTCTGCTATGCAGGAAGATGGATCTGTGTGTTTCCCCAGGCAGCCCATCCCCCATACAGTTAGAAAACACCTGCAGGGAACACATTTAACCCCTTGATTGCCCCAGATGTTAACCCCTTACCTGCCAGTGTCATTAGTAATAACAGTAACAATAACAGTGCATATGTTTTAGCACTGATTACTGTAATAATGTTACTTGTTTCCAAAAAATTGTCAGAAATGTCAGTTAGGTGTCCGATCTGACCACTGCCATGTCGCAGTCCCGCTAAAAATCGCAGCTCATCGCCATTACTAGTAAAAGAAAAAATAATAATCTATGCCCTATTTTGTAGACGCTATGGGCCAGATTCACAGACTAAGTACGTCGGAGTATCTGCTGATACTCCGGCGTACTTTCAAATTTGCTGCGTCGTATCTTAATTTGTAATTCACAAACAAGATACGACGGCATTTGGCTAAGATCGGACAGGCGTATGGCTTCGTACGCCTTCGGATCTTAGGATGCATTACTTCGGCCGCCGCTGGGTGGAGTTTGCGTCGTTTTCCAGCGTCGGGTATGCAAATTAGCTTTTATGGCGATCCACGAAGGTACGCGCGTTCGTTACGTCGTCACTAGTCGGCTTTTCGCGTCGCAAAGTTACGGCTGATATTGAGGTGGTGTAACAATAGACAACCCATGTTAAAGTATGGTCGTCGTTCCCGCGTCAAATTTAAATTATTATTTTTTTTGCGTAAGACGTCGGGAAATACGAAAGTATGTTACGCACGTCGCCGTTCAAAAAACACGTTGGGGCGCCGTAATTTCGCGCAAAGCACGGCGGGAAATTTCCAAACGGAGCATGCTCAGAACATTTGGCGCGGGAACGCACCTAATTTAAATGGTACACGCCCCATTTGAATTGGGTGGGCTTGCGCCGGACGGCTTTACGTTACACCGCCGTAAGTTTACACGCAAGTGCTTGGTGAATCAGGCACTTGCGCTGAAAACTGGCGGCGGTGTAACGTAAAGACGATACGTTACGCCGCCGCAGATCTCTGTGAAACTGGCCCTAAAACTTTTGCGCAAACCAATCAATATAAGCTTATTGCGATTTTTTTTACCAAAAATATGTAGAAGAATATATATATTTTGGGGATATTTATTATAGCAAAAAGTTAAAAATATTGCTTTTTTTTTTCAAAATTGTCGCTCTTTATTTGTTTATAGCGCAAAAAAATAAAAACCGAAGAGGTGATCAAATACCACCAAAAGAAAGCTCTGTTTGTGGGAAAAAAATAAAATACATTTTGTTTGGATACAGAGGTGCACGTGCAATTTTCAGTTAAAGCGACGTAGTGCCGTACATCCATTTTCATCAACAGAGACAAGCCTCGTTTAAAGTCCCGTGCCCATTTCTTTCTTTCTTGTTCTTGCATATTTTTAAGGATGGAGGCATGCCTCTGTTGTGTTTGGGTATTACTAGGTCGCTCTCGGTTCTCTAAGTGCACAGTCTATTTGCCTTTAGTAAATCCACCCCTATGGGTCACTTACTGTGCCCCATCCTCCATTCAGAAAAAAGACCTTGCATTCTTTTCACAGCAAGCAAGGTGTTCTGAAATCGGAGGAGGAGAGACGTTGCACCCGGGGTCAAGTCCTGGGGAAAAAAGTGTGGGAACTCCCACCCAAGATCCACTCCCCCACAAAAAAATTAAAATTATACGCTCATATGCATAATTACTAAACCGCAAGTTCTTTCTAAATCCCGCGATAACTCGCGGCAGACCTCCGCAATGTCTCCTGGGAACAATGACAAAAGCTCCCAGGAGACATTGCGGCATCGAGGAAGTGACGGAATGCCCGCACACTACCCGATGAATCCATATACAGGAAGCGGCCAGTAACATAAAGGATTACTAAGGTTCGCCTGCCCCTGACAGTGACTCGAGCTGGGCATCGCCGTTTAGTGAAGGATTGGCTCGGGCGGCTCGGCTGCTCTAGTCCTGCAAAGGGAACTGAGTTCCTGCTGTGAAAAAAGTGCAGGAACTCCGTTTCCACGCGTTCCCGCAGGACTTGAGCCCTGGTTGCACCTCCAACAATTACAGAATAGAATTGGAAATCTCAGTTCCGGAAAGTCTGCAACAATGGGTGAGTGCTGTCTGAATAAAACGAAGAGCTTTAACCCACATTGCTGCAGACAGAAATGGGGCATGCTTTATTAGTAGTATTTTATTTTTAGGAATCTTTTTAAATAATTGGTCAATAGAAGACTATTGCTATGATAAATAAAATAATCCATTCAGGCTTTCACTATTATTCATTTATTGGCTTTATTGTTTTATTGTTTTACAAGTCATTGCCCTTATACAGAATAAATTCCACTGGAGTAACAATTGCCATGTAAAGTCATAGAAATAAAAGCAAAAATATGGAGATGTCTTTTATGAGTTATCAATAGGGATTTCACAGCAGACTGCACACACTAATGATTCTTGTGCAAGTAAAGAATAGAAGTGCAGATCTCTTAAACCTTTATAGAGAACATCTTCCTTGCAAACAAAAGTGGGATACACATGAGCATACAGTACATTATGGGCCAGATTCAGGTAGAATCGTGGTGGCATAACGTATCGCATTTACGTTCAACCGCCGCAATTTTTTTGGGCAAGTGCTTGATTCACAAAGCACTTGCCTGTAAACTTGCGGCGGTGTATCATTTAAATTAGGCGCGTTCCCACGCCGATCGTACTGCGCATGCGCCGTCCCTAAAATTTCCCGACGTGCATTGCGCTAAATGACGTCGCAAGGACATCATTGGTTTCGACGTTAACATAAATGGCGTCCAGCGCCATTCACGGACGACTTACGCAAACAACGTAAATTTTCAAATTTCAACGCGGGAACGACGACCATACTTAACATTGGCTAAGCCACCTAGGGGGAATGTTTATCTTTACGCCGCATATCTCGTACGCAAATGGCGTAAATTTACTGCGACGGGCAAGCGTACATTCGTGAATCGGCGTAACGACTCATTTGCATATTCTATGCCAACCGCAATGGAATCGCCATCTAGCGGCCGGCCTAGAATTGCTGCCTAAGATCCGACGGTGTAAGTCATTTACACCTGTCGGATCTTAGGGAGATCTATGCGCATAGATACGACCGACGGAACTCAGAGATACGCCGTCGTATTTTCTTTATGAATCTGGCCCTATGTTTTTATTATAGATGAATGAAGGCTGAATACTTTCTTGTTTGTTACTGTCAGTTGTGTAGAATATTGTGTGCTAGAACAGTGTTTCTCAACTCCAGTGCTCGAGGCGCCCCAACAGGTCATGCTTTCAGGATTTCCCTCAGATGAAACAGCTGTAGGAATTACTAAGGCAGTGAAACTGATCAAATCACCTGTGCAAAATAATGCAAATCCTGAAAACATGACCTGTTGGGGCATCTTGAGGACTGGAGTTGAGAAACACTGCTAGAAAGTGTGTACCTGTTTAACAATCAACAGTGAAGCATCAGCATGAAACATGATGCAAACATAGAACAGCAAAATAAACATGGTTGCATTACACCAACCAGGGCATTATTCTCTTTAGTAGACCGTAACCTAGCTGAACTGTACAAAAAGGGAGCTCTATGTATAGTATTTAGGGTCCAGCATTGAGACAACCCTTCTGTTCTCATTGCGGGCCTTCACAAATGGTTCAACATGTGTAGCCTGTGGGCAATCTATGAGAACCTTATTCTGGAGGATATGTCTCCCATTGCTAAACTCTCCGAAGTGGAAGTTGAATGCCATTTGATAGTTAGATCTCAAGTTCCAGTAAGTGTTTGGAACTCCCAGAACCCGCAATGTATATAATCTGGCAGTGAATACCCAAGTGGTTGAAAAGTTTTTGAGAGTTATGGGAACTTCAGTCTGTTGTCCAGTTTAACATACACCTCAAAGTACTGCTGTAACTTAAGCCCCATACACACGGTCTGACTTTTTGCCAACAAATTTCAAAATGAGCAAGTTTTCCAAAAAATCCGTCCGTGTGTACGCTCCATCGGACACACTTTTTCGTTTTTCATTGGATAAAATTTCGCTCTGCAAACGAACAAACTTTTCGGCAACAAAAGTCCGATGGTGCAAAGTCCTATTGGGCCAGATTCACATAAGAGATACGACGGCGTATCTGCTGATACGCCGTCGTATCTCTGTTTCTATCTATGCGACTGATTCATAGAATCAGTTACGCATAGATAGCCAGAAGATCCGACAGGTGTAATTGTTTTACACTGTCGGATCTTAGGATGCAATACCGCGGCCGCCGCTGGGGGGAGTTTGCGTCGTAAACCAGCGTCGGGTATGCAAATTAGGAGTTACGGCGATTCCCGACGGATTTTCGCGTTCGATACGTCGCCGCTAGTCTAGTTTCCCGTCGCAAAGTTAGTCGTCGTTTTAGGTGCCCTAACTTTAGTCAGCAAGCGCATTGCTATCTAAAGTATGGCCGTCGTTCCCGCGTCGAAATTTAAAAAATAACGTCGTTTGCGTAAGCCGTCCGGGAATACGGAATTACGCTACACGCGTCGCTGTTCGAAAAAATGACGTCACGGGGCGCAAAGCACGACGGGAATTACGAACCGGAGCGTGCGCAGTAGGTCCGGCGCAGGAGCGCGCCTAATTTAAATGGCACACGCCCATTTAAATTGGCCCGCCTTGCGCCGGAGGCCGCCGGCGGAGGATTTCATCGCAAGTGCTTGGTGAATCAGGCACTTGCGATGAAAACTTGCGGCGGTGTAACGTATCTACGATACGTTACGCCGCCGCAGTTATATGTGAATCTGGCCCATTGTGTGTACAGAAATCCATCTGACGTTTTTCCTAAGTGCAAATACGCATGCCCAGAACCAATGTTAAAATCAACCCACAATAGCAGAAGTTGACAAAAGGGTGGCAGTAAAGAGCAGAAAAACCATGTGATGTTGGGAAAGTTTTAGGAAAGTTTGCAGAAAAGTCAGAGCGTGTGTATGCTATGGGTGTGCCCGGCCGAACGCCCTTTGGACAAAAATCCACGGAAAAGTTTGTTTGAAGTCTGATCGTGTGTACGAGGCTTAAGACAGGTTGGGTAGATCTCTTCCCAGTCCATTATCTGGTGGAAGATACAAATCTGCTACCAGAGTCACAAACCACATATTGGCTTTACACTGCACTACGGCCCTTGCGGAAGGCATAGGGTTGAGAAAGAACCACCCTGTATACATTTTTCCCTTTCTGGACTAGATTACATAGAAATTTCTAGCACTCGATCTCCTCTGTAACTCTAAACTGTAACCTGTAAAAAAAATTAAAGCGTCGCCTATTGAGATTTTTAAGTACCAAAGTTTGGCGCCATTCCATGAGTGTGCAATTTTAAAGTGTGATATGTTGGGTATCTATTTGCTCGGCGTAACATCATATTTCACATTATACAAAAAAATTGGGCTAACTTTACTGTTTTGTAGGGGTGCAAATGATCAAAAAACTCACGGTTCGGGTCGTTCCTCAGATCAGAGCCACAGATCGGATCATTTTTCGGATCACCACCATATATAGTCCCCACTGTAATGTCAACATCTCCCCCATGGTAATATCCACATCTCCCCCATGGTAATATCCACATCTCCCCCATGGTAATATCCACATTTCCCCACTGTATTATCCATTATCCACATAATCTCCCCACTGTAATTTCCACGTCATCTCCCGCACTGTAATGGACATCTCCCCCACTGTAATGGACATCTCCCCCACTGTAATGGACATCCCCCCACTGTAATGGACATCCCCCCACTGTGATAGACATCTCCCCCACTGTAATAGACATCTCCCCCACTGTAATGGACATCTCCCTCACTGTATATAGTAAGATTGTCTGCTAGTGTTTAGTCTTACCAGAATAGAAGCCGTCCGAACAGATCAATGAGCAGTTGAGGGGTGATGACATCAGCGAGCAGCTCACCTAGGCCGACGCCGGGTGTACCAAGATGGCCGCAACTCAGGAGCTAGGCCGATGCCGCGGCCTTTCCTATGGCCGAGGCAGCAGAGTGCTCCGCGGATCGCGTGTTGTGCCGATCAGAACATATTGACCCCTTCGGATTGCGGATCAATGACGATACGTTGCACCACTACTGTTTTTTTTTTTAATTCATGAAACTGTTTTTTCCAAAAAAAGGCAATTGAAAAATTATTGCGCAAATACAGTGCAAGATAAAAAGTTGCAATGACCGTCATTTTATTCCCTAGGGTGTCCTCTACAAAAACATATATATAATGTTTGGGGGTCCTGAGTAATTTTCTAGCAGAAGAAATATGATTTTTACATGTAGAAAAAAATCAACTCATACAGGGCGGCATGTGGTTGCCATCATCCCTTGATTCATGAAAAATTGGAAAAACCTCAAAAAGGATTGGGATTTTAAAGGCGACAAATAGTAAACTCCAAATTTTACGGAAAATATATACCGTATTTATCGGCGTATACCGCGCACTATTTTGCCCTGAAAATCAGGGCAAAATCGTGGGTGCGCGATATACGCCGATACCCGCTTTCCCGCCACGAGTTTGAATACTGCACTGGCATATACCGAACGCAGTACACTCGGGTATCTTCGGGCAGTCTCTGCGCCTCTCGCACTGACGTCCTGTCCGAAGATACCCGAGTGTACTGCGCTCGGTATATGCCGGCGCAGTATTCAAACTCGTGGCGGGAAACGGGCGGGGAGGACGCGAGGACGCCGCAGAAGGACGCCGGACCCGCCGAAGAGGACACCCGACCCGCCGAAGAGGACACCCGACCCGCCGAAGAGGACACCCGACACGCCGAAGACGGACACCGGACCCGCCGAAGAGGACACCCGAAGCCGCAGAAGGACGCCGGAAACCCGACGAGGCCGCCGATGGACGCCGCGCAAGACACCAAAACTGTAAGTACAAAAAAACTAAAAAACTTTTTTTCCACAGGTTAGGGGGCCACTTTAGGGGTGCGCGGTATACGCGGGAGCGCGTTATACCACGATAAATATGGTACATTTATTACAAATATAAATATATTACAAAATTGACAATGCAAAATAAATAACAATTATCTTACCATATAATTGTTATTTATTTTGCATTGTCAATTTTGTAATATATTTATATTTGTAATAAATTTATATATTTTTTTGTAAATTTTTGAGTTTACTATTTGTTACCTTTAAAATCCCAATCCTTTTTGAGGTTTTTCCAATTTTTCATGATTTTTACATGTAGGAGAGGAGTGCCAGAATAGGCATGGTATGGAGTGATTTCCTTGAAGTACTTTCCCTCCGTCACCCAGTTTGAGTGTTGTAGTACACAGAATTACAGTAAGCTAATATAATAACAGATTTAGGTACTGATGCCAGTCATCGGTAAAAATACATAGGGGCAGATCCACAAAGATCTGCCCCGGCGCACCGTATCTGAGATACGCTACGCCACCGTACCTTACTGCAGTTTGGTTCGAATCCATAAAGATTTAGTGCCGTAAGTTACGGCGGCGTAGTCTATCTCTCGCGGCGTAACGGCGCCTAATTAAAATCGGCGTGTACGGGGGCGTGTTTCATTTAAATGAAGCGCGTCCCCGCGCCGAACGAACTGCGCATGCGCCGTCCCTAAATTTCCCGCCGTGCATTGCGCTAAATGACGTCGCAAGGACGTCATTGTTTTGACGTGGACGTAAATTACGTCCATCCCGATTCACGGACGACTTACGCAAACTAAAAAAAAAATTCAAATTAAACGCGGGAACGACGGCCATACTTAACATAGCAGGTTTAACTATACGCCACAAAACAGCAGCTGTAACTATACGCCGAAAAAAGCCGACTAGAGACGACGTAAAAAAATGCGACGGCCGCTCGTACGTCCGTGGATCGTCGGAAATAGCTAATTTGCATAATCGGAAAATGACGTGAACGCCACCCAGCGGACGCCAAAAAATTGCATTTTAGATCCGAAGGCGTACGAAGAGGTACGCCTGTCGGATCCAACCCAGATGCCGTTGTATCTTGTTTTGAGGATTTAAAACAAAGATACGACGCGGGAAATTTGAAAGTACGCCGGCGTATCAGTAGATACGCCGGCGTACTCGCTTTGTGGATCTGCCCCATATTCTTTTTTATGGTTAATATAACTGTATTTAATGGTGATTCTTTTTTCTATGTGCCTGGATTTCAGCTATAATTGTTTATGTTTTATAAAGTTTATGGTGACAAACACAACTAATTTTCTCTTTAATGCTTTTTTGCATTCTATGTCCTTTATTGAATTCTCCCAGGATCGCGGGCCAACAAAGTACAGATTTTAAAGCCAGTTAACAAATTCTAAACTGGTTACTTCTTTCAAAAATAAAGTTATAGCTCTCAAAGTCTTCTTTTGGTATCATATTTCTTAAACACGTTTCAGGCTCGATGTTTCCACACTCAACACCAGTTCAGGCGCCATAGGGCGTTAATTTCCTTTTTAAAATGTATGAAATATGTCATTCTTTTTTTTTTGTAACTGCACTGTCAGCAGGGACCCAGGCAGCCTTTAAATTTTCTACATTTATAATCTCCCAGGCATCCATAAAATGAATGACTCACACCATCGGAGGAACAGTAATAGGGAGGCGCAATTTGCGGGAGTGATAGGTTAATCTGTGTGTATGCACAGATCAGATTAAATTGTTTAAAGGTTCCATCAAGAAGAGTGTTCGTGATGGCCGGGTGAGAGAGAGAACACTACTAGCCAGAACAAGGCTTTAATCGCTTCCAAATGTTGCCTTCTGCGCTCCGAGTGACAATTTTCATTGTGATCGTGCCAACATTTCAGAAATCCGAAATTACTGGCATATTTTCAGGTTTCATTAAATTTCACGTTTAAATTAATTGCGTGCTGTGATCACACCTCTGTTGTTTATGAGGTTATGTGATTGATTCCATGTTTTCTCACACATTCAGAACAGGACAACAAGCGGTCAACCTGAGGAAGCTAGAATTTATGTTGGGAAGTATCCAATATGTAACTGTTCATCAAGGCTGGGTTCACATTTATGCGAATTGGATACGGATTTCCCGGCATCCAATTTGCATGACAGGCGAGTGTGATCGGCTCTCAACGGAGCCGGTTCACACAGGTATGTGCCGGCCACAGTCTGTATTGCAGAAAGGTATTGTGCGTCTTTGGGTCTGACGTGGGTGCGAATTCAGGCAAAAATTCAGACCTGAATCGCACCTGATTCACGCTGTTCACCGGACCCCAGGCACGAACCTGCGGCAGCGCATATGTGAACCCGGCCTTATACGTGGTTTTTACTACAGTGAAACCTCGGATTACGAGCATAGGGCCAGATCCACTTGGCGCATCGTAATTTTAGGCAGGCGTAGCGTATCGTAGTAACGCTACGCCGCCGCAACTTTGAGAGGCAAGTGCTGTATTCACAAAGCACTTGCCTCTAAAGTTACGACGGCGTAGCGTAAATCTGCCAGCGTAAGGGCGCGGAATTCAAATGATAAAGATGTGTTTTATGTTAATTTTACTTGACCCCGCGTAAATGACGTATTTTTTGAACGGCGCATGCGCTGTCCGTGGGGGGTATCCCAGTGCGCATGCTCCAAATTAACCCGCAGCAAGCCAATGCTTTTGACGTGAACGTAATTCTATGCAAAACCCTATTCGCGAACGCTTTACGCAAACGACGGAAAATTCGACGCTGGCCCGACGTCCATACTTAACATTGCCTACGCCTCATATAGCAGGGGTAACTATACGCCGAAAAAAGCCTTACGGAAACGACGTAAAAAAATGCGCTGGCCGGACGTACGTTCGTGGATCGCCGTATCTAGCTCATTTGCATATTCTACGCGGAAATCAACGGAAGCGCCACCTAGCGGCCAGCGTAAATATGCACCTAAGATCCGACGGCGTCAGTCGGATCGAGCCCAGCTTCAGGCGTATCTTGTTTTGTGGATACAAAACAAAAATACGCCGGAGCATCCTAGAACTTACGCGGCGTATCAATAGATACGCAGACGTAACTTCTTCGTGGATCTGGCCCATAATCTGTTCCAAGAGAATGCTTGTAATCCAATGTACTCACATATCAAAGCGAGTTTGCCCATAGAAGTCAATGGAAATGAAAATAATTTGTTCCGCATTGACTTCAATGACATGCAATATCACATGTGGCCAGAGGAGGGGGCGCTGGAGAGCCTCGGAAACACCCGGAAAGGCCTGAGGACAGCTCGGATGAACTCAGAAAATCTTGGAAAGGCTTAGGAACTGAGTATTTCTGAGGTTTTCCAAGCATTTCCGAACAGCTCTGCTCAGCTCCGGCGCCCCCCCCCACCTCAGGCCAAAAGCGGTACTGCACACCGCTTTGTCTTGAATCCTGCTCATTTTGCGAGACAACACTTTCAAACCGAGTCAGGATTTTTTTTAAATACAGTGCTCGTATTGCGAAGCGCTTGTTAACCACGTTACTCGCAATTCGAGGTTACACTGTATATGCAAAACAAGGTTGTGGGTTATTGGTGCAAGGTAAGAGCCAGCGTGTCCCAGAGATGCTGGAGATGTCAAATATTAAAACCAATAACTCTAGGTAAAACAAATGCAAGTATAAAATGTCCATAAAGTCCATGGAAGTCCACAAGCTTTATCATCAGTGGCACCTCAGTGGGCAAGCAAGAAGCAAATTGAAATGAGCTGAGGAAGAAGGGGGGGTGCAGATACCTGTATAATACAGGTATTTTTACCCACTTCCGGGCATAGACTCCCGCAAAGTCACGCCCCTTTCCCCCCCGCTATCTTCTGGGAAACACACTGGTCCCAGGAGACAGCGGGGACCACTGAGAACGCGTAGCGCGATTTTGCGCATGCGCAGTAGGGAACTGGAAAATGAAGCCGTAACGCTTCACTTCCTGATTCCCTCACCGGTTGCTCGGCTTTGGCTGCCTATATTGTGGGCACCCTGGACAGGTAAGTTTCCATTCATTAAAAGTCAGCAGCTGCAGTATTTGTAGCTGCTGGCTTCTAATATTTATTTTTTAGGTGGACCTCCGCTTTAAGTTAAGTTATTGGGCACCAGACACTTCTTGGATGCAAAAGAAAGTTTATTTCTCTTAACAAACCTTTTTTTGAGGGAAAAGAGGGTTAGGGCCAGAACACCCTTGGGTAGTTGCAAGATTAATTGTCAGATTCCGAAACTTCAGTAGGAGGACAGCAATGCAGGCAAAAGCATCCAGCAAGAAGCCACATCTGCACGTGCAGGAATTCTGTCTCCTATAGCAACAGTCTTTAACCACTTAAGACCCGGACCATTATGCAGGTTAAGGACCTTGCCCCATTTTGCGATTCGGCCCTGCGTCGCTTTATCTGACAATTGCACGGTCATCCAACGTGGCTCCCAAACACAATTGGCGTCCTTTTTTCCCCACAAATGGAGCTTTCTTTTGGTGGTATTTTATCACCTCTGCGGTTTTTATTTTTTGCGCTATAAACAAAAATAGAGCGACAATTTTGAAAAAAATGCAATATTTTTTACTTTTTGCTATAATAAATATCCCCCAAAAATATATATAAAAAATATTTTTTTTCCTTAGTTTAGGCCGATACGTATTTTTCTACATATTTTTGGTAAAAAAAATTGAAATAAGCGTTTATCGATTGGTTTGCGCAAAATGTATATCGTTTACAAAATAGGGGATAGTTTTATTGCATTTTTATTAATAATTTTTTTTTTACTACTAATGACGTGACTGCGACATTATAGCGGACACATCGGACAATTTTGACACATTTTTGGGACCATTGTCATTTTCACAGTGCTATAAAAATGCACTGATTACTGTGAAAATTACAATTGCAGTTTAGAAGTTAACCACTAGGGGGCACTGTAGGGGTTAAGTGTGACCTCATATGTGTTTATAACTGTAGGGGGGCTGGGCTGGACGTATGAAGTCAGTGATCATCTTTCCCTATATTAGGGAACAGACGATCGCTGACATTGCCACAATGAAGAACGAGGAAGGTGTGTTTATACACACCTCTCCCCGTTCTTCAGCTCCAGTGACCGATCACGGGACACCGGCGGCGATCGGGTCCGCAGGTCCCACGGGCGCAGTCACGAATCTTTAAACCGGGTCGCGAGCGTGCCGCCGGCAGCGGGCTCGCGACCCCACGGATGGGCACTTAAAGAGGACGTACAGGTACGTGCTTGTGCCCAGCCGTGCCATTCTGCCGACGTATATCGGCGTGAAGGGGTCCTTAAAGGGGTGGTTCACCCTAAAAACTACATTTTCTTATTCCACTGCCCCCCCACATTACAATCCGATTAAGGCTCTACTATATTATTTTTTTCATGCTGTACATACCTTAGTACAGCATATTCACCCGTGCATCCGGGTTGCGAGTCCCGCGGGAGTGGGCGTTCCTCACATGCCGGTGATTGACGTTTTGCCCAAAAACGAGCTCCCCCCCGTCGCGTAAGCCGCGTCACGGTTGGCGAAAGGAGCCGAACGGCGAGTCGGCGCTATACTGCGCATGCGCATCGCCGTTCGGCTCCTTTCGCCAATCGTGACGTGGCTTACGCGACGGGGGGAGCTCGTTTTTGGGCAAAATGTCAATCACACACATGTGAGGAACGCCCACTCCCGCGGGACTCGCAACCCGGATGCACGGGTGAATATGCTGTACTAAGGTATGTACAGCATGAAAAAATAATAAGAGCCTTAATCGGATTGTAATGTGGGGGGGCAGTGGAATAAGAAAATTTAGTTTTTAGGGTGAACCACCGCTTTAAAGCGGTTGTAAACCGCATAAACTTTTTTTTTTTCCCCCCAAACCTGCAATGCAAAAGGCATAATAGGCTAGTATGCATCGCATACTAGCCTATTATGAAATACTTACCTCGGAACGAGGTGTGTACCACTTACCTGGTCCACGCCGAGCAGGATGTCATCTTGCTCCGGCGTGTCTTCCGGGTATCGCCGCTCCAGCGCTGTGATTGGCTGGAGCGGCGATGACGTCACTCCCGCGCGTGCGCGCGGGAGATTTAAAATCGGCAGGGTCCGGCGATGCCGGTCCTTCAGCCGTGGAGTCCCCCCTGCGCATGCGCCGCCCGCATTGCGGGGGTAATATCTCCTAAACCGTGCAGGTTTAGGAGATATTATCCTTACCTACAGGTAAGCCATGTTGTAGGCTTACCTGTAGGTAAAAGTCCAAATAGTGGGTTTACAACCACTTTAAGTGATTAACAGTTCGAAACAAAATGATTAACGGTTCCTTCACTTTGACTACAATCACGCCTTGTAGTTCTTCAGGCCACTGAGCTCCCGGTCTCTCACTAGACCCGCTGATTCACTATCACTGAATCCCTTGAGCGCCTTCAATCTTCACGGTGGTATCTTCCTCAAGCCTCACCCCACCTCTCTGCTAGGTCCCTAGCTTGGCACTCTAGATACCTCTCAAGCTTCACCCACGCTGGCCCACTCGGTCCCTGGCTTGACACACAAGGCTGCTCTGCAAGTGTCACCTCTGCTGGTTGGGTCCCTGGCTTGATACTAAGGCATCCGGATAGTCCCCTACTGGCGATAGCCTCCCCTCTACCTCTGACCATGAGAGGTTCTCCGGCCAACAGAACCGTTACTTTTGGTTGGATTGCCAGCCGCAGTCCCAACCCTGCGCTGCTCTCTTGCTTCTGGATAGGCCCTCAGACAGCCAAGCAGCCAGATGTGCCCCGGATAGACCCAATCTCTGGCCTAGCAGCCCAGGCAATACGACACACGTCCAGCCAGACAGCCGTCCAGGTGGCACAGAACATAGATCACCTGACTCCACCCGGATATACTGTATAGGCAAAGTACGGCCAAAAAAGCCCTACTTCTCCTTTAATTTCAGTTTGTGCACTTCACTTTTCAACCTGCAGTTCGAAGATTACTTTAAAAGTGTTAAAATGGAAAAAGCTGCTACAGAGAATACCGCTGCCTTCCACTTCCAATGCCCCGCCCTGCAGCATAGCGAACACTGAATGCAAAGTGCTCTCAGATTGGACAAGGTGGAGATTGTGATGTGACCACTTCTGATTTTCTACCTCGCCCAATCAGAGAATTTCTTGCATCCGTAGCAACATCCCGACCTCCAAAGTTAGGGAGAGCTGATATCCTTCTTCCTTCTTCACAGTATGGGTTACTAGGCATGGTGGGTGTACTGCAAGTTGAAAACATGGGTGCCAGTCACTTTTTGGATGTGAACAAAAGACATTTATTGTCTCCTAACTAGAACTGAGGTAGAGAGGGTTTAGGGCCAGGACACCCTTAGGCAGATGCAATAGCAATTGGCTATTGACTCCAAGATAAATATAGTCAGACAGCTATACAGGTGGAGGGTCTTTAAGTTGGATGCAGCAACTGTATTTGTAGAACTGCTGTCTCCTATGGCAACTGAATTTTGAACAGTCGATAGAGATCCATACACGTAACAGGAGTGGTCATCCCATGTGGCAACTGCTTCGCCCTCACTGCTGGCAACGATGCGGTTCCCTGTCCGTTGGAACAATTGCAAATTGGTTGGGCTTCTGGCCGAAAGCCTCAACCCTGTGCTGCTTCTCTCAAACCTGGATAGGCCTCAGACAGCCTAGCAGCCAGATGCTCCCGGGATAGGCCTAAGGCTTCTGGCCTAACAACCCAGAGCCATGTAACACACGTCCACCCAGACAACCGGTGGCACAGAACCGCCGATCACCTGACTCCTCACAAATAAATAGACTCTCCCAGCAGGCAAGGGACTAAAGAAAACCCTGGCGATTGGCTGAGAGAACCCATCCACTCCTATAGGTAGATTCAGTAAGAGTTAGGCCGGCTTATCAGTAGATACGCCGACCTAACTCAGAATCTGCGCCGACTTATGTTTAAGTGTATTCTCAAACAGAGATACGCTTAAACATATCTAAGATACGACGGCTTGCGCCGTCCTATCTTAGGTTGCAATATTGAGGATGGCCGTTAGGTGGCGCTTCCATTGCGGTCGGCGTAGAATATTAAATTAGTAGATACGCCGATTCACGAACGTACGCCCGGCCGCCGCAGTACATTTACGCCGTTTCCGTAAGGCATTATCAGGCCTAAAGTTATTCCATCTAATAGATGGAATAGTAATGTTAAAGTATGGCCGCCATTCCCGCTTGAGATTCGACATTTTTAGGTTGTTTGCGTAAGTCGTCCGCGAATAGCGATTTACGTAGTTTACCTCCACGTCGAAATAAATAGGCCCATGCAGCGTACTTAGCCGCAATGCACACTGGGAAATGTAGGCGCTCGGCGCATGCGCAGTTAAAATAAAAGAATTAAAAAACGTAAGGTCAAGCCCCATTGACATAAAACACGCCCCCTTACACACATTTGAATTAGGCGCCCTTACGCCCACCCACTTTAGGCTACGCCGCCGTAACTTAGCAGGCAAGTACATTGTGAATCATGTACAGTACTTGCCTAGCTAACTTACGGCGGCGTAGCCTAAACACACTAAGCTACGCCGCCTCAAAGTTGCGGCCATCTTACTGAATCTACCTACTAGTCTGAATTCACTATGCCCTAGTCATTCTAATGCCACAGGCAACAGTGCCACCTAGTGACAGAAGAGAGAGGTGCATCAAATCCAGAGTTAGGGAAAAGCCAGTGAATCCCCTATCAAACAGCCAGGCTAGTTACCACCTAGCAAGCTAAATTTGTTAGCAACCCTGCCTACTATTAGGGTGCTACACATTCGCTGAGAAAAAAAACTTGGCGTTCTGTGAATGCCGCCCATAGAAAACAAATGCAGCCACCACATTTAAGGAATGGTAAGCTAAAATATATTACATTTTTGTTCTCGGGTTTGATACACTTGTGCGTCTTGTTCTGCAACTTTGGACATCAAAGTCGCATGACAAGCTGTTCCCCATGGTTTCCAATGATAACTATTCATATATGTGCGACTTCAAAGTAGTTCATACACTACTTTGGTCCAACTTTAACCACTTAACCCCAGGGGCCATATTGCTGCCCAAAGACCAGAGCACTTTTTGCGATTCGGCACTGCGTCGCTTTAACTGACAATTGCGTGGTCGTGCGACGTGGCTCCCAAACAAAATTGGCGTCCTTTTTTTCCCACAAATAGAGCTTTCTTTTGGTGGCATTTGATCACCTCTGCGGTTTTTAGTTTTTGCGCTATAAACAAAAATAGAGCGACAATTTTGAAAAAAAAATAATATTTTTTACTTTTTGCTATAATAAATATCCCCTAAAAATATATTAAAAAAAACATATTTTTTCTTCAGTTTAGGCCGATACGTATTCTTCTACATATTTTTCATTAAAAAAAATCGCAATAAGCGTTTATTGATTGGTTTGCGCAAAAGTTATAGGGTTTTTTCAAAATAGGGGGTATTTTTATGGCATTTTTATTAATATTTTTTTTTTACTAGTAATGGCGGCGATCAGCGTTTTTTTTTCCGGTACTGAGACATTATGGCGGACACTTCGGACTCTTTTGACACATTTTTGGGACCATTGGCATTTTTATAGCGATCAGTGCTATAAAAATGCATTGGATTACTATAAAAAATGCCACTGGCTTTGAAGGGGTTAACACTAGGGGGCGAGGAAGGGGTTAACACTAGGGGGCGGGGAAGGGGTTAACACTAGGGGGCGGGGAAGGGGTTAAGTATGTTCCCTGGGTGTGTTCTAACTGTAGGGGGGTGGCCTCACTAGGGGAAATCACTGATCTTCTGTTCATACATTGTATGAACAGAGGATCAGCATTTCCCCCCTGACAGGACCGGGAGCTGTGTGTTTACACACACAGCTCCCGGTCCCTGCTCTGTAACGAGCGATCGCGTGTGCCCGGCACCCCTAGTGGCCTGCGCGCAGGGGAGCCGACTTGCCGCCGTAATATGACGGTGGGCGGTCGGCAAGCAGTTAATGGAACTTGAAGGTCATAGACTTCAATGTTAAAGCTGTAAACCCATTTGTATAACTTTATGCTACAGGTAAGCCTATATTAAGGCTTACCTGTAGCTTCCTTGGATATCTCCTAAACCTGCATGGTTTAGGAGATATCCCCCTGTGTCTGCATATGCTGAAGTGATTGGCACATGTGCACTGAAGCAATGGCACGTCGTGCCGTTGCTTCAGTTAGATGTACCGTTACCACGGAAGTAACGTCATCGCGGCTCCGGCCAATCACAGCCCCGGAGCCAAGATACCCGGAAGTAAGCTCCGGGAGAGATGCCTGCGGCCGGAGGGGGGGGGGGGTCGAGGACGGATACGGGGGCTTTGATCTAAGGTAAGCAATACATAATGAGCTAGTATGCTTTGCATACTAGCTCATTATGCCTTTGTCTTGCAGGTTTTTTTTTTTTTTTTTTTGAAGGGTTTACAACCACTTTAACCCTAAAAAATTGCATGACCATTATCACTAGTCAAAACCAAAGTGGTATCCAGGTCGAACCCATCCAAAGTTGCATCAAAAATTTAGTCGTATAAGTGTGAATAGAGCTTTAAGCAAAGAGAATCCCGTGCCATCTTATCGAGTGCCACTTGATAAAAGCCAAGTGAACTCTCATCAGCAGTCAGTTAAACTCACCTGAAAAAAAAAAAAAAAAAAAGATTACATTTTGTTTTTAAAAAGACAGGAGCTTTCTACTATTAGCATTCTCATTGTTCATGCAGGGTGGGGCTTTTCAGTGATACTGGCATTGAGTTTTCCAAATCTGCATTTTAAAGGCCAACCAGTCAACTGCTAATACTGTCCAGCTAACATTGCGATTGTGCTAAGGTCTAAAGCCGCATACACACAATCGGAACGGATTTTCTGCGGACAAAGCATAGGACTTTTGTCTGAAGGGCGTTGGCCGTGAACTTGTCTTGCATACAAATGGCAAAAAATTGTCTGTGTTTTTTCAGCTCAGAAGCAATGCTAACCAGTGCTAACCATAACACAACATTAGCAGAAGTTACCCAAGGGGTGGCGCTAAAGAGCTGAAAAACCACGTAGTTTTGTGTTTGTTGGCCAACAATTATTTGCCGTTTGTATGCAAGACAAGTTCCTGCCCCCCCCCCCCCCCTCGGACAAAAGTCCTAGGCTTTGTCCACGGAAAATGTGATCGTGTGTACCAGGCTTAAGAATATCATTCCTCACAACTTTTGGACTTGAGAATGAGGGACACATTAGGAAGACAGAAACCATCAGCTCGAACTTAGCGTGCCCCAGCAAAAGTGGGTGGGATTAAATTATGCTAACTTTTTGGCGTGGGACATTTCCTCCCACTCCCTTTTTACACTACCCTGTCTCTATACACACTGCCCTCCACCCTATACTCCTTTTGGGGTGGGGGGATTTCTGGGGGAGAAGTTGCACCACAACCCCCGTTTCTGCTCATACCTACATCCTACTCCCTCTCTTCTTACCTTTGCACTCCAATCACCCCTTGCTGACCCCTACACCCCAACAACCCAGGGATCCTCAAACTACGGCCTTCCAGCTGTTGCGGAACTACAAATCCCATGAGGCATTGTAAAACTCTGACATTCACAGACATGACTAGGCATGATGGGAATTGTAGTTCCTGAACACCTGGAGGGCCGTAGTTTGAAGACCCATGCAACAACCCTCTCTTCTAACCTCTCTAAACCTAACCTCTCTCAGCCAACCTCTGTACAATAACTCCTCCTTCTTTCCTAACCTCTGCACCCCGATCCTTCCTTACCCTGCCTAACATTGGACCCCAAACCCCCTGCTCGCCTCTGCACCCCAATCCCTCTACCCTGCTTATCCCTGCACCACCCCCCTCCGTGTACTCACCTCTGTACCCCAATCCCCCCTCTGCACCTCAGACCCACCTCTAAGTTAGGGTGACCAGACATCCCTGATTTCCGGAGACAGTCCTCGGATTGAGGAAAAAAATCTAAATTACACACTCCTGCTCCTACTAGCTTAGGGGGTTATTTTTTTTATATTATCTGTGCCCCTTTCTGATGATCATGTGCTGGTCGGAGTGGAGGGAATATTCCTTCAGTTTCGGGCGCATGCCCATTCAGCTCCGCTCACATGTTTTTCTACCTTGGCTCAAGTCCCGGCCAGCCACCTGCCTGTCTCCTTCCCTTCCCCGCTGGAGTGATCTTCCTCCGCTCCCCACCCAGTAGTAGCCGGGGCCTGGAGAGTAATGCCGCGTACACATGATCATTTTTCGGCATGAAAAAAACGTTGTTTTTTAAAAAAAATATTTTAAATGATCGTGTGTGGGCTTCACATAATTTTTCAGGTTCTGAAAAACGACAAAAAAAAATTCGAACATGCTGCATTTTTTAACGTTCGGGTTGTAAAAAATGGTCGTGTGTGGGCTAAAACGATGTTAAAAACCTGCGCATGCTCAGAAGCAAGTTATGAGACGGGAGCGCTCGTTCTGGTAAAACTACCGTTCGTAATGGAGTAAGCACATTCATCACGCTGTAACAGACAAAAAAGTGCGAATCGTCTTTTACTAACACGGAATCAGCTAAAGCAGCCCCAAGGGTGGCGTCATCCGCATGGAACTTCCCCTTTATAGTGCCGTCGTACGTGTTGTACGTCGCCGCGCTTTGCTAGATCATTTTTTAAAAACGATGGTGTGTGGGCAACGTCGTTTTAATGATGAAGTTGGAAAAACGTCGTTTTTTTTCATGCTGAAAAATGATCGTGTGTACGCGGCATAAGACTTAACAGGCTGTGAGGCGGGCGGCGCGGGCAACGGGCATAGAGTTGCCGATTGCCGCCATTACTAGAAAAAAATAAATATGTCCCCGGATTTAATTTTAAAAATCTGGTCACCTTACACTAAGTATAACTAAAGGCAACACTTTTGTTTTTTGTTTTGGATAGAGTGGACAGGGATTAGAATCCCTGTCAGTTTTTATTGCTGTCTGCGCCCCTATAGGGAGATTCACCCTCTCTATACGTCCTGTTTACCACTATGAAAGTGAAAATAAAATAAAAACCTTTCTGCGGTGCTTTTTGCTGTGCTTTCCGCTGGTTTTTTTTTACAGTGATTTGCGCAAAACATTGCAAATTTGCCGTAGAAATGCACTACATGCTTTTCTGCACCTTCTTAGCTGAAGTCTATTGAACCAAAAAAGCAAAAAGCAAACCCTTTCCAAAAACGCAGAGGCACAAAAATGCATTGATGTGAACGTGTTCCATAAGGACCAGGACATAAGGATGTTAAAAACAATGCCCTGCGCTTCTGCAAAAAGCATCAAAAAACGCATTGGTGTGACATGCGCTCTGAAGAAATGTCCGCCCGCTTTTTTCGGGCAAGTGTGCCGTGACTGGTGGCTCCTGCACACAAGCCGCTCCGGTCAGTCACAGAGCCGGAGTCCGCAGGCCCAGAAGGAAGACGAGTGCAGCCTACAGCGGGAACAGCGCGGGCTTCGTTTGCAGGTAAGTGTAACAAATGTGCTAGTATGTGATGCATACTAGCACATTATGCCTTTACTTTGCAGGGAAGGGGGGAAGCCTCGCTCCTCTCTGTGGCGCCGGCATTGGAACTGTGGGCGCCCGGCTGTGGCTTCACAGCTGGGGCGAGCCATGCTGTGATTGGCCGGGCAATCTTCTGGGACCTGTGATGTGTCCCAGAAGATTGCAGGGAGGGGGAAGAGGTGATCTTCCTTCCGGCGCTGCGGAACCAGGGGAGAAAGTGAGAGCTAGGTGCCTCTAAAAAGAGTGTATCAGCTCCCCCCCAAAAAAATGACATGCCAAATGTGGCATGTCAGGAGGTGACTGACACTTAAAGTGGTTGTAAATCCAACCTCAAATCTTGCACCTACAGGCGCCGATGTCTACGGACTGTCTGTAGACAATGGCGCAGGCGCACTGAAAGTGACGTTTTTCCTAATGGCATAACCAGGGTTAATGCCATATTACCGCGCATGCGCGGGGACCTGCCAGTCCCGTGCGCATTCGTGGGAGTGACGTTATCGCCGCACTGGCCAATCACAGAGTCGGAGCGGCGATAACAGGAAAAGGATGCGAGGGGACATGGCGGCGGCGGCAGAGGGGGACGAGGAGGACTTTGGGGGCTGCGATCTCATACTAGCTCAGTATGCCTTTCTCTTGCAGGTCATTTTTTTGTTTACTTCCTCTTTAAAGCGGGAGTTCACCCATTTATTAAATTTTTTTTTTTTCCCCTTAGCTTCCTGCTCGTTTGGTCTAGGGCAGACCTGGGCAAACTACGGCCCGCGGGCCGTATACGGCCCGGCGGACCTTTTAATCCGGCCCCCCGCCGCCGCCGCCGAAATCGCCGCCGCCACGTTAATCACCGCGGCGGGGAACATTATAGACAGCGTTCGTTTGAACAGCTGTTTTCCCCGCCGCGCATAGACACTCCCCCTTGGACGGATCTGTCCAATCGCGAGCAAGGGGGAGTCGCATAGACACTCCCCCTTGCTCGCGATTGGACAGATCCGTCCAAGGGGGAGTGTCTACAGGGCAAGGGAGGGCTCTCGCCCCCCCCCCCCTAGAAACCAGTGCCAATGTCATGAAATGAATGAAATTAGAGCTAGCTCCACTGACAGACGGGGGCGATCGGGGGAGAATTACAGTGCAGACAGCTCACGGCTCTCCTCTCCCTGTCACAGCGCCGCTGCAGAGTTCTCTGGTAAATAGAGCCGTGGCGCTGTGACAGTGAGAGGAGAGCCGTGAGGTGTCTGCACTGTATATCTCCCCCGATCGCCCCCCCCCCCCTCCCTGTCAGCGGGACGGCCCCCCCTGAAATCTAACAGCGGATGGCCGGTGAGTGCCGTGGATGGGTGAGAGCTAGCAGGCCAGGCTGTGGGCAGCTGGGTGGGCTGGTGAGGGAGCGAGTGACATAGTGTGCGGCTCCGCCAGCTAAAAGTGCGGGCGGCTCCGCTGACGGGTGTCGGGTGAGAGAACTTGTGGGCTGGGCGGATTGGCTTGGTGAGTGTCTATGCCTGAGCGAGTGCTGGCCAATCAGCGAGCTGTTAAGCGGGAGGGAGCAGAGAGATTACATCATCTCTCACTGCCCGCCCAGCAGCCCCCTTCCTCTCTGTGTAGGCACCGCGGGAATTTAGAGAGTTTAAATAATTTCTCTGCTGCCTGACATTGCTGACAACCCTGGTCCTGACTCTGGGACACAGCAAGGGACAATTGGAGCAGGCAAGTGACAGTCCGGACCGCAACATGTGACAGGCGATGTGACAATCCACAATGTGTGACAGGCAACGTGGCAAGTGACAATCCACAATGTGTGACAGGCAACGTGGCAAGTGACAATCCACAATGTGTGACAGGCAACGTGGCAAGTGACAATCCACAATGTGTGACAGGCAACGTGGCAAGTGACAATCCACAATGTGTGACAGGTGACGTGGCAAGTGACAATCCACAATGTGTGACAGGCAACGTGGCAAGTGACAATCCACAATGTGTGACAGGCGACGTGGCAAGTGACAATCCGCAACGTGGCAAGTGGTAAACATGTGACAGGCGATGTGGCAAGTGACAATCCACAACATGTGACAGCAGGCAACGTGGCAAGTGACAATCCACAACATGTGACAGGCGACGTGGCAAGTGACAATCCGCAACGTGGCAAGTGGTAAACATGTGACAGGCGATGTGGCAAGTGACAATCCACAACATGTGACAGGCAACGTGGCAAGTGATAAACATGTGACAGGCGATGTGGCGAGTGACAATCCACAATGTGCGACAGGCGCTGTGGCAAGTGACAATCCACAACATGTGACAGCAGGCAACGTGGCAAGTGACAATCCACAACATGTGACAGCAGGCAACGTGGCAAGTGACAATCCACAACATGTGACAGCAGGCAACGTGGCAAGTGACAATCCACAACATGTGACAGGCGACGTGGCAGGTGACAATCCACAACATGTGACAGCAGGCAACGTGGCAAGTGAAAATCCACAACATGTGACAGCAGGCAACGTGGCAAGTGACAATCCACAACATGTGACAGGCGACGTGGCAAGTGACAATCCACAACATGTGACAGGCGACGTGGCAAGTGAAAATCCACAACATGTGACAGCAGGCAACGTGGCAAGTGAAAATCCACAACATGTGACAGGCGACGTGGCAAGTGACAATCCACAACATGTGACAGCAGGCAACGTGGCAAGTGAAAATCCACAACATGTGACAGCAGGCAACGTGGCAAGTGACAATCCACAACATGTGACAGCAGGCAACGTGGCAAGTGACAATCCACAACATGTGACAGCAGGCAACGTGGCAAGTGACAATCCACAACATGTGACAGGCAACGTGGCAAGTGACAATCCGCAACGCGTGGCAGGCGATGGTGGCAAGTGACACACTCGGGTCTCCAACTGTTTCTGCATTATGGTGAGTTGAACCATTTAATTTTGTATAACTATGTAATAATAGAAATAGGTCCAGTGATCCAGGGTGCTGTGTAATGTAAAGGGGTCCAGAGGTGCAGTTGTGGAGAGGGGGTACACAGTAGGACAAAGAGATATTGAAAGATGCAGGGGGCACAGTGGGGTGTTTTTAAATTTTAACGTGGGGGGGTAGCTTTTAACCCCCGCTAGCAGTCGATGAAAGGGTAAAATGCGACTGTGTATCGCCGCTGCTGAAGCGCCCCCCCCCTGAAAAAGTTTCAGCGGACGCCCATGAGTCTGTGCCACCATAAATTGTCGCCACTGTGCCCATCACACGCAGCCACTGTGCCAATCACACGCAGCCACTGTGCCCATCACACGCAGCCACTGTGCCAATCACACGCAGCCACTGTGCCCATCAAACGCAGCCACTGTGCCATCACATGCAGCCACTGTGCCAACACACGCAGTCACTGTGCCATCAATTGTTGCCACTGTGCCCATCACACGCAGCCACTGTGCCATCACATGCAGCCACTGTTTAATCAATTGTTATTGATTAAACAGTGGCTGCCTGTCCCCAGCCTCTGTCCCCCTCCTGTGCCATGTCCCCAGCCTCTGTCCCCCTCCTGTGTCATGTCCCCAGCCTCTGTCCCCCTCCTGTGTCATGTCCCCAGCCTCTGTCCCCCTCCTGTGTCATGTCCCCAGCCTCTGTCCCCCTCCTGTGCCATGTCCCCAGCCTCTGTCCCCCTCCTGTGTCATGTCCCCAGCCTCTGTCCCCCTCCTGTGTCATGTCCCCAGCCTCTGTCCCCCTCCTGTGCCATGTCCCCAGCCTCTGTCCCCCTCCTGTGCCATGTCCCCAGCCTCTGTCCCCCTCCTGTGTCATGTCCCCAGCCTCTGTCCCCCTCCTGTGTCATGTCCCCAGCCTCTGTCCCCCTCCTGTGTCATGTCCCCAGCCTCTGTCCCCCTCCTGTGCCATGTCCCCAGCCTCTGTCCCCCTCCTGTGTCATGTCCCCAGCCTCTGTCCCCCTCCTGTGTCATGTCCCCAGCCTCTGTCCCCCTCCTGTGCCATGTCCCCAGCCTCTGTCCCCTTCCTGTGCCATGTCTATAACAAGTACTCGTACCAGTTGTCCAACAATGATATTTACTGCTTTTTATAAAGAAATACAATTGATTTTATGCAGTATTGAGTTTAGCCTTTTGGCCCGGCCCTCCAAAATATTTTTAGTTTCTCATGTGGCCCCCTCGAAAAAATAATTGCCCACCCCTGGTCTAGGGGAATCGGCTATTTGTTTTAAAATATGAGCAGTACTTACCGTTTTCGAGATGCATCTTCTTCCGTCGCTTCCGGGTATGGGTCTTCGGGAGCGGGCGTTCCTTCTTGATTGACAGTCTTCCAAGAGGCTTCCGACGGTCTCATCCATCGCGTCACTCGTAGCCGAAAGAAGCCGAACGTCGGTGCGGCTCTATACTGCGCCTGCGCACCGACGTTCGGCTTCTTTCGGAAAATCGTGACGCGATGGATGCGACCGTCGGAAGCCTCTCGGAAGACTGTCAATCAAGAAGGAACGCCCAGTCCCGCAGCCCATACCTGGAAGCGACGGAGAGGATGCATCTCGTAAACGGGTAAGTACTGCTCATATTTTAAAACAAATAGCCGATTCCCCTAGTAATAACGAGCAGGAATCTAAGGCTAAAAAGTGCTCTCTAAGGGTGAACCTCCGCTTTAAAGTGGAAGTTCCATTTTTGGGGGGAACTCCGCTTCAATTCCTAATATTCTATGCACTATAATTAAAAAAATAGTTTTGCCAATATGTACACTTTAATGTATATAAATAAATAAGGATTCCTCATTGGTGTGTTTTGTATGAAATTGCCCATCCGGATCTGACACTCTTGTTGAGTCTGAGCGTTTGGACTCCAGTATGGCTCCCGGAGGGGGAAAGACAGTCAGTGTCTATGGAGTTTATCCTCTAGTGCTCGCTAATGACTCCCACGCCCCCTCTAGCGGCGATCGCTTAGTCACGCCTGCTTTGTACTTTCCTCCACACGCTGGTTTCTACGGTGTCAGTGCAGTAAAGTTTTACCGCCTTTGAATCCCTCTTCCCTTCAAGCCGCCGACCACCATGGCGGACTACGATCTCACCACCAGGATCGCTCACTTTCTGGACCGGCACCTGGTCTTCCCGCTTCTCGAGTTCCTCTCGGTGAAAGAGGTGAGTGATAGGAGAGATAAAGGGGGGATATATGGAGGGGAGGGAGGCCGCGGCCTGCACGCTGAGTCTCCCATATGGTTGAGGAGCGGCGCCATGTTGGGCCTGGAGAGGAGTACAGCCGGTGCTATCATTATGGGGTGTATATTGGAGCCCTGTGATTGGCTGGGAGCAGTGCTGTACAGAGGCAGCTATGGCACCACAGACAGTTCCCTGTGCAGGCCTATCTCATGGTGTGTATCCTGTGCTGAGGCCTCCAGAGATCCATCACCACAGGCTGGACTCTCCGCTCCCCTGAAAAGGGATCTGTGCTTGGATTGATTTTCAGAGGTGACGCCGTCTCGCCCCATTTTTGCTGAATAAACACACAGCAGGTATCGCGGCCCTCATCACTGAAAATGGGTCACATTCGGTGGTCTTATCCCTCGCTGATCATCCCAACACGTTGGATAGTTTGTCCTGCGGGTGCACAGAGTCCTCACTGAGGGGCGTGATCTCCACCGCCGGGGCGTGATCTCCCCCGTCCAGCGCGGATCACCCCACCGTCCAGCGCGGATCACCCCACCGTCCAGCGCGGATCGCCCACTGTCCAGCGCTGATTGCCCCCCGTCCAGCGCGGATCACCCCCCCCCCCGTCCAGCGCGGATCACCCCCCCCCCGTCCAGCGCGGATCACCCCCCCCCCCCATCCAGCGCGGATCACCCCCCCCCCCCCCCCCCGTCCAGCGCGGATCACCCCCCCCCCCCCCCGTCCAGCGCGGATCACCCCCCCCCCCCCCGTCCAGCGCGGATCACCCCCCCCCCCCGTCCAGCGCGGATCACCCCCCCCCCCGTCCAGCGCGGATCACCCCCCCCCGTCCAGCGCGGATCACCCCCCCCCCCCCCCCCGTCCAGCGCGGATTTAAACCCCCGTCCGTCCATCCGGCGCAGAATATATTAATTAGTGTGTTGCGGCTTTGAAGTGGTTTATCAGGGTTTTGGCTGAAGTGATCATCCATTTCCCCACTATTGTGTTTTTTGTTTTTTTTCTCATGAAAGCGTTCTGAGCATCTCATGAGCCACTGGATCACTTTCAGAATCGGCGATAGGGGGGCAAAAAGTGTAGCTGCTGACTTTTAATAATCAGACACTTGCCTGTCCCACGGTCCAGCGATGTGGCCGTCCAAAGAGCTTACAGCTTCACAGCCGGGTGCGCACGTGCGAGTCATGCTGCGCTCTGCTATTGGCCAGGCATTCTTCTGGGACCTGTGACGTGTCCCAGAAGATTACTGGTAGGGAGGGGCCACCTAGATGGCCGAGAAGAGAAAGGAGTAAGTGGGACAGGAAGTCCCACTAAAAAGAACATACCCCCCCCCCAATGTGGCATGTAAGAGGGGGAGGAGTGCTTAAAGTGTAAGTTCCACTTTTGGGTGGAGCTTTGCTTTAAAGTCTGAAATCTGAGCTTATATAGTGAAATCCATCAAACTGTTTTGATGTTGAATTTTAAAAGCATTGGCAAGCCTGCTGATCTCACAGGTTAGATAATTTGACAGAACACCTCTGCTTTTAAAATTCAACATCAAAACAGTTTGACGGATTTCAAAATCCTGTATCTCATTATATAAGATGAGTTTACTGGTAATATAAAGTGTGAAATGCAAGACTTCAGTTGGTGTAAAATAAAAAAGATGTAAATTGCTGCCTTCTGACTGTAGGCTTACTGCGGGCGTACCAAGATGGCCACAACAGAGCGTCACTTCTGTTGCATTTTCCGATGGGTTGCGGTATTCTGATAGAACACAGGCTGGTCACAGAGGCGATAAAAGACCAAATCGTCTGATTGCCTCTATGGTCTTGGAGGACCAGAGCGCCGCCATGGCGTCACTTCCAGTCTAGGGTGAAAGTAAACAATTTTTTTTTAACCCCTTCCGCACACCGCATATTTACTGCAGCAGGGCGGCCCTGCTGTGCGAAATCATGTACGTGATTTCTTGCACGAGGTCTGGGGCGCGCGTGCCGCTGCCGATCAGTTTCCGCTGTGATCTGAAACGGGGGGGGGGGGGGAGACAATCGGCGGTTTCGGCACCGGGAACCCAGCGATCATTCGTAGAGAGGTAGAACGGCGGTCTGCCTAATGTAAACAAGTCAGATTGCCGTTCTGTGAGAGGGAAAGAGAGAGATCTTGCGTTACAGAAACGAAGGACTACACCCCGATACAATACAGGAAGTTGTATTCTGTCTAACAAGCATTTTCATAACTCTAGCAAACTATTCATTTTTGATTAGCATACATAAAATAAATTGTCCAATATTCTCATTGTGTGTACAAGGCATTGGCCCCATCATACTGTGTAGTGGGTTCTCATGCTTCTCACATAGAGCATCCCATTCCATTCAATGGGTTGTCCTACACACCACCTCATAGCTTCGGAACCACTTTGCACATTATTATTTTTTTGTTGTGGGTTTTTCATGTACAGGACCACACACCTTGCTGCATTTTGTCTGCCAATAAAGCGGAACTAAAGGGTGACTCCTCCCCCATATAACAGTCTTCATCTTCTGAGTGTTGGTCTTCAGACTTCTTCATTGGCTGGCACATGACATCACTCCCGCACATACATACACAAGGGTCAGTTGTCACAGCACTGTAAGCTCAGTTTACAGCGCCAAGGATGACAGCGAGCAGGTAGAGGCGTTTCATTGCAGAAGAGACATTGCATGTTCCTGGTGCAATCATAGCTTGCCTGCTCGCTGTTTATTACAGTGGAACTTCAGTTTCCCTTTGAAAATGAATGGCGCTTTGCATGTCCCCATGCTGGACAAGTGTGAATACAGCCTTTAAAGGGACCTTCACTTTTTTCATGAAAAGGTGAGCGAATGCCAAATATCCTGGCCACTCCCACGGCCTCGCTGCACATAGCAGTCATAATACGCTGGTGTAGTGATCCGTACACCACAATACACAGCCCTGGATGGAGTATTCAATAGAATGCTCACAGTGGCAAGTGCTCCTTGGTCAGGGCGGTCACATGTTCATATTAACCATTGAGAAGCCGTTCCTCTGGGACTCCTTACTGGAAGAAAGATCTTCAGATGCGTTTCTCATTGGTCAGCACAGTCACACCGTTGTACTGACCAATGAGCACTTGCCACTGTGAGCATTATGATGGCTGCTCTCTCCGGGGCTGTGTATTGTATGGTCTGCTGGCAGGGCTAAGGGGGTGTTATGGAGAGGATTTTGTGTTTTCCGTAGCGTAAATTGGCCGGCGTAAGCCCGCCTAATTCAAATGTGGAAGAGGTGGGCGTGTTTTATGGAAATTAATCGTGACCCCACGTAAATGACGCTTCGAACGGCGCATGCGCCGTCCGTGGACCTATCCCAGTGCGCATGCTCCAAATCACGTCGCAAATAGTCAATGCTTTCGACGTGAACGTAACCTACGCCCAGCCCTATTCTGAGTCGACTTACGCAAGCGACGTAAAACAAGAAAAATGCGACGCTGTTCCGACGTCCATACTTAACATTAGCTGCGCCATCTTTTTGGTGGTTTATCTTTACGCCTGAAAACGCCTTACGTAAACGGCGTATCTTTACTGCGACGGGCGTGCGTACGTTAGTGAATAGGCGTATCTTGCTGATTTACATATTCTAGGCGTAAATCAGCGTACACGCCCCTTGCGGCCAGCGTAAATATGCAGCTAAGATACGACGGCGTAGGAGACTTACGCCGGTCGTATCTTAACAAGATTTAAGCGTATCTCAGTTTGAGAATACGCTTAAAGATACAACAGCACGGATTCGGACTTACAACGGCGTATCTAGTGATACGCCATCGTAAGTCTTTGTGAATCTAGCCCTTAGTGTTTTATAATTTACTAACCCTGAATGTTGATCAGTATTTCTGACTATTTGCCAAATCCTGTGTTTTTTCCTTCGTGACTGTCATCTTTGCATCACCTACATATTTTGCTTTGTCTTTGCAGATTTACAATGAAAAAGAACTGCTTATGGGCAAGTTGGACTTGCTCAGTGACACCAACATGGTGGACTTTGCAATGGATGTGTATAAGAACTTGTATCCAGACAAGGAGATTCCTTTTGGTGAGTTATGCTGAGGTAACAGTCCTAATCTAAGGGGGAGAACTTGAAAGCCCAGTTGAATATTTCGTTTATTTTAGGTGTATCAAAACAAAAGGTGTTCAAAGACTCTTGCTCTGTTTTTATTCAAAATAAAAACTCAATCTGACAAAGCGGAATCTCTATCATATGATCAAGCAATGGCCTTGTTCCCATGGGAGTACTATAACGTACACCTGTGTGAGGGCCATGTTTACCTCACAGGGGATGCGCAGGTGTTCGTGCGTCCTCCTTCATGTAGTCCCATCCATATCAACTGGTACACAGCCATTGCTCCCAATTTGATATCTGTGTGGACGCAGGTGTGTGTGTGTCCAAACGCAGACAGTGTGCGTTCGGGGTTGTGCACCCACGTGGATATCAAACTGGGAGCCGCGGCTGTGTCCCAGTTGATATGAATGGGACTACCTGCAGGGGCAATGCATGATCACCTGTGCATCCTTATGCGAATAAACATGGCCCTCGTATGCTGTAATATCTGTGTCAGCATGGCCCAATATACAGGCCTTTTCATTTTCAGTGCTGAATCGTCGCTGCCAAAGTCGCCACTGGTAAAGTCACGTACTCCTCCAGCCTCAGCAAAAACAGAAACCTCCAAAGAGCGCCCAGACTCGTGCTATAGCTTTCCATAAACTTAAAGCATTAACCAGGGGGAACCAATGATTTTGATAATATCGGATTGTTCTGATCGAGTAGAAAGATATTGTTCCCATGAGATGTGGCGATCTTGCTTCACCTATGCCAAATTAGATTTGTCAATCTGTCTGTCACCTGACTTTGCTCAGATTTTGTTTTCTTTATACCATGGGTATCCTACTGAAATTTTGCTGCTTTTTGTATTTATTTATTTTTAGTTTATAATGTACATTAATTGTAGTATTCAGCGAGTTATACCATTTTCCATTATTTGTAACATTTTTTATGTTTGCTGATTTTGTGCAGCTCTCAGAGAGAAGAGAACCACAGTTGTTGCACAGCTGAAACAGCTGCAAGCTGAAACGGAACCCATTGTAAAGATGTTTGAAGATCCTGAAACAACGAGGCAGATGCAGTCTACTAGGTACGTAAAGGACTCTTCATTGACCTCCTGCATTGGTGTGTCAGAGCACTACCTGTGGTCGGCTCTCACCTCTTATGCACTCAAATGGTGAAATCTGGTTGCTGTGAACAATGTTTCCAGCTCTTCCTTTAGCCACATACATGAGGATAACGATGCATTGTATGTAAAATGTCTGTTGTCTTATAACCAATACCGTTATGCTTGAGAACTTGGACCGGCAGCACATTGGTAGGGTCCTGAATGTGCCGTAAAGTTGATGACCATAAGACAGCTGATTTTGACACTGTGGTGTTTTTTTTTTTTTTTTTTTTTTCTAACCGTTTGTGTTGCTGTGCACGAACGTAACCCTTTACTCACCACTGCCTTTTGTTTATGTCCACCTCACAAATCCAAGTAGACGGCTTCAAAAGCAGGTGCATGTGTGCTGCAAATGTTCCACAAGGTTTTTGATTCCAACAGAGCCCTGCCCCACTTCCGCACGTGCGAAAGGGCTTTCTCACACATGCGTGAAGATGGAGCAGATATGGAAGTCTCAGAGCTTGGCGTGTCTGGAAAATCCCCCGTGTGCGCGCAGGTGCTCTGCTAGGACTCTGCCAGGACCCAAAGGACAGGCAGACTCCTTCAATACATCTGTGCATGTGCCAGATTATCAAAGATGGTGGTGCATGAAGGGGGATAGGCCACCATTAAAAGGGACTGAAGTTCCTCTTTACTGGTGTGTCAAGCCAAAGCTTTTTTTTTTTTTTGTTTTGGATAGTGGTGAAGGCTTGGTACCATTTTTAAGGTTTTTACAGCTGTATGCTTTTATTTTTCCCTCACTGAATGTTGCAGGGTAACTATGTGACACAGAAATAAAAACAAGTTTATTTAGTAGAGTAAGGTTAAAACTCCATGGTTTTAATTTATTTGTCCCTGCAGCAGACTTTTGTGATGTCATCAAGACAGGAAGTGAGAGACAAATTCTATATCAGTTGTCACCCACTTAATGCACATATGCAGTGCCAGGAAGGGTGGGCTTTAGGCCCCATTCACACCTGAGCATAGCGTTTTCAGGAAGAAAGTCGCGCAATTTTGCTGCGTTTTATACTGCGTTTTTGCCCCAATTTTGTACAGGTCAAAAGGTCACCAATGTAAAAAGCAGAAAACGCCCAAATCTGCCTAAAAAACAAACAAAAAAAAAAAAGGTCCCAGAACTTGTTTGAGCTTCAGGCGTTTTGGAGTAGAGATGTGAACAATCTCCATAGAGAATAATAGATTTTTTTCCCCTTCAGCGTTTTGTAGCTTCAAGCCTGTTGCCACAGGCACTATGGCGTAGTCCATCCTCCAAAGTTTACAACAAAAATACTTACCTGTAAACTTCCAAACAAAGTACTATTATTTTTGTCCACCATTCTTTGCACTTGGCTGAACTTTCTCATACCCCACCCCTTTCCCCCCTATGGATCCATGTATTAAAATCACCCCTGTGCTCCTTGGCCTTATTGCTCATAATATCCCCCCCCCCCCCCCCCATTTTTTATTTTTATGTTTGTTTTGTTTTTTCCGGTATACAACAAAGCGCACATAAGAGCACACACAAAACATTACTCTCCCAAATGCCACCCTCAAAAAAATAAAACTAACTACGCTCACCAAACTATATTTCAATTGTTACTTAGACCCCCTCCAACACATTACAACCCTAGATGGTGCAAATATTCAATTTAATTATTTCCTTCCAGAATTCTCAAAATTAACTTTCCATATTCTCATTAATATACTCGGCTGACTTCTTAAGCAAATTGGAGACTAACCACCATTGCCACATTTTTACACCTCCTAGACGAAATTTCTAGCTAAAAGATCGCCTTGTGCTTTAACCGGTTCCCGACTGGCTCACGCAGATATACTGCAGCAAAATTGCTCTCCTGGACGAAATCCCGTACATATATGGCTTTGCCCAGGAGAGCCACCAGAGAGCGAGCACCGCCGGAGGCCAGTGTGCCCGCTGCACAGCAGGGAACCCGATGCGAGTGGATGCGATGGCCACGCACGATCGCATGCATGAGTGCCAGCGTGGGGATTTGTGTGTAAAAGCACAAATCCCTGTGCTGTCAGAGGAGACAGATCGTCTGTTTCTACAAAGTTGGACCAACGATCTGTCGTCTATCCTAGTTGGTCCCATCCCCACACAGTTGGAACACAGTGAGGAAACGCATAACCCCTTAATCGCCCCTTTCCCTGCCAGGGACATTTATACAGTAATCGGTGCATATTTATAGCACTGATCGCCGCAAAAATGTGTCAATTGTCCGATCTGTCCGCTGAAATGTCACAATACCGCAAAAAATCGCAGTTCACTGACATTACTAGGTAAAAATAATAAAAACGCCATAACTCTTTCCCATAACTTTTGCGCAAACCAATCAATATACGCTTATTTTTTTTTTTATACCAAATATATGTAGAAGAATACATTTTGGCCTAAACTGAGGAAGAAATTTGTTTGTTTTTTTCCCAAAAATGTGGGGATATTTATTATAGCAAATAGTAAAAATTATTTTCAAAATTGACTTTTTTTTTAATAGCGTAAAAAAATTAAAAACCACAGAGGTGATCAAATACCACCAAAATAAATCTCTATTTGTGGGGGGGGGGGAAGGATGCAAATTTTGTTTGGGTACAACGTCGCGAAACCGTGCAATTGTCAGTTAAAGCGACGCAGTGGCAAATTGTAAAAAGTGTTTTGATCAGGAAGGGGGTCAAATCTTTTGGGGCTGAAATGGTTAATTCATGAAGCCACACATAGTATTTCATCTGGACAAGTGTTCCCTGTATCAATCAGGAAGGAGCAGCACTCACACAGATGTCGGTCTTGTTTAGAAGTGTGCAGGAGAACATGATAGAGGAATACATCGCATGTATGCGTTTTCAGCTCTGTAATTCTGAGCCTTTGATAAAGTGAAATGTTAGGCTGCGGCTTTTAAAATCTAAGCATGTTCCACCTGTATCTCCGACACTTTAAACTGCTGATGGTTGCAGTAATTGTCTACAAGAACTCTTTATAGTTTGCAGTTAATCAGGATGAGGAAATTGTCCCTTCTGTGTAATTAACTCCAAATGTTTGTATTTCTTTGGTAGCGGTTATTAAAGGTTACAGGAGATTGTCTGGCTTTCATGGTTTTAACCCTGCAGCATTCCGTTTATGAACATCAGGCTGGCTTATATTGTGTATTGCTCAAGCTTCGTTTTTTTTTCCTTCCACTTAATAGATTAGTTCTTACTGTATAGAGTGTAACTGCTGTTGTCTGTCTAAAGATAACCAGAGAGAAGAGGATTTATGCTGTCCACTTGTTCGTGAATGAGTTCTAATATTGTAGGCATATTCTTTACTTCAAAATGGGAGTTTAGAGAGGGGATGAAGAGAACTGGTTAGATGAAATAAGTCTCGGCTCACTCCAAGGCCCCGCCCTCAATGTTTCGCCCCGCCCTGAAGCTTAATCATGGTGGACCTTCAATCTCTTCCCTCTCGTCTGGCATCTTCCTCAACTCTGTAAAACATTTGTTAGTCACCCCTATACTTAAAAAGCCCTCATTAGACCTTACCAACCTATGCCCCATCTTCTTGCTCCCCCCTTTTTTTTTTTTATCGTAACTCCTTGGAACGTCTGATCTCAGCACCTCGCCAAGAATAACCTGATCCCCCTTTAGTCTGGATTCTGCCCTCAACACTCCACAGAAACTGTTCTACTAAAACGACCTGCTAACAGCTAAATCCAACGGACACTATTCTGTACACCTACTCCTGGACCTCTCTGCTGCCTTTGACACACTGGACCACCCCCTCATCCTCCGAAAATATCCAACCTAGGGCTGGGGGAAAAAACGATTCTGAATCGAGTTGCAAGGGCAAATCGATTCAGATTTTGACCGTATCGTGTTTCGTTTTTTTTTTCCTCCTCCATAGGACCGGCGCTCCGTGGACTAGGCTTCGGCCTAGCCTGCTGCGATGATGGAAAAAGGCAGCAGACTAGGCCGAATCCGCGCCCTTTTCCCAGGATTTCGGCAAGCTGCGGGCAGAATTTATTAGGCGAGGCTTCGGCCTAGTCCGCTGCCTTATCCCAGGATTGCGGCGGACTAGGCCACAGCCTCGCCTAAAAACTCCTGCCGGCACGGTGTCCATCAGGAAAAAAAAAAACTCGAATCGTGTGTGTGTGTGTGTTTTTTCTTTTTTTTGCCCAAAATCGCCCAGCCCTTATCCAACCACACCTTTTTAGCATTCCTAAAATTCTACTTCCTCCTCCTCTTCCTTTCTCTGTCGGGGTTTCCCAAGGTTCTGTTCTTGGACCTCTTATTCTCCATCTACACCTCCTCCCTGGGTCAAGTGTCTCATGGCTTCTAATACCATTATGCTCACGGCACCAAAATCATGCTCTACCCCTCAGCTCACTCCTTCAGTCTCCTCACATATAGCTTATTTACTAACTGACATATCAGTCTGGATGTCACATCACTTCCTCAAAATCTATCCAAACAGATCACGATTTCTCTTTTCCCCACATGCCCCTTCCTCTGATCTCTCCGTCAAGATCAATAGCGCTACTATCCGTCTGTACCCGCATGCCAAGGTTCTAGGTGTAAACCCTTGACTCTGATCTATCCCTTCAGCCCCACGTCCAATCACTGTCCAAAGCTTCAATCGCCAAAACATCTCTGCAATATGCCCCTTCCTAACCAATTACATCGCTAAGCTCCTAGTTCACTCCCTGGTTTTCCCCCGCCTTGACTACTGCAACTCCCTTCTCATTGGCTTACCTTTTACATAGGCTATAACCCCTTCAGTCTTTCATATATGCTGTTTCCATATTCATTCACCTTACCAACCACTCAGCGTCTGCTACTCCTCTCCGTCCATCCCTCTTATTGGCTTCCACTTACCCAACAAATTAAATAAAACAATTCTAAAAAAAACTTGCAAAGCCATCCAAAACTCTGCCCCCAGCTACATCCCTAACCTAGTCCCAAATTGACAACCTACTCGTTCCCTTTGTTCCTCCCAAGACCTCCTCCTCTCTAGTTATCTTGTCACTTCCTCCCATCCTCACCTCCAGGACTTTTCCTGAGTCTTTCCTATTCTACGGAACTCCCTACCCCAATCTGTCTATCTCCTACTCTGCTTGCTCTTAGACGATCCCTGTACTGTCTGCCCTCATGTTGTAAAGCGCTTTGTAAACTGTTGGCGATATATAAATCCTGTATAATAGTAATTCAGTAAACTCACAGGACTTTGGTAGCCTGATCGGGGCCCCTAAGCTAAATTCGGGGTCAAATTGGGGGTTTAATCTAGCTTCTTCATCACACAAAGATGGGAACACAGACTTGTAAATAATGTGCTTGTGGGAAGGGGTGGGGGCCGCAATGTAATATATATTTGTCTCATTCACACAGGTGTTTCTAATAGGCAGTTGGGAAACAGTAAAAATGTGACCTGTCTATCAACACCGCTCACTATTGTTAAAACAGGCAGAGGTTGTCGGGAGTTGATGCTTTGCAACCGGCCCTATCCTTTTCTATTGAAAAGCACCGAAAGCTCACCTGTGACGTTTACAGTGTGGTTGCAAAGCATCTAAAGTGTTCATTTTCCATTTTGGCATTGTATAAGAAAAAGGTGTTGCTTGAATGTTGTGTGATGCAACCTAACCGTCTGTGCAGTATATGCAAAATGTGCATTAATGCTCTAGGTGTGTTAATACATGTTAAAGGCTGTGTTTAAAATTCAACGCCTGTGTGAAGTTAGCCTTAGGTTGCCTATTATGTGATCTGTGGTTGATGCGAGAGCCTAGTTTGAAATATATCAAGACTGCTAAATTAAGTTTGGCTAAGCCCTGGTTCACACTGGTGCGTTTTGACATGTCTAATCAGCGGCATTTGCCGGCAATGGCACCGTCCTAATCTGTGCGACGCCGCACCGATTTTCAAAAATTATTTTCTGTAGAACTTTTTGCGATTTCGGGGTGCGATTTACATTGATATCTGTGTACATATGTCTCTGAAAACGCGTCCGAAATCGAAACTGACAAGCAGGAGTGAAATCGTGCGAGTTCAGCCGACCTAGATGACACTTAGTGCTCTGGATTGAGACAAGTACACACTAGAGGGATATGCTTTGTTCATATCTTATGTCTGAGGTTTACAGACACTTTTAAGATATTCATGAGCAGGCATGAGCAGGCATAACGGTAAAAGCAGAAGAACTACATACATTTTTTTTTTTTTTTTTTTTTAAATGGTAGATTGAAATAGATCAGATGTCTCGGGTTGTAAATATTTGCATGTCCCCCCCCCCCCCCCCCCCCATTAAAACAATAATAGTCTTTCACCGTGTCCAAGTGCAATTCTCCCCACAGCTTCAACTGCTCAGTTAGTATGCACACGCTCTTTATAATGTACAGACGGTGGATCTTCCTGTCCCAGGAGTACTTTTGTTCTCCTTACATGTACACAGCATTTCATTAACCACTTCCATACCAGGTACTTACGCAGCTTCCCGCCCAAGCCAATTTTCAGCTTTCAGCACTGTCGCACTTTGAATGGCAATTGCGCGGTCATGCTACACTGTACCCAAACAAAATTGGCGTCCTTTTTTCCCCACAAATAGAGCTTTCTTTTGGTGGTATTCGATCACCTCTGCGATTTTTTTTTTTTTTTTTTTTTTTTTTTTTTTTTTTTTTTTTTTTTTTTGCGCAACAACTAAAAAAAGGCTGAAAATTTGGAAAAAAAATTACGTTTTTATTTTTTTCTGTTAATTTTTTTGTAAATAAGTTTTCTCTTTCAATTACGGGCACTGATATGGCGGCACTAATGGGCACCGATGAGATGGCACTGATGGACATCGATGAGGTAGTACTGACGGGCACAGATGAGGTGGCACTGATTGGCGGCGCTGGTATGCGGCACTGATGGGCACACATAGGCGGCACTGATGGGCACACATAGGCGGCACTGATGGGCACACATAGGCGGCACTGATGGGCACACATAGGCGGCACTGATGGGCACACATAGGCGGCACTGATGGGCACACATAGGCGGCACTGATGGGCACACATAGGCGGCACTGATGGGCACACATGGGCGGCACTGATGGGCACACATGGGCGGCACTGATGGGCACACATGGGCGGCACTGATGGGCACACATGGGCGGCACTGATGGGCACACATGGGCGGCACTGATGGGCACACATGGGCGGCACTGGGCACTCATGGGCGGCACTGGGCACTCATGGGCGGCACAGATGGGCACTCATGGGCGGCACTGATGGATACTTATGGGTGGCACAGATGGGCACTGATAGGTGGGCACTGGGCATGGATGGGCACTGTGGGGTGGCACTGATGGACACTGGGGTGGCACTGATGGACACTGGGGTGGCGCTGATGGACACTGGGGTGGCGCTGATGGACACTGGGGTGGCAGCACTGATTTTTGCCAGGTTGCCAGTCAGTGCCCATTTGTGGGCACTGACTGGCATCTTTTTTTTTTTTTTTTTCTTTATGCTTTTTTTTTTTTTTTTTTGCCCACCCTGGTGCTCCAGGGTGGGCATCCCTGGTGGTCCAGTGTGGCGATCCGAGGGGGGGCTGCGCTGATAAACAATCAGCGCTAACCCCCCCTGTCAGGAGAGCCGCCGATCGGCTATCCTCTACTCGCGTCTGTCAGACGCGAGTGAGGAAGAGCCATCGACGGCTCTTCCTGTTTACATCGTGATCAGCCGTGGTTGGACACGGCTGATCACGTGGTAAAGAGTCTCCGCCGGAGGCTCTTTACCGAGATCGGAGATGCAGGGTGTCAGACTGACACCCCGCATCACCGATCGCCGCGATGCGCGCCCCCACGGGCGCGCGGCATGAAATCCTGCAGGACGTTCTAGAACGTCCTGTCAGGATTTCATAACCACTTCCCGGACGTAAATCGGCCATAGGCCGGGCGGGAAGTGGTTAAAGGGGTTGTAAAGGGAAGTTTTTTCACCTTCATGCATAGAATGCATTAAGGTGAAAAAACGTACGACTATACCGGCCCCCCCGTTATACTTACCTGACCCCTCGAAAGTCCCGCTTGGCCCCGACATCCTCTTCGCCGCTTAGCCTGGCCCTTGTTTGGCTAAAGCGGAGGGATTGTAAGCAGCGCAGCCATTGGCTGTTGCTGCTGTCGATCACATCCAATGATGCGGCTCGCCGCGGGGCCGAGTGATACAGTGAGCGGTTATGGCCGCTCGCTGTATCATGGGCGCGCGCCCGCCCGCAAGGACTCCACACAATGCAAGGGAGCTCGCATGAATGTGTGGAGTTCTTGAGGGGAGGACCAGAAGACCAGGTTTGGGGCCACTCTGTGCAAAACGAGCTGCACAGTGGAGGTAAGTATAACATGTTTGTTATTTAAAAAAAAAAAATAATAATTCTTTACAAACCCTTTAATTCTTGTGCTTAAAAATGACTTCTCCTTTAAGACTCAATGGTGGGCTAAGCTGTCAATCATTAGCGCATCAAATGTCCTTTGCTGCATTCTGGACATACGTCCCTTAAAACAAATAGCACTTGGTACAGCGTCTAGCCGCTGTGTATTTCAGCCTGTCATGGATTTGGACAGGCTGCTGGCACCCGGGCTGGACGCTGCACCTTTGTCTCCTGGGGGTCCGAAACACCAGGAATGGACATGCACAACCAGAATACTAGTGTACATAAGGCCTTAAAATTCCATTTTGTCGCAGGACTTTTTGTATTGGTAATATGTAAAACATTGGGATTGTAGTGCTGCTTTATCAGATGTATGCCTGTTATGATGCACAGGTTATATTTCTGAAGATTAGCTTGCTGACTGTAAAAAGTGATTTTAATGACCTTAAGTGGTGTGACTTTTTAAGTCCTGGAAGGGCAAAGTTTTATATAATGCAAGTCATCCCTCTTTGCTTCTGGGCATCTAAAGCTTCTTGAAAGCCATTGCAGTTGCTGGCTTTAGCTTATAAAGTTTGCTAATGAGATTGCAGGCTTTTAGCGCACAGTAAAGCTAATTAGAGATGGCGTAAAATCCCAAAAGTACGTAGCGAGAAGAATTCATATTTGGCTCTGGATTCTTGATTCTGAGAAAGGAGAGGTCATCCTGGAGTTGAGGGTACAGGCCAGTCATTGTTGGAGATAATTAAAGCTTGTTGCCAGACCTTAAAGTGGTTCTCTGCTCATTTTTATGGTTAAATATTGTTAAACCCTGGATGTTTATTAATGATTACAGTAGCTGACATTGGCACTTACCTTGTCTGCTGCTTCATCTTCGTTAAAATCTTGTATAGCTCCTTAATTGAGGCTGTCTATAGATCAGTGCCGCAGGTTTATTGTGTTAGGAAGGTGGCCTCATTGCCTTGCAGTGTTTCATGGAGCTGCCCTTCCATGTGTTCTCCCAGCCCACTGTCTCTACAGTAAAATAAGATACGTCAGTAGCCTCAAGTGATATAAGTCCATATAATGACAGTTTGCTATGACCCTGGAGTAGTTCCTAAGCGGAGTGAATGTTCTCTATAATAGAGAAAAATTGACATCAAAGGGCGCTTATAAGTGTAGCAAGTTATTGTTAATTATAAAAAGTAAATGCACTCCCATTTAGTAAGATTAAAAAAAGCATATCTTTAAAACCAAGGATTTAGGGGGCAAGCAGGAGTGTCAGGAAGCCCACTAACACACAGCTCCTTTCTCTATCTGCAAAGTAGAGTGTTCTGACTTGCCTGCTTGCCCCTCCCCCCTTAAGTCAGGACACTCTACTTTGCAGATAAAGGAGCTGTGTGTTAGTGGGCGTCCTGACACTCCTGCTCGCCCCCTCAAGAGGCTTTCTCCACACCAGGGAGAAAGCCTCGCATTACTGTGTGGAGTTACAGACAGAAGAAATAAGGACATGAAAAGCAAAATGGAAGGATGAGGTAAGTGAAGGAGGACTGCACTAAGGTAAAGCAAGATATTTAGGGAAAACATTGTATTCCTTTACAACCCCTTTTTAAGACGGCTCTCATTCATTACAATTTCTCATGTCGCGCGACACAAGCCGTGGTAGTGTGAACCGGCACTTAGTGTTATGTTCCAGTTTTATTGGGACAACATAAGATAACCTAATGGTAATCTATTAAACACAATTTATTTTTCTCTTTACAGGGATGGAAGGATGCTATTTGACTTTCTTGCTGAAAAACATGGGGTATGTATGAGACTGTTGTAGAGTTATTCCTATGCATAAAAATACCTGTCTATTCCAGTACTTTGATGAGGCCTCTGTCATTGGCTGTTGTGACTATTTGCTTCTAAAACGTAAGCAATTGAAGCTGACCTCGAGGCGAACCTCTAAATACACACATGAATACATGTAAGGGAGCAATTAAATGTGCCAAAGAACTTGTTTCTGTCCATCCAGATGTGAGATTTGCACAGCTCTACCCCGCAACACATTCCCACATTGAGTGTACAGTGAAAGGAAAAGCAGCAAATTGCTGAGCTCTGCTGGCTATCATTCTGCTCTCTGTCAGCATGCTATTTGCCACGCAGCACAACTCATTGGCACCTTGACCTGCAATAGGCAGGTACAAAATCAAATTCAAGTATTTACCCTGCTTGCATTTAAGGAAAAATCAAGCTTGGTTCTGTATTGAATACAGAGATTCAGCTTGGAGTTCACCTTTTAAAGTAGATCTGGATTTGGTCCTTCTCAGAATACACAGCGTTCTGTGTGTCCCTGGGTAGGGGAGGATAAGGCACTAGAACCTCTGACAACAGCCCCACAGCTCACATTCCTGGTCAGGAGCTGTGCCATCTGGCTGAATGAAAATAGTTTTTTTACCGTACAGGACAGCAATGTGACCATTTACTACACCTGAGCCAACTCGCTTTTGCACATAAGAACTGATAAAAATGCCCGGGTCTGGAGCTCTGCCTTACCATCGGCGTTATTATTCTGCAAAGCGCACATCATTCCCGTTCATGTTAAAGAAATTAATAGTTTGGTGTATCACGGCCTTAAAAAGAATCTCAAGGAGAAAAAAATGAAAATCCTCTCCGGTTATGAGTTGTGTGCCCTACCCTTTAGTCTGCACAGCTGTATTTTGGCAGTAAAACAAATGAATGAGGTCATCCGTCCTGTAAGCTTGTTCATTATCGGGCTGACAAGTATAATGGAGCCCCCATGGGCTTTGCAGGTTACAGGTGGCCCTTATCAAGACTGGTTTAGATGCAAGTGCTAGAGGTGTGTAAATATATATTTAGTGTTTGTTCCAAGGTACGCACATCTGGATTACATTTTTAGTTTTTAACGATTGGAGTTCAAATTTAAAGTGGATTTCAAGACATGTTTTTCTCACGTCTAGCAGTCCTTGCTCCTGAAATCATTATTTTCAATGTATCAGGGGGGGGGGGGGGGGATCACATTTATCCAATCTTTTTATCAGTTTTTATGATGGTAGCGGCACACAAGTGTATAGCCATTTTTTAGTTTTGGATAAAGTGGGGAAGGATTATAACACCTATTGGGCTTTACTGCTGTTCTTGTGACAGGTTTTCCAGACAGGAAGTGGGGGAAACGCTGGAGCAACATCGGCACAGAAATCCATATTTAGTAGGGAATGCAAGAATACCCTGTTAGTTTTTAATCTGTTCACCTGTTGCACATTTTCACTTCCTGTCAGGGAAAAAAAGGTGTCACTATGACAGAAACTGAGAGAAAACCTCTGTATTGGAGTCCTGAATTGCAGATAAACCTGGCCAGGGATCTGACCTTTCCTCACCCCATCAAACCATGATAACAAATATATATTTTTGGGCTATAGATCTCCTTTAAATGAAAACATGATTTTTCAAAAGTGCATTTTGTGCAAAACGATCTTCCTGCAGCTCATAGTAGACCTTGAGTCTGCTGTAAATTTTAGTGCACACTTTGGTGATATGATAGGATGTCTGTTAACATTTTGTTTTCTTCCAGTTTAGACAGGAGTACTTGGACACCTTGTACAGATATGCAAAGTTCCAGTATGAGTGCGGAAACTACTCCGGGGCCGCAGAGTATTTGTACTTTTTCAGAGTGCTGGTAAGTGAACTTTTATTGCCTATTTGCTTTCTGTTTTCCTTGTATCTGGTATCCAACCTGTTGACCTCTTGAGAGATCCAGGTAGCCATACCTGCCAAATTGCTGACATAATATACTAAGAAATAGTAGTTTAAACGAAAGCTAAGTTGCCATTGGTCAAATGCAATTGCAATTAAACAATATGTATAGGTTTCTATGTATTCTGCTGGCTTTCCATACACCCTCTTTTTTTTACATTAATAATTGCACAGTTTTGTTTATATGGTGTATGTGTTTAAAGCGGAGCTCTACCCAGAAGCGGAAGCTCCACTTTCACCCCTTCATGACCAGAGTAAAACAATCCTAATGCCCGAATAGTTTTGCAATTTTAACATGTCTTAAACAAAATGGTAAAAAAAAAAACAGTTTTCAAATTAAGCTTTGTAATTTTTTTTGCTCTTACCATAATGTACCATAAGGACAACTCTGCTCCTGACAATTGCTGTGATGCCGCGTATACTGCATGTTCTTTCTTTGTACCTGTAGTAATGCCCAGAAGCAATGGTGCACATTTTGCTTTTTTTAAAGATAAAGCCTTCTGTGTACTTCAGCCCCCCCTCACACTTACCTGAGGTCCATCTAGAGCCAGCGATGTTGCACGAGTGTCTCGGCTGCCCGGCACTCCCCTCCTCATTGTGACCGGGAAAAGTGTGTATGATGCTCGATAGGGAGGGGGTATGTAGACAATACATCCACAGCTGCTGATAGAGCGCTGACAGGGGATGGAGCCAGTCCTGGCTCCTGCAAAGGTTCAAGGAAGGAAAGGGTGACCCCTGGAAGTTGCACATCTATGGTGTCCTACGATGAAAGGAGTGGCAACCTCAGCCTGGACACTGACCAGGCCACACCCCCTAATGTGTTTCACTCTGACCCCCCCCCCCCCCCCCCCCCCCGGAGCTTTGGTCATGGGGATAGGCATTGGCTCCCACTGCAGTCAGTCAATGAGGAGAGAAGGGGCCCAGAGTTGTGGCTTGTCTCAAGTGCCCCCATGGCAAGCTGCTTGCTGTGTGGGTACTCAACAGGAGGGAGGGGCCAGGAGCACCGAAGAGGGATCCGAGAAGAGGAGGATAGGGGCTGCTCTGTGCAAAACCACAGGACAGATAAGTAGAACACTTTGTTTTTTATTTAAGTTAAAACAAAAAAACATTATCGCTTTTAAACATACTGACACTGATTAAAAATTTAAAATCCCACATAAAATACAATAGCCCTGACCTTTGACCCTAATCCTGACACTGACCTAGATCATTCTATTTATTCTTCTCTTTTTTTTTTTTTTCCTCCACACATTTGTTTTTGTTTATCTTTTTCTCATTGCTAGGAGAAAAATGTACATTGCATCTTTTCTACATTCAGAAGAGAAAAAAAGCACATGGGCGAGCTGCACAGTGATTACTCGCTTTGATGGCCAATCAAAGGCTATAGTAGTGATTAGCTGATTGTGTCTCGGGCTCCCTGATTCTTAGTCCTCGGTATGGGACTGCCTGCTTCCAGCACAAACAAACATGTCCCTCATGGAAGAAGAATGAATTAACTAATAGAAGTGCCAAAATATTTAGTAGTGGGGCCCCACAGCAAAAGCATGTATAGGATAAGGGTGGGGGAAGGGACTTTCTCTGTACCCCCAAGAAGTGACTTCACAACATTAATGTGGAGGTCCGGCGGTTAAAAAAAATTACAAAATTAAGTCAGCAGCTACAAACACTGTAGCTGCGGACTTTTAATAAGCACACTTACCTGTCCAGGTTGCCTGAGATGTCGGCCCCCTGAGGCTGATCCAATCCTCGGACCGGATCCCGGCGCCGCCATCCTCACAAAGGGAAACGGGCACTGGCTCCACTGCCCATTTCCTACTGCGCATGCGCGAGTCGCGCGGCTTTTTGTGAATGGGCACACCGTCCTGTATTTCCCAGGAGGCAATGCGAGGAGGAGAACACACAACCTCACCGCGGACGAGGACGTATTTTTTTTTTTTTTTTTTTTTTTTTTTAGGGTGGACTTCCACTTTAACAATATTTCTGAGAATTATAAAAAAAAAAATGCACAATTTAAGAAGCAATATACACATTGCGCCTCCTCAGATGCTCATACAGTTGGTACTTGTCCCTGTAAAATATGAACTTGCGGCTTTTCAAACCAACCTTGGGTAATGGAAGAAGACGCACTTCTGTGAGGCCACATATATGTGTACACGCAGCTGGAAGGGTTAACCAGAATTGGACTTTAAAGCGGTGGTTCCCCTAAAAATAAAGTTTTGACATTGCATTTGCTATAATAATTACAGTTAGAATCGGCTGGTTTTATGTAAAAAATACCTCCGTACGTAGCGTTTGTATTATTCGTTCCCACTGCCACTTCTGGGTACGATGCTGGCGGTGGGCGTTCCTAATTGATGGACAGGCATCCGACCGACGCATCCATCGCGTCACGAGATGCTGAAAGAAGCCGAACGTCGGTGCGGCTCTATACGGCGCATGCGCAACGACGTTCGGCTTCTTTCGGCATCTCGTGACGCGATGGATGCGTCGGTCGGATGCCTGTCCATCAATAAGGAACGCCCACCGCCAGCATCGTACCCGGAAGTGGCGGTGGGAACGAATAATACAAACGCTACGTACGGAGGTATTTTTTACATAAAACCTGCCGATTCTAACTGTAATTATTATAGCAAATGCAATGTCAAAACTTTATTTTTAGGGGAACCACCCCTTTAAGATTGAGATTTTAGTAGTTGGGATTTCATAGATTTTAACGGGGGCGCGATGCTGTAACAGACGGCCGCTTTCTACTTTTTCTTTAGTGGATGAAGGCGTATTTTGCAACGCAGGGAACATTTGTTATTACTGGATGTATTCAGGATGGGGTTTAATTCCTGCAGCCCAGGTGGACCACATCAGCGATTGTAATCTATATCTACAGCACAAAATTCAAATGTTGAAAAGCAGACTGGCAAATTGAAGGTAATGGGCAGTAATGTTCCGTAGCGGCCCGACCTCCCCTTATCAGAGCCTTCCATCAGCCTTCTCTGGAATATTACTACGGATTTAAGAGAGGCAGAGTCATTTACTTGGGAAATGTAAACAGCTTAAATGAGGTTAATAAAAGCAGGCCCGTGGTTTCATTACAAGGCCTGAAAAGAGCTGCTTATTCATATCATTTGTTAATGCTGGGAGTGAATTTTGAGAATGAAGATTTAATGTCTTGTTCGGGGCTCTGCACAGTAAATTTATTGTTGCTGGCCAGTGACTGAATGTGCCATTCCCCCAGCAAATGGAAACTTAAGGTAACCCCTGTAAAATCCAGATATTGAAACTATTCTAGCATATCCTTGCTTGAAAGGTTAGTATGCAGAGCCAACTGTAATGACATGGATTCTGGCCAAGTGAGCTCGCATGAACCTCCTGCCTACTAAAAAAAAAGATAGCAAAATTGTGCGTGGAGACCTCATAAACTGAGTGACGATGGTTTATATCTTCTCATTTTCTAAATTCTCTGTTTATGAACAGTTGTGACTGTGATGTGTGAACTACTTTACTTTTTTCTTTTTTTTTTTTTTTTTATATACAAATGAAAGCACATTTTAGTGATTTCTGCAGTAAAGCTCACAGCCCGAAAATGGCTACAAGGCGACAGCTGTGCGCTGGATCACATATATACGTGATTCTGCACTTTTGCCCTTTAGGGTGCATGTTTGAGCGGCTTCAGCGCTAAATCACGGTAAAAGCAGATCTGCAGGTGCTGGGCACTCATTGTCGTCTGGCACCCGCCGACTGTTGGGCAGATACTCGGAACAGCGCTCTGCCTAAACAGGGGCAGGGTTCAGTTCCGACGGTAGGGAGGGATTTTGTGTTCCTGCAAAGCAAAAGCAGCACATACAGTAAGCAAAAAACACTGGTTAGGCACACAGTTAACCCTTTCATTGCCCTAGGTGTTAAATCCATTCCCAGCCAGTGTTTTTAGTACAGTGACAGTGCATAGGTTTAGCACTGATCACTGTATTGGTGTCACTGGTTCCCACAAAGTGTCTGTCTACCACAATATCGCAGTCTCACTATTGCCAGTCGCCACCATTGAAAACCGTAAAGATGTTGCTTGCGCAAGTGAAAATGTGTTATTGTGGTGGGTTTGCTGCAATTGAGTAAACAAAAGGATCAGGTCACCATTTGGTGTCTGGTCCTTTAAAAGTATGCGTGATAAGAGAATTGCGCTCCCTTATTTTTTCCTTTTTAGTTATCACCACCATTACTAGTATAAAAAAAAGTTTGTAGGTGTTTTTAACCTTTGTGTAAACCAATCAATATATGCTTATTGATTTTTACCAATTTGAACTTTAAAAAAAAAAGATTGGATATGTTTTATAGCAGAAAGTAAAAACTTTGTTCATTTTTGGTTTATAACACAAAATATAAACGCAGTTTTAATCAAATACCACCAAAAGAAAGCTCTATTTGTGGGACAAAAAGGACAACAATTTTATTTGGGTACAACGTTGCATGACGGCACAATTGTCGGTCAAAGTAACGTAGTGCCATATCGCAAAAAAAAATGGCCTGGTCATGAAGAGGGGTAAATCTTCCGGAGGTCAGGTGGTTAATCTCCCACCCAACACACATAGAAGATCGGTCTTGTGTAGACTGGGGCTGGTGATGACCGGATGTACCAGCAGTCATAGAATAAGATCTAACCAATGGCACAGGACAAGGACTGTGAGCCACATGTTGAAGTGGTTTTGATTTGTATAGAATACGGATGTTACGGTGCAGTATAGGCAGAAAACCGAATCCGTCAGTTTCATTTAGTGCGAAGAAAAGACATCCGTGACCTCAAGCATTGTAATCTGTTTCTCATTGTATTGAAATAATGGTTTGTCACCACAATATGTCTTTAGAGGTATGCACTGTTTACATGACTGCCACGGGCTGGGCTACACAGAGCTTGCCACAGACTTCTTGATAAAATTTGGGGGGGGGGTTTAGAAATACATTAAAGGCAGATGGTACATTGTATGATTTCGGAGTGTTACATGGTATGTAATTCTAGCACATTGCTGGGAAGCTGTAGTCCTTGACATTGGTATGTGTTAAAAGTTTAACTCCAAAGAGTTAAATGTAGTTCCTAATCATTAATACTTCATTGAGGCCCCTTTCACATGGGCTGACCGACTGGGTCCGTCTGTCAGTTTTTAGGTGAATCCCATCGGACCATCCATTGCCCTCTATGGAGTGGCAGGTGAAAACAGACATGCTGACATCCAATCCTATCCGCTAAAGACAGACGGATTTGGGGGGGATCCCTTCCCCATTCAGTCAGGTGCATACTGACAGGCGTTCTTCAGTTTAGGCCGATATGTATTCTACATATTCTTGGTAAAAAAAATCACAATAAGCGTTTATTTGTCTGTGCAGAAGTTTTATAGGACGACTGCGACATTGCGGTGGACAGATCGGACACTTGACACTTTTTTGGGACTATTGACATTACTGTATAAATGACGGCTGATCAAGGAGTTGAGTGTTCCTTAGGGAGGTTTTCCTAACTGGGGGGAGGGGACTGACAGGGAGTAGCGAGGGATTGCTGTTCATGATCACTGGGAACAGCATATCTATTTCTACTTCCCTGACAGAAGGGGTTCTGTCTACAATGACGGATCCCCTAGAGCCCTTAAAATGATTAAAATGCACCTATGGCGATTCACGCAGCCGTGCCGGCAGGTCGGCAAGCGGTTACGATAAAAAATATATAAAAAAAACCTGTGTGCAGCAGCTCCCCTAACGCTTGCCTGAGCCCATCTCTAACAATGTTGCACAAGGGGAGCGGCTGTCCGGGACTCTCCTTCTTGATTGAGTCAAAGTAATGGGCACCATTGTATTCCGCTGCTGTCAATTAAAATCAGTGTGCCAATGAGGAGAGAGGGGATGGGACCAAACTTGCAGCTCTGTGTCTGAATGGATACAGAGCAGTGAATCGGCTTGGCTGCCCCCATTGCAAGCTGCTTGCTGTGGGGGCACTCGGCAGGAAGGCGGGGCTAGGAGCACCGGCATGGGACCCTAGAAGAGGATCGGGGCTGCTCTGTGCAAAACTTTGGCACAGGGCAAGTATGACGTATATTTTTAAACAAAAACAAGACTATAATAGCACTTTTAATAAGTCTGTATAATAATAGTGACAAGTTTTCACAGCGCTGTACAATATAAAGCATGGGTCCTCAAACTACGGCCCTCCAGTTGTTCAGGAACTACAATTCCCATCATGCCTAGTCATGTCTGTGAATGTCAGAGTTTTACAATGCCTCATGGAATGTGTAGTTCTGCAACAGCTGGAGGGCCGTAGTTTGAGGATCCCTGATATAAAGGGTACAATTACAATACAGATTAATACAAAACGACTAGGAATGCCCTGCTCATGGAGAATACAATCGAAGAGGTAGGAAGGGCGGTGATACAAAGGGTAGTATCTGTGGAAGATGAGATGATGGAGGTGCTCAATATACAGTTTTAGGCGGAGGTGGGGTAGGCTTCTCTTAATAAATTGGTTTTATGGATTGCCTGAAGATGGACGGGTTAGGAGAAAACAGGACAGATTGGGGTAGAGAGTTCCAGAGGACGGCGGAGGTTCTGGAGGCGAGCATGGGCGGAGGTGACAATGGCGCTAGAGAGAAGGGGGTCTTGGGAGGAGCGGAGTCAGTGATAAGATGTGACGAGGTTGGTGATGTATATGGGGGCAGAGTTGTGGATGGTTTTGTATGTTGTAGTATTTTACATTTTTGTTAGGCTAGTGGAATAGTAAGATATATCCCTTGTACTGATGTTTTGGTTTTCTTAATTTGGGCTTTAACTGAAAGAGGTAATAGGATTTGGTTATTGAAGTGTAATTTTAGTGAGATGTTCCTTTTTCAATGCAGGTCACCTATTTCAGTATTGGATGGTTCTCCTCCATGTAGTGAAATGTTGCTTTTCTCTTGGGGTTTCAGTGTCTGTCAGGTAGGGGGGCTCTTGCAGCAATGTGCTGTGGGACTTGTTTGTTGGGTGAAGATTCATTTAAAATGATGGCTGGAGAAAGAGAAGCTATGAAAGGCCCATTGTATGCCGTCTGAGATTAGAATTTGACACTCTGAATGACCTAGTGTAGCTCAGTGTTGTATAAATTACAGCTTTATGGCCCCGGCCTTACCTCTGCTTTCAGAAGACATGAACTGCACTAGATAAAATAACTAGACCTGTTCTCAAGATTCCGCAGAGTGGGTGGTGGGCACTCCTGTTGATTTTGGGGATACAAGCTTCAATTTCTCAAGGAAATGGTGGGAATGTAGCAATGGTTTCTGGGCGATTTTTTTTTTTTTTTATGGAATGGAGTTCATGTGATCCATACAACCCTCTCCAACTGTTTTGCCTATTTTCTTACTGGCTTTAACCACTTAAGACCCGGACCAAAATGCTGGTAAAGGACCTGGCCAGTTTTTGCGATTCGGCACTGCGTCGCTTTAACTGACAATTGCGCGGTCGTGCGACGTGGCTCCCAAACAAAATTGGCGTCCTTTTTTCCCCACAAATAGAGCTTTCTTTTGGTGGTATTTGATCACCTCTATGGTTTTTTATTTTTTGAGCTATAAACAAAAATAGAGCGACAATTTTGAAAAAAATGCAATATGTTTTTCCTTTTTGCTATAATAAATATCCCCCAAAAACATAAAAAAAACGTTTTTTTCCTCAGTTTAAGCGGATACGTATTCTTCTACCTATTTTTGGTAAAAAAAACGCAATAAGCGTTTATCGATTGGTTTGCGCAAAATGTATAGTGTTTACAAAATAGGGGATAGTTTTATTGCATTTTTATTTTTTTCACTATTAATGGCGGCGATCAGCAATTTTTTTTTTTTTCTTCGTGACCGCGACATGGAGGACACATCGGACAATTTTGACACATTTTTGGGACAATTGTCATTTTCTAACCAGTCAGAACACGAGTCCGTCCTTTCACCGCAGGCGAAGAGGAGAGAGACTGGATTTAAAATCCCTGTACTGGTAAAATGGCTATACCAGGAACGCAATTAGTGAGACCTCCAGCTGTTGCAAAACTACAAGTCCCCATCATGCCTCGGTGTCATACTTGTGGCTGTCAGAGTCTTGCTATGCCTCATGGGACTTGTAGTTCTCCAACAGCTGGAGGTCCGCTAATTGCATATCCCTGGGCTATACGATCTATCAGAACGGGTGATCGCTGGACTCCAGGTTAGCTGGATCAGGTGCAATGGCAAAGGGGTCCAGTGTAAGTTCACCTTACAGATTTTCTGTAAGGTGAACTTGCACTTTAAACTGGATGGTACAAATGCCCTTTTCATATGGACTGTTGACATTTTTCACAGTAAAAATAAAAAGCTTGGCATTAAATTTTCATCAGTTGAGAATATTCAGAGTCACTTTATAATCTCACACGTTTTTAGATGGGGCCTGACGTGAGAATGTGGTTTAGGCTCGATTCACATTTATGGAGGTGTGACCGCGCACTTGCATTATTGCGCGCTTCTGCACTTTGCATTTAGTGCTGCCCATTTATTTAGTGGGCTACCTTGCGCTTGAACAATGCACCGAAGAGCATGACGTATGAAAAATCCTACCACAACTCATGATGAATGCATTTTTTTGATGCGCATGTTGGCAAGATGTATGGAGGTGCCAATGAGAATTTATAGGACAGCGGCACATCGGTAAAAGGGTTGAATTTTTTATTTTTTGCACAGTTTTTCATGCATTCCCACAACATACATGTAAACCCAGCCTTGGTGTCCACCAGCAGGTAAACTGGTATCTGCATAGGGGAGAACTTTCTTGCACACCCTGGATCTATTATGCTGCTAGTCACATTCACGATGAATATGTCCCGCGTGGCCTTAGAATGTTTAACCTGCCCTTTGTGATGTGATCACTTTAAATAAACTGGTGAACTATTGACTGCGGATCCGTGGTGTCCAGGTGACATATGTTCTTATCTATGTATAAAGTAGAGCCAGATGTCCCATATGCAAATGGTAACTTTCTGATTCTTGCTGGAACACATGCTATTCCTTGATGATGCTCAGAACCCAGACCTAGGAGGCCTCAAAGTATGTTCTCTCCTCTGCACATTTTGCCTCTTTGACGTCATGTAAAAATTGTGTAGCTCAGTGCTTTAATAAATACACAAAAAAGCACTAAATGGTAACGGTACCTTACTGTGATTACAGCTTCCACCCCTTCAGTCTAGATTTCATGAAAATGCTCTGCTGCATGGTGCATGACTAGATATCACTGGTGATTGGGCTGAAGGGCTGGAAGCTGCAGTCTACAGCAACATATTTATTTTAAAGTCGAACTTCATGGAAAACAATGTATTCATACATGCAGTGGGCCTCTGCCTGCACTGTGTGGGTTAACGGCTCGTATTGTCTAGGGGCGCAAGGAAAAGCTGTACTTGCCCCATCTTTAATCCTCTGGAAAACCGCCCCCCCCCCCCCCCCCCATGTCCAGCGGTGGACTGTTCCTGCCATCCTCACGTTCAGGTCTATGGGCGTGATGACGTCGGGAACAAACCGTTCACAAGACCGCTAGCATGCAGGGGAGGAGGAGTGGATCGGCTTATTAGGCAAGTATATCTCGGCTCTGAAATCCCCTCCCCACTAGACAAAACTGAGAAGTTAACCCATGCAGTGCTGGCACAGCCTCAGTCATGCAATAACGAAATGGTTATACTCATGATTATTTTTTTTTTATTCCCCTTTTTGTTTTGTAACAGGTTCCTTCAACAGACAGAAATGCTCTCAGTTCTCTCTGGGGAAAACTGGCTTCAGAAATCTTGATGCAGAATTGGGATGCCGCTATGGAAGATCTCACAAGACTAAAAGAAACAATAGATAACAATGTAAGAGCTTCTTCTGACTTGTAGTCTTGTTGCCACAAACTATAAATTACTTTTTTCTTTTTATATGCCCAACTTTCCAGAGGCTTTGGGGGGGGGGGGGGGAATATTCCTGAAGGAATTCTGTCATGGAACTGCTTGCCTCCCACGCACAGTTGAGGTACTGCGAGCTGGGGGCAGGTCCAGGCCGGGTGACATAACTGTATTCTGCGGCCTTTCTTCCATGTTTGGGACACTCATGCATGCTGACCCTTGCTGTGATTAGGCAACGCACAGTTTTTGCAGTTGCTTTCAGCCAATGATTTTTACAACAGCGATCTATCTTTTCTTTGTTTTTCCCCCTGCAAAGCAGTTGTAATTAGAGCCACGGTCCCATGCTGCCTCCCTGCTCTGCACCACCAGAGCCCTCACCCATGATCTTCTTAATGTGACTGTGCTTGGGCCTTGCAGCCAATCCCCAGGCCTGACTACTGTCATGTGGGTGGCCCATGGTGTCCTCCCCTTTCTAAGCCCTAACACCACAGCATAGACGGGCTGGAAATCTACAGCGGGAGATAGCAAGGTGGCGTGGCTCAGTATGTGTAATGGCTTGCAGTCATTCACAGATGGTGCAACTCTGCCCATCACGAAAAAGTGACCGTGTCTTATTGTCAAATCATGCTGGGTTTGTATGGGAAGAGCATCTGGCTTGTGACATGAGTTGATTTGAAAGTGTTTTTCTTGTAGTAGGCATTGTTTTACATTTTGTTTTTCAGATAACTAATTTTGTATTTTTTTTTTTTGCAGTCCGTCAGCTCTCCACTTCAGTCTCTGCAGCACAGGACCTGGCTCATTCACTGGTCTCTCTTTGTGTTCTTCAACCATCCCAAAGGAAGAGACAACATCATTGACCTGTTCCTTTACCAGCCTCAGTAAGTGTGAACTGTGAATGGTTAAAGCAGAGATTTGTTTTAGAAATGCTCTCATAGGCTTAAGACTGAAGACATTTCTTTCTACTTGAGTTTTCAAAAAGGGAAGACAGTTTGATCTGGAAAGATTATGCCATAGACCTCTTTAGGCTGCCCATGCACTCGCAGATTTTGGAGATCTCTGAAAGGGAAAAAATCTATAAATTTCCCCCATTCAAGCTAAACTGAGTAGATGCAATAATCTCCCCTTTATTCTGACAGCCTGCACCTGGAAAGTGCCTACAGCAAATTGACTGCAGTCATCTGGCTCCTTCAATTTTTTAGATCAAAGGATGTTAAAGGAGAAGTACAGCTAAAGCTGGCTGTACTACTTCTGTGGATAACAGGAGTACAAGTTCGTTCTGCACTCCTTTGACCCATTTTCAGCAGGTTCAAGAAAAGAAGTTGGGACTTTAAATGAGATGCGATTTGATGCAAACAGTAGTAAAGTAATAAATGTGTAATAACCAAGCTCAAACTTACCACCCAAACGGCAAGCCACCTTCAACTGTCTAACTGTATGTTAAAAGCAGAGGATTGGTTGCACACATTTGCAAATGCATGGATGAGCTACAGGCCACTTCACGGCTCTCTGCGTTTCTGTAGTCCTAACTAAACTGATATAGTTTCCTCAATAGGAGGCATACAAATACTAATGAGTAGATGGAGGACAGGTGACTGGGAGTATGTGTCCACGCCTCCACCTAGGAATGGTATGGTAGTGAGAAGCATTGGAAAAGACGCATAAGCATCCCTGTAATATGACATAGAAATGGTTGGGGACTTTGAATGAGGCATATAGACTGCCGCACCAGTACATGCCTCCATCCCCGAAATTGGAACAAGAAAAGAAGGTTGAAGAGGTTGAAGCCTGCTGACGTCAGACCTTGTCCATGCTCAGTTAAGAAGGTGACAATGAAGTTGGCATCCACCCTCATACCTGAGCTGGCCACTCCAACCCCCTCCACAGCCCTGTGCTCCAGTGACTGGGGGGGTGGTGGAGCTGCTTACTGACAGTCACCAGCTCTCTGTTCATGGAGCTGTGATTGGCAAGGTTTGATCGCTCGGTTCTGAGTGTTGGCGGCACCGGGGGACAGATCTTGCATCCACCTAGGTAAGAATGAATCTTAAAAGAAAAGAAAAAAACATACATCTCTTGAAGTGGAACCTTAGTCAGAAAATTAAGTCCTGCTGGATTACTTCAGGCTGGTCTCTTTTGCAGGTATAGCTATGTAAAACATTAAAAATAAGTGCCTATGCTGTTTATAATCCAGTAATACACTGTCTCACCCTGCTCTGCGCATGCTCAGTCGATCTCCCGATCTCCATTTTTAGGCATTGTGCCAAGGTAGTTGTAGAGGCCAATCTACTGACAACCTAAAGATTTACTCCTGCTCAAGGGCTCTGGGCTTTTCCAAAAAAAGCAGCCTTCAGTAAGAAGAAGCAAGAACAACGATGAAGGCAATTTCCAGCACACGCACATCACAGAGGATCTTCACCATGTAAACAAAAAATAAAGTCAGCGGCTACAAATACCGTAGCTGCTGATCTAACGCACACCTGCCTGTCCCAGGATCCAGCAATGCCCTCACCCGACACGGCTTTTTGCTGGTCTTTGGGTCCAGGCATCGGCACTCCGTGAGGCTTCAGAGCTGACTGCACATGTGCAAGCTACCCTGTGAATAATCACATATTCTCCTGGGACCTATGATGTGTCCCAAGGGAAAGGAGGGGAGACTGAACCTCTGCTCATATTGCCATGGCGATCAGACCGAAAGTGGAAGCGGGTACCTGTCAAAATCGGGTTCTGAATCCCCCTCCCCAAAAAGACTTTCCAAAAATGAAAGGGGGGGGGGGTGTGGAGGAGGAAAAGTAAAACTTGGTTTCGCTTCAAGCATGTCTCTTATGGTCATTTGTGATCTCTTATCATCCCCTGTAGCATATCTGCAGTCTCTGACCTTCTCTTGTACTAGGTCTGTATTCTCTGATGTCTACAGCAGTGTTTCTCAACTCCAGTCCTCCATGCGCCCCAGCAGGTCATGTTTTTTGGACTTCCTTCAGATGAATCGGCTGTGTTTTTTAATTTACTAAGGCCGTGAAACTGATCAAATCACCTGTGCAAAATAATGGAAAGCCTGAAAACATGACCTGTTGAACTGCCTTGAGGTCTGGAGTCTGGCAGCCTTCTGTAACATAATCATGTTGTGTGGCCCGTTTAGTGTCAGAAACCTAGTAGTCCTGTCTTCCAATCGGAGAACTAGAAGACCTACAAGCCGTGTCACTCTGCCAGCTTATAAAGAAACCTGCTGGAAAATTGGTTTGTGCCGCTGCAAAGCTAATGGTTATTTTTTTGTCCTTGTGCTTAAAAAAGCAAATAGAATCTTAAGATGTCTGAGCCCTGGTTTTCTTAAAGGCCTGTATATTGGCCGGTGAGGAATGTTAGGAGCTTGTCCGTTCTAGGTGAATGACTGTAAACTGGGTCTGAAAGCTTGAAATAAAGAGCATCTGCTGTTTCACAACTCGGTAGGCTTTTTCTGGTCCTCTAAATGCTAACAAATGTTCCTTATATCCTTCTGCCTGCGGGCCATGGATAGAGCTTTGATTAACAGCAACTGATTATAAAGGACGTTGGATGCCCATACGTGGGTAGTTGTACTTTCATCGTAACATTCTCACATCTTGTTTGACTCGTTGGCCACATGCATGGCTATTGGATTTAATTTGTGCAACCGTCCTTCAGTGTGCACATGTTCTTTATAGAGAGGATGGATGCTCTTGTTCCTTACTATTGTCACTGGGAAGATTAGATTTCCCATTTTAATTCAGACAAGCATTATAGCCGTACATTTATTAGATGACTTAAAGCCAATTGCTCAGTTTTGGGTGGGTCCTGAGACACTTGCTGGTTTCTTGGAACATAATGGGGCTCAGATGCCAGGGGGTTGGATATGTGAAGCATCCGGTATGGTGCTAGGTGTCTGCTGAAGTAGGATTGTCCTTGTTACTATCATGGAGTGTGATCTGTGAGAGAGCTCCAATTCTGCATCCTAAAATTTCAAGTGGAACTAAACTATCTGAGCAAAGCTAAATATGCTTTTCATTTTTATCATTTGCAGCAAAATCAAGCCCCTCCCATGTTTTGTTTTGAGAAATCACTTTAAATCACACCCCCAAAGCATATGTATCTGTGGCCATTTTTGGGTAAGGGCAGATAGATGATTAATGCACTATTTATACTCACTGGAATACATCTGCACTTGGTACATAAAATAAAGAAAATACCCATGAAGACTCCTGGGATGTATGATGTTGTTTTTGCCTAGGCCAGAAACCAGGAAACAGAATGCTATACGGATTAAGCATAGTTAATGTTGATTGAGAAAGTTTAGTACCACTTTAAGATGCCACTTAAAGGGTCACTAAAGGAACATTTTTTTTTTTTTTTTTTTTTTGCTAAATAGCTTCCTTTACCTTACTGCAGTCCTGGTTTCATGTCCTCATTGTTCGTTTTTTGCTCTGATGTTGCTGTAATTCCTCTCTGTTCTGGACACTTCCTGGTTGTCTGTTTCCTGATGACCACAGTACTGGGAGATTCTAGTTTCATTTTCCAAACCATCACTGCTCTATGACTCTGTACATGCACAGAGGCAGGATAACATGCAAAAACGAAACTAGATGCAAAAACGAAACTAGCGGTACATTATATGATTGATTTTTATCTATTTCTAATCAATTTTAAAAGGAATCGGTTAAATTTTTCCTTTACAACTCCTTTAAGTAAACTTTCTAGCATCTTTTTAATCTGCAGAATTCTGTTTCGATTACACTTAAAGGGGAAGTAAACCCATCCATAAAACTGTTTAATTTCCAGCATGTGCCGGAAATGTAAGACTCCCATTGGTTGTGCTCTCACCCAAACTGTCAAACCATCCAATGGCTGATCACATGTGCAGCATCATGGCATTTGTATATTAAACGGAGGCAAAGATGGCAGCTTCCTTGGCTGAAAACGATAGTGGGTTCTTACACCTTAAGCCCCGCACACACAGATGGAATGTCAGACATTTGCCACATCAAAAAAAAAAAAAACATGCTGCCCTTGTGTATGTCAGTCTGCCCGACAGAAGCCGGCCTTGCTTGTTGGAAAAACCAGCAGCCGACCGACTCCCGATCGGCGTTCTCAGCCACTGTGCCTGTCCCCCCTCCCCCTGTCAGAACATAACCCCATCATATCTGAAAAAAAATTCAAAAACCGAATTGCTGAGTTGGAAACCCACTGCCTTGGTAAATTAACAAGAGACTGCAATGCCAGCAAGGCCCTCTGCCACGTAGTTGCAGCTTTTACTGGGTTTCTTGGAGTTTCTCGCACCTTTTTGTACAGCAATGAGCCTGCAGAGATATGAGCCTGCTCATTGACCCATTCATACTGTATAGAGAGATAAGCTTACAAATGACCGGTGTTGGCATGTCTGTTCTCAGAACACTGCTAGAGATGTTCCAGCTAGTCATTCTGATTAGTGTTGGTATATCCTACTCTCCACCTGTGTACTGCTCTGGTCCTGACCCCTCTAATAAAGGGGATCGGAACTCACTGTAATTTATTGCAATGTACCAGTTATTAGACAGGTTGGGTATTATTATTATTTTTATTAATAATAATATATATTTTTTTCATGAATTTCTTTTATTGTCGCCTGAAAAGTAACATGACCACACTACCTCATTTTTATTTATCGGGGCGTCAAAAAGAGTAATGGAACCTTGCCTCTCTCCTATTGTCCATAACATAGAAGGGCATGGCCCTGTAGTCCTTTAAAGTTGTTGTAAATTTTCCCCACAACATTATCCTATGTGAATCAGCATAAAAAATCCTAATGAACACTTCTTGTAGAAATAACTTTACTTAGTATTGTAATCCTTTTTGTTCTTTAGAATGACATCACTGGCGCATGCCCAGATCTCCCCTGATTTACGGCACACTGTTTGCTTGTCTGTCTGTTATCAGGACTTTCTACAGCACAACAGTGAAATCCCACGAGACGGCATAATCACTCGGAGCTTCCTCCTACTTCCCATGTGACCATGTGATATCACATGGAGTGTAGCCCTGGGCATCGGACTGAAGCTCATAAGACTGACATAGGCAAACGCTAGATAATCGGCACAAGTAAATACTATGAAATTGAACAAGTCAGCTATGAGCAGGGAAGCAGGGTTGCCATAGAAATGGATTGAGAAGGAGGCTTGGTTAACAGTACAGGAAGTGTTCAATGTAAGGGTGGAAATGCACTCTACTGTGGACTCTTTAAACAGTAAGTAATGCGATTTGGGCTGGATTACAGTGGCTATAGATTGATAATTACTTAAAGTGGTGGTTCCCCCTTAAAAACAACTTTTTTTTATTCCACTGCCCCCCCACATTCCATCACGATTAAGGCACATATTTTTTTTTTCCTGCTGTACATACCTTACTACAGCATATTCACCCGTCCATCCGGGTTGCGAGTCCCGCGAGAGTGGGCGTTCCTCACATGCTGTTGATTGACGTTTTGCCCAAAAACGAGCTCTCCCCCCGTCGCGTAAGCCGCGTCACAGTTGGCGAAAGGACCCGAACGGCAAGTCGGCGCTATACTGCGCATGCGCATCGCCGTTCGGCTCCTTTCGCCAATCGTGACGCGGCTTACGCGACGGGGGGAGAGCTCGTTTTTGGGCAAAACGTCAATCAACAGCATGTGAGGAACGCTCACTCCCGCGGGACTCGCAACCCGGATGCACGGGTGAATATGCTGTAGTAAGGTATGTACAGCAGGAAAAAAAAAATATGTGCCTTAATCGTGATGGAATGTGGGGGGGCAGTGGAATAAAAAAAAGTTGTTTTTAAGGGGGAACCACCGCTTTAATATGATGGACTAAATAAAAAGAAGCATCAGAGTGGGAGACTTTACTTCTTCTTTAAAGAACAATGTAATTGGACTACCAAACTATGATTTCCTCCTGGCCGCGGGACTGTGCCTTGCCCTAGCTCCTGGCCGCGGGACTGTGCCTTGCCCTAGCTCCTGGCCGCGGGACTGTGCCTTGCCCTAGCTCCTGGCCGCGGGACTGTGCCTTGCCCTAGCTCCTGGCTCACTGATGGTCATTACCGTAGTAATCTGTGTTCTTAGGGATGCTGTCTCTCTCTATATGCAGGAATTGTGACAGTTCTACTGGAATGATCACATTGCACAATGTTTTTTATTTGTCTGCTCCTGTATGTGACCTCTTCTACATTTATACATCTTGCTTTAATTAGAGGTTTATTGGCTGTGTATCTGTAGACTCTGCATATGAACATCTGGGACATTCCCCACACAGGTTTCTTCTCGGGGACCAAGTCGGGGACGTTCCATGCTTCCCTGACACAACTTGCGCACTGCAGATAAGCCCACCCATGAGGGTGGGCCTAATTAGCATGAACACACCTAAGAGGCAGCTCACTGCATGGGTGTGCTCATTTGCAGTGACATGTGGGTTGTTTTGGCTCCTCCCACACAACTGGGAATTCTGAAGAATGCAAGAATTGCGATTACATCGTCATCGCCCTAATTTTATTCATGTTCAGGAAGGGAAAAGGCGGTTTCAGGGAATGTGTGTTTATGATATTAAACTTCATCTTTAGCGTGGGTTTTGCTGCGATTCACATCTCCTGGCGCTGTTTGGAGATTCCTTGTTTCCATTTTAGTGTAACATGGCTACTCCAGTTTATGGCATTTTTCTACCTGACTAGGAGTAATACTTGCATGGAGCGCGTGCTGCCCGGGAATTACAGCTGCACATCAAAGTTCGAAGCCTTCTCTATAAGCAATCCAGTTCACAGAACATCTGTTTGCCATTAGCATTTTGTCTGCTAGAGCGAGAAAAGAAAACACACTCGTACAGATGTCCACATGCTACTGAAACGCATCAGGGTCACATTTGGCTTTTATTTCTAGGATAAATGTTATACTTGGTGTTCTGCGTGATATTGTCATAATCAGGTTTTCTAAATGAGATGCTTCTAAATTCAGCAAGAGCAATATAAATGCCTTGTAGAAGAGTCATTAAAGCTTTCCTCCAGGCAGGCAGCTTGAAATGGATGTAAGAGAACTGTCTTGCTTGCCAAAGGATTTGTCTACTCTGTTCAGCTATTCTTGTGATCCAGGTTATCCCCAGGCACACAGCACATCCAGGTCCTTGGCCTCCTTGCAGACTACATTACAATAAAGGCTAGGTTCACACCTAAGTGGCTCTGCCAGCTCCGTTTTGTGTGGGCACGGAAGTTTGTTCATTTGAATGGGCTGCTATGCCATAATTTTGAATCATGCAGGAAAAAAAGTTCCTGCGCCATTTCTAAAATTCAACTGGAGGGAAATCACATGGAGCTTTTTGCACTGTGGATTTCCCACAACCCAGAAATATTCTGCATTTTGCAGATGCGTGGGTGTGCCATTAAGAATAAATGTCAGCCTCACACATCTGCAAAGGAACCACACGGTTTGGGAGCAGATGTGATTTTATACAATGGCCCCGCAACCACCAGCACCAGTAGGAGCCTAGCTTTAAAGTTAAAATTCATATTTTTTTGTAAATAGATGCAATAAAAAGTGTATTGTTTTCCCCCTAAAGAGCCTGCAGAGCATTGCACCTGCAGTTAGTGGATCACAGATTCAATGTCTACCTCCTGCCGGTACTTTGCACAGCTGTCTGCTCATACTTTTGCAGTTTCTCAGTTCCAGGAAGTGTGAATGTACTATCATGGAACGGATTGGTCCGCTGAGAATTGCAAGTCTATCTGCTGCAGTGGCAGATGAGAATTGTAGTTCATTCACAAGTGGGACTCGAGGTGAGGGAGACTGGCGTTTTAACATGTCACCCATAACACCCCATATGCAGGTGAACTGGTTCTTTAAGCCAGTGTTCTCCAAACTGTGGTCCTTTACTTGCCTCTATCTGACCCTTAGGCTGCATTCACACCTGAGCGTTGTGTCGCCTGAAGCGCGACGCTCAAAAACGCTAGAGGGGAAAAAAATACATTATTCCCTATGGAGATGGTTCACATCTCCACTCCAAAATGCCTGATACGGAACGCCTGAAGCTCAAACAAGTTCCGGACCCTTTTTTGTGGCGCATATCGGGCTTTTTTTGGGCATTTTTGAGCGTTTCTATTTCCCATAGAAAGTAATGGAAACGCTCGAGTCAAGCGACTAGCGCGACAATGAGCGTTTGCTACGGGCGTTTTGTCGCTTTAATCAATAGAACATTTCACCCAGGCAGAAGATACAAAAAATCTACCAACATAGCAACAAGTGATGAAAAGATGATAATTTTTCCTATTGGCTAAAATAAAAAACGTCGAAGTACAAAAAAAACGTCAGACGACGCTATATGCAAACATGCAAATAAGCATGAATATGCGCGACATAACGCCGAAAAAAACTAACGAACGACCTACGCTCAGGTGTGAATGCAGCCTTAGAGGGCACTGTTCTTCCCACTGACACACGACACTATTCCTTCCACTGACACCAACGGTGAAGCATAATGCCTCCCACTGACACCAATGATGGAGCACTATTCCTCCTGCTGACCACAAATACTGTGTAACTGTTTTTAATCACACTGACCACCAAGCCTGAGGCATTGTTTTACTCCCACTGACGACGCTGGGTCATTTTCTATTCGCACTGGTCAGTCTGGCCTCCCCCCTAAGGTATGAAGGACAGTAAACTGGCCCTTTTTGTTTAGAATGTTGGGAGACCCCTGCTTTAAGCAATACAGCTCAATCCAGAATCCACACCGGTCTCGGTGACAGTGGAGTTGCTGCAATGAGATTGTCCCTGTGTTGTCTCATACAGGCATAGAATAACCGCGATGTGCAAACGAGCATTACGGAATTCGTTCGACACCCAAAAATATCTAAGAAAAATGAATATATGCTATACAATACTTTATTTTTTATTTACTGTTCAGTAAAATAGATTTCAAATTGATCAGAGTTCTATTGTATTTTTTTTAGATACCTAAATGCCATTCAGACTATGTGCCCACATATCCTTCGGTACCTGACCACAGCCGTCATCACCAACAAAGATGTGAGGAAGAGACGCCAAGTTCTGAAAGATTTGGTGAAAGTTATTCAGCAAGTAAGTGAGCTTCCACTTGTATACAGACTTTGGACGCTGTAATTAGATTATATTAGTATTTTAGATGGTCCAGAATGAATTTGTGTAGATGTATGGATGCGTTTCCACCTAATGCTGACAGAAGTGTTACCACATCTGTAAACTTGAATTGTTGGATTTGGTGATATGGTGTTTTTTTTTCATACTTTTTCAATTATCTCTTCATATGTGATTTTTAGATTCTACAATGGTAGATTTTCTAGACCTTCTTGGTTCTAGTTGACCTATTATAAGGACTGAGCATATGGTAGAGTGTAAATTGCGTGAAAAACTCAATCACAGCACTTACACTGAATGGGACCTTGTTAGTCACAGAAACTTTTTCATTGCACATATACTTCTCTTATCACCTGCACAGTCTGCCTGTTGTAACCTTATAGGATCAAATCTACAACATCCAGCTGCTTAGCAGATGGAAATCAGCCAGTCACTATTCCTGGGTGGGTCCATTCTTCATCCAGTGCGAACCCAGCTTGTGCAACTTGTCATCTTGTCTATTCCATGCAAAATAGACGATGGCTGAAAACTGACAGTTTTTTGTACTTCAATTTAGTATATCCAAAATGCTTAGCAATTCAGGTGAGTTTCCTGCTAACTAGCACTTCTCATACTCTAAGCAATAATTGGTCAAAAACATGTTAAAGCAGTTATAAAGATTTGCCTTTCTTCTTTTTTTCTCTCCTCGTAATGAAAATGGTAAACGCTATACTTGTCCGTCCTCTATGGCCCCAAACACATCTCTTGTGAGATCCTTTGCTGCTGGTCTTTTCTCTGAGTGTCCCTATAGCAATCTGCTTGCTATGGGGGCGCTCGTGCAAACTCAATTTCTGCTACTGAGTATCCTGTGAAAGGGGGGGGGGAGCTGCTGTAGACTAGTACAGTTCTGGTTTGAGATCAGGCCTAGGCTCAGGTAATTGTTTATTGAGGGCAGAAAGCAGCTTTTTAAAAGTGTGTGTGTGTGTTGTGTTGTGTTTTTTTGTTTTTTTTTACCTTAATGCAGAGAATGCACTAATCTAAAAACAACTTTTGTTCTATTCTGGATACCCTATTAAAGTGCAGTGAAGAATTTACAAAAATTCTGGTTTTGTGCTGTCAGAGTTTTTTGTGTGGAGTGTGCTCAGCAGATGGGTTAGGTCCAATATACAACTAGCTTATGCCCACCTTGCTCCCAGTTGTGTACCCACTTATATGTCCAGGGGTATTCTAGCAGCAAGAGCATTCTTTCAATATTGCACCTATATGTTGTGGTCATTGAGTCTTTGTTACTCTTTGCAATGGAGAACATAGCGAAACTGTGAGATGAGGTGGTTGGCGATGACGTCTTCCCATATGAAACGCAATAAATAGTCTGTATCCTGCTTAAAAGAACTGTCCTTTGAAGCAAGATATCCAGGCTGACATCAGGGCATTAGACTTAAAGTGGAGGTTCACCCGGAAATGACAATTTTTAACCTTAGATTGATGCTTATTTTGTCTAGGGGAATCGGCTATTTTTTTTTAAATCGAAGCTGTACTAACCGTTTTAGAGAGCGATCTTCTCCGCCGCTTCCGGGTATGGGCTGCGGGACTGGGCGTTCCTATTTGATTGACAGGCTTCCGACAGTCGCATCCATCGCGTCACGATTTTCCGAAAGTAGCCGAACGTCGGTGCGCAGGCGCCGTATAGAGCCGCACCGACGTTCGGCTTCTTTCGGCTACTCGTGACGCCATGGATGCGACCGTCGGAAGACTGTCAATCAAGAAGGAACGCCCAGTCCCGAAGACCCATACCCGGAAGCGGCGGAGAAGATCGCTCTCTAAAACGGTAAGTACAGCTTCGATTTTAAAAAAAACTAGCCGATTCCCCTAGACAAAATGAGCATCAATCAAGGTTTACATTTTTTTTAGGTTGAACTCCCGCTTTAAGGGATTGGGTTCTAATTCCAAATACATGTTTAGGAATGATGGGGAAAAAATATTCATACATTCTGTAATACTGTTTTTTTTGTTTAACTTTTAGGAATCTTACACCTACAAGGATCCAATAACTGAATTTGTTGAGTGTTTATATGTCAATTTTGACTTTGATGGGGCTCAAAAGAAGTTAAGAGAGTGCGAGTCGGTAAGTGAATATTCTCTTTCAGATTTTCTTTGGTGACATGTTTTTGGTTACTCAATGCCATAGAAAAGTGTTTGTCTGTACTTTCACAAAAGCCCAATACTAATGAGAAACTGAACATCAGAAGGAATGTTTACATTTATTGTGATGGGAATAAAAGTGATCAAAAAACAAAGGACAGCGTAAAAATGAAAGTAAATTTCATTTTAAGCGCCCCATCCCCTCCTGCTCGAACGCAGAAGCGGACGCATACGTAATAGGTGTTCACACCACACATGTGAAGGATCGCCACGAATGTCAGAGCTAGATAGAGGAGTTCTAGGTCTAGAATTATTTAACTAAACTGATGACCTGTAAACATTTTTTAGTGTTGCATATGGAGATTTTTAAGTAACGTAGTTTTGCACCGTTCCACGAGCGTGTGCGATTTTAAAGCACAACTAGCACAACTTGTTGGATATCTATTTATGTGATGTTGCATCAACTTTTATATTTTCCATAAAAAAAATGGATATATATTTTTTCGTAATTAAAATGAAAGTATTTTTTCCTAAAAAAAATTTGCATTTGAAATATACAGTTTGACATAACAAATTGCAATGCTCGCAATTTTATTATCCATGGTCTCTGCTTAAACAAAAAAAAAGTTCTGAGTAATTGTCTAGCAAAACAATTTTTTTTTTTTTTTACATGTAGGAGAGAAAATTCAGAATTTTGGTCTGGGTGGGAACTAAGCTTACAGTTTTATACTGGCTTAGAATACTTGAAGCGGAGTTCCACAAACGTGGAACTTCCGCATATCTCCCCCCCAGTGCCACATTTGACACCTTTTGGGGGGGGGGGGGGGGGGGTTTCCGGTTCTTCACAGGTACAGTTCCCCACTTCCGAGTGACCGGGACTCTGACGCCCATCTCCCATAAGGTCTGCTTGACCGATTAGAATACGCGGTACACTTCACCTACTGTGAAGCTGGTTCCCTTACCCAGAATGGTGGCGGCTGCAGCTGATCTAGGGTGCCGACTTTGTGGGCTCCCTGGACGGATAAGTGTCCTAATACTAAAAGTCAGCAGCTGCAGTATTTATAGCTATCTTTTTAATTTTTTTGTGGGGGGGGGGGGGTTGGACCTCCTCCTTTAAGTGATGTTTAATGTGGCGATTGTTTGAAAAATAATTCTTTGCTTTTGGTGCTCAAAACGGACTGTGGTTAAAAAAACAAGGCTAAAAATAGTTGCGGGATACACATTACCATCTGTTACCAGTCATTGTAAGCATAGTAAGATGCTTTCTATAAGTCAGGTGTGTGCCAATAAATGACCTCGGCATGATCAAAACCCATACATGTCAAATGTTTTGGTTTTTGGATTATGCACCTCTGACGAGGCTCATTTTGTGTCCATTTATAGCAAGTCCTCTTTATAAGGCAGTTTAGGAACATTTTGCGTGTTGGCTCAGTAGCAGTATATGATCACAAATTGGAAATGTATGTCTAATCGGTTCAAAGCTCAGCAATGGGTTATCTTGTCTAGCGTTACTCACGTGGGAGTGTCTGTCTAGAAGGTAGGTGTGCTGATCAGCAATCTGTCCATGCTTTGATGTGATAGGATCACTGCCTTGCTTCATATGACTTTAATTAGCAGGGTTGTTAATAATGGTGACCAGTCAGGGAAGGAAGTCGCTGAACGTTTGTTGCAGTGCTTTTCACACAGTAAAGTTACAGTATAAATCAGAGGCACGCAGAGGGGGGTCGTTTTGCATTCTTGGTAGTAATTAAGCATAAGTTATTGAAGTGGAGGGCAGTATAACGAACTTACAAACAGCGTGTTGAGTCATATGGGTGGAATATGGAGGATCACAAATGGTTAGTCACTTGCTCGTGACCTTACTATATATAAGATATGTTTAATGAAGCACGTTAAGCTTTAATGTATTGTAGGAGTATTTTTATTTTTCTTGGCCGCTCAAGATTTTTGCGCAATTCTCCTGCAAAAACTCAGACAGTTTTCACAAGCAAATACATTAGTCACATCTGAATGTAGTTTGCATTTAAATATGAATAGTCTGCATCGTCAACACTACTTAAAAGTGGCAAATGTGTTGTATATTGGTCCCTGTAGTGAATTGACTGATTTTCTTTTTAATGCCCGCCGCACGACTATTTACGTCCACACAATGGCACGGACAGGCAGAAGGACGTATATATACGTCCTTGCCTTTCCGGGGGTCCGATCGGGCCCCCCCCCCCCCCCGCGGCGGGCGGATTCCCTCGGGGAGCGATCCGGGACGACGGCGCGGCTATTTGTTTATAGCCGCTCCGTCGCGATCGTTCCCCGGAGCTGAAGAACGGGGAGAGCCGTGTGTAAACAGTCCCACTGTTGGGGGAGTGGGAGCTGAAGTAACCCCTAACTACCCCTGGGCACTTGGTACAGGCTGGGCCTCTGGTCGCAGTGACCCCACAGTCTCTGATGTTTTAAGGACACACAATCGCCTACTGTCACCTCAGAAATAAAAGCAGTGTTTTTACCCTTATTGATGCAGTACACACTGCTTTTAAAGGATCAGCCTTCTGTCTGCAGCCTTGGGTCTTTTAGAGCCCCTACCACTTCAAAGACCTTTCCGTTATACCACCTATTCAAAGTATTCCTCTATGCAGATTGGACGCCCTGTGTAGGATCCTAGGCTCTGCCTCCTAATTTTTTGAACAGTGGTCTATACACACACTGTGGATCTTCAAGTTGACTGCTTTCTGGTATTCCAGAGCAAGTGGTGCATCCCACATTGTTGGATTCCACTTCAGGCAGGTCTCCTGGTTTGGACTCTGGACACCATTTTGGTCAGGGTTTGACAAATTTGCTTGGAATCAAGGTGCCAGCTAAAGTTAGGAACCAGAAAACGCACCTGTCCCGCCAAGCTCGCGTGCAGAAAAAAACGCATACGTGAACATATGTAAACGGTATTCAAACCACACATGTGAGGTATCGCCGCGATCGTTGGAGCGAGAGCAATAATTCTAGCACTAGACCTCTGTAATTTTGAAGCGTGACATGTTTGGTATCAATTTACTCGGCGTAACCATATCTTTCACAATATAAAAAAAAAATTGGGATAACTTTACGGTTTTATTTTTTTATTATTTTTTCCCAAAAAAAGTGCGCTTGTAAGACCGCTGCGCAAATACGGTGGGACAGAAAGAATTGCAACGATCGCCATTTTATTCTCTAGGGTGTTAAAATAAAAAAAATATACATAATGTTTGGGGGTTCTAATTAGAGGGAAGGAGATGGCAGTGAAAACAGTAAAAAAAAAAAAAAAAAAACGCCCATTAGAATTGCTGTTTTACTTGTAATGCCAATGGCCACCACCAGATGGTGCCAGGTCACAGAATGCAGCTTGGGCTTTCACAAGGCTGCAAAGCCGCAGCCTAAATTACCGGCCTTCACGGGCCCGCCACGATCGTGCGGCGGTGGAGGCGCACAGAGACACAGGATCCGCCGCGGCCTCAATTACCGGCGGGCGCCAGGTAACAATTTCTTGTCGCAATTGCGACCTGGCTCCCGGATTTTGTCGAGGCCTGATTTAGGTGGTGCTGTGTGTGTGCTCATCACCAAGAAGCAATGCGAGCGCTTTCTGCGGCATGTGAAGTAGTAATTTTTATGCTAGATTTATGCTTTGAATCTCCGCTTCACATGCATTGATCCATTGGAGGACAATTCCTTGCCTTGTTTCCTTCTGGTGGTGACCTTTTCTATCTTGGTCTTGAGCATCAGGTTGATTCCCCCCCCCCCCCTTCTGGTTTTGTTGGTATTTTTACCTATTTGGTTAGGGGCTTGACCTCATCTGGTATTAAAAGATAAGTACACAAACCACAGGATGGAACTGTGGGTGTCTTAAAATAGTACAGTGCCACATCCTGACTATAATAGAGGAATTAATGTTGGAGAGGAACAAAAGTGGACTTTATAGGCACTAATCTTTGTACAAAAAGGTATGTTTTATTGATGGAATCCCAAAGGGGTTATTAAATCAACATTACAGTGGATACATTTATAAAATACATTAAAATCTATGAAATGATTATCACAAATGTAATTTCACAAAGCATGAATATTAAACCAATACTGGTCCAAGAGAGACATCAAAAAACTTATGATGGCTAACATGTATATTGGTAGATTTCAAACAAGCTCTACATGTTTCGCGGATAGCAGCTTCTTCGGGAGCTATTGATATTTCTGGAAGGGAAACAGGCTGTTATTGGTTTATACATGTATGTAGATATACATTAAAAATACTAGGCAGAGCATATCTTATGTGCAATAAAGCACCATAACAAAAGGCATGCAAATATAGCCATCCGTGAAACATGTAGAGCTTGTTTGAAATCTACCAATATATACATGTTGGCCATCATAAGTTTTTTGATGTCTCTCTTGGACCACTATTGGTTTAATGTTAATGCTTTGTGAAATTATTACATTTTTTGTGATCATTTCTTTGTTTTTAATGTATTTTATAAATGTATCCACTGTAATGTTGATTCAATAACCCCTTTGGGATTCCATCAATAAAACATACCTTTTTTCCAACGATTAGTGCCTATAAAGTCCACTTTTGTTCCTCTCCAACATTAATTCCTCATCTGGTATTAGATTTCTGTGGTTGGACTGCCTTTTGGATGTCACAGCAATTTCTGGAATCCTGTCTCTCAATTGAGTGAGAAAATAGGATTGTACACAATATCCCATCCCTGCGTGTTTGATTCATGCTCTTAGTACTGCTTGCTACAAACTGAAATACTAGGAGGTAAAATAGGAGTTATTCTGGACTGCCCTACAATTTTTAGTTTGGCCGGGTCCAATTCTCATCTAGGAGGTCGTAAAACCCAACGGTATATGAATTCCTGTGAACCTCCAGAAATGGGTTTTACAGCAAGTAAAAAAGTCCTTTTTTATATTACAGCTTACCAGTCCTTGTATGTGGTGGGTTCATTCGTTTTTAATTTGTCATGGTTAAGAACATTTTTGCAAAGTACAGTAAATGCCTATTGATATTGCTGGAAATGCAGTTTCCTTGTCACTTTCTTTGATCTGAATAGGCAACCGCCCAGTCTTTTACTCATCTGGCCCAGTGAGATCTCAACTGTGTGGTCTGTACAGCCTAATTTCTGCTGGTCATGCACATATGTGCCCCAATATCTATAGAAAAGTACAACTCGTATATTTTACACACTTCACAAATACAGTATTGGGCTAATGGACTGTTTTCTCTGCAGTGTTCTTTACGGATAATATACTGTATATGTAAGCATCTGTTATGAAAAGTGCTAAGCATAATATATTGCATACTTAGAGGGGGTTCACCCTATAAAAAAAAAATGCTAGCATAAATTAAGCATAGTAGCGCGAGCTACAGTATGCCTTTATTTTTATTTTTTTGCCCCGTACTCACTGTTTAATCCTATAGTGAAGATTCTGACTCCCCGCGGGGAATGGGCGTTCCTATCCAGAGGGAAGATGATTGACAGCCGGCTCTGGCGCGTCACGCTTCTCCGGAAATAGCCGAAATAGGACTTGGCTCTTCACGGCGCCTGCGCATAGTCTGTGCGCAGGCGCCGTGAAGAGCCGAGACCTACTCCGGCTATCTTCGGGGAGCGTGACGTGCCATAGCCGGCCGTCAATAATTTTCCCTCTAGATAGGAACGCCCATTCCCCGCGGGGAGTCGGAATCTTCACTATAGGATTAAACTGTGAGTACGGGGCAAAAAAATAAAGGCATACTGTAGCTCGCGCTACTATGCTGAATTTAATGCTATAATGTTGTTACTGAGGGTGAACCACCGCTTTTAACAGCGATTATACTTGTACAACTTTAACTTCCAAACCTGTCTTTCTCTTTCTCTTAGGTGCTGGTGAATGATTTCTTTCTTGTGGCCTGCTTAGAAGATTTTATTGAAAATGCCAGGCTTTTTATATTTGAGACTTTCTGCCGTATCCACCAATGTATCAGTATAAGGTATGTGTCTTCTTCTGGTGTAAAATGTATTTTTCACAAGTTAGTTAAGGTAACTACTTGGAGAGAAGCTGTTGTCCCCAGTTCTTGCATGCTGTTGTTACCAGCCTGACACCATCTGTAAAAATGTCAAGCATAGACTAGGGCAGGCATGTCCAAAGTCCAGCCCGGGGGCCAAATGTGGCCCACGTTTTGGTTTAATGCGGCCCCACTGGTAATTTGGGGATATATATATATATATATATATATATATATATATATATATATATATAATTTCTCTTTTTTGGCCCCCAATAAATCCCAGAGCACAGCGTGGCGCAAAATATATATACCGTATTTATTGTTTTGGCAGCCAGGGAGGGGGGCGGGACAAGTGCTGTCAGATTACATGCAGGAGAATCCCCCGTTTACCTGTAATAAAAAGGCCGCCAAGTAAACGGGAGATTCTTCTGTATGTAATCCGTTGGCGCTCGTCCCACCCCCCTCCCTGTCCCGTTTGAGGCTGTAGATTGATCAGGCTGCACTGATGGCGATAGTGAGGCTGCATTCATGTAAATGGTGAGGCTGCATTTATGGCAATAGCGAGGCTGCATTCAGGCAATGGTGAGGCTGCATTGATGGGCAATGACCCTTATTTTGCTTCACAGTTCATTATTTATTTTTTTCCCCTTGAAACTTCCCTCTTAAAGTGAAGGTGCGTGTTATACGCCTATAAATACGGTATATACAAATAACACGCCCAAGCGCATCCTTAGACTCTTCTCGTTGGGCAGTGTATTCGTTCATTTGCATTTAATTTTAATGGTTCAAAAAATGTCAGGTAAAATAGTCGGCCCTCGCGCATGTTCACTTCATCAAATCTGGCCCTCTTTGAAAAAAGTTTGGACACCCCTGGACTAGGGCATTCACCACACACAGTTTACACTAGGAAATACAATTTTCTAGGATATAAGATAAGTGTTTTCTGCTGTCTGCTAGCATATTTTTTTCACTAATGTTCCACCTGAAGAACAGTAAAGATGAATAGTTCCAAGCCATAGATTCGTACTCAGATTGAGTGTGGTCTGTGGTGGGCGATTGGTATCCCACACTCAGTAAGTTGGAAACATTTTTTTTATCAGAGGCTACTTGTTTTGGTCTTCGTGTAAAGAAGGGAACATATTTTTTAATATTGGTGCCACTCGGAGGGAGGATTGTGTGCCATGTGGGGTCATGATTTAAGAGGATGGGCAAAGTTCTTACTACCCCTCTCTTCTGCAGTTGGTAATCTGCTTACCTATGTGGTCACTAATTATCCATCTGCTAAAATCATTGAAATTTCTTATACAATATGACTTGTATTATAAAAGATTTATATTTCACCAGCAGTTTGCACCTCACTTTACAATATAAAGGGAGACAATACACCAACAGTACAATTCAAAACCAGAGGGTTAGAAGGGCCGTGCTCCTGTGAGATTAGTATTTGTACTTTTTGAGTGAAATCTGTTTTAAATTCTGAAAGTACCGAAAGAATGCATTTGAGGATGAAATACTTCATCTTTCTCTAACTTTGTCATTGGTGCCCATAGTTCTATAGCGTTCTGTAAGTTGGGCAGGCAGGCTACACCATTGCAGAGGAGGATGCTTAAGTCGTGATTATTCAATGTGTCTGATCGGCCCTTTTCCCCAGAGAGCAGGTTACTGGGGAAGGGCTTGCCTCACCTTGTAGATATGAGATGGTCACCTGATCCTGGCTGAAAATGGCTGGATTGTGTGACTGTAATGCGGGCAGCTATAGAATGGGTTAGATTGTTGAACCCAAGAGTATCAGGTGATGTCTGCATTTTTTTTAGTTTTTTTTTCGCTGTTGCTGTTCTCTGGAGGTTCCTGTACATCTACCGTTGCATGTAAGTAAAAATGCTGTCTTCTACCCAGGGACCTCTCTGCCTCATGTCACTCTGCTTGACAGCCTTTTCCACCCCAGTGCATAACAAAATACCCAGTGCCCTGAGATTACAAGAATCTGAAAGCTGTAAAGAGACTTCGTATGTGGCTCGATTTGAGTCTTTGTAAGATGGTGAAAGGCATATTGGGAAGAATTTGTTGAATAAATGACACCCGTGCCCTTGGAAGTTGGGTGTTCCAAAAAAGAGCACATGCTCTGGGTTGTGTGGAATTATTTGCAGCTAAAAGGACACTAAAGGGTGAAAGACACAGGCTGAATATCGGGTGGCATCGGCCGGTTCAGTAGAAAGCGGACGACGTTCAGCCTGAGAGAAGCTGGCCATTCTGCCGAAAGGTGCATGACCGAAAAAGGTCTGCCGATTAGGCGCACTCTCGCCCCCCCCCCCCCCCTGTAAGAACACAATAGCTCGGGGGGGTGGCACTGACATCGAATTGTTGTGTTGGTACAGTAGCTCCGACGTGAGCTCTTCATTTTTTTTTTTTTAGCCCGCTGGGTTGCAATTGTATGAAGGTCTATAGACCATGTGGTGTTTGCTGTCCTTCCCCTTTTTGTGTTTGGATATCTGAGGCGGTGGATAGCAGAAAACTTTTTGGAGGAATATATTGGCGTGCAGGATTTGGATAGATGGTATTGGGCTGTAGAGGCAAGGACTGCTCCTCTTGCCCTAGTCAGCCATTTTTTATCTACTGTATGTTTTGGCCTCCAGTTATCTTTTGATGAGTGTTTACGGCAGTATCCATTACATGCAAGTATCTTCACATCTGGTTGCACATTGTGCTTTGAACATGCCTGGCCTTTCATTATTTTAATAATCAGAAATCACCAGTACCTTTTGTTGTTCCTGAAGTATTTATAGCTTGTAGTTAAAAACATATTTTATGTATTAAGCTTTTTGAATCACCGATGGTGGAATCCCTATTTTATTTTTTTCCTTTTTATGACGCCTAGTCATATCTGGCCATATCATGAATGTTGTCTTGTATCGTGAGTACTGGTGTCGTGCAGAGCTTAGAAATGTTAATTATATAGTGATTTTAAGGTTAATTGGCATGTTGGCAAATCTTTTTCTAGGAACTGCTATTTACTTGTTCTAGTAGCAGCAGAAACAAAAATACTTTTATGAGGATTTGTTGTATATATGTATTTGTGGATGGATAATCAGTACATGCTTTGTAGCTGCCTTCTGGTATCCTGATGCTCTGTACCAACTGACATTCACTGTGGTGCCATTATGCCAGCATCTTGTTTAAATCACTAAATGTAAAGTGCATCTGAATAGTTGCATGGGGGGGAAGAAATACTTTAACTGCTTAAGGGCTACCCCACATATATATACTGCGGCAGGGCGGCTCTGTAGTGTGAAAATCGCATACCTAGACATGAGTTGTGTTTTTTTTTTTTTTTTTTTTACCTGGGTCTGGGATATGGCAGGAGCCCATCAGCAGGTCTGGTGGACCTGAAGTCCGCCAGGACCAGCCGATCGTTCCAGAGGCAGATAGAACGATGGTCTGCCTATGTAAACCAGGCAGACAATCGTTCTGTGACAGAAGACAGAGATCTTGTGTTTCTGCTAAGCAGGAACACGGATATGTCTTCTTACAGTACAAGCACTCCCAGGGAACACATTTAACCCTTTGATTGCCCCTGATGTTAACCCTTTCCCTGTCAGTACAGTGACAGTGCATATTATTTAGCACTGATCACTGTGGTAGTTCATTGATCCCTTTATCGGCTTCTACGAGCAAGCAGATACGTTGACAGGTCTGCAGGAGCTCTGCATGGCATCGGTGATCTGCTGCTTCCTGGTGCAATGCTTTTAAGACCCATTTCTCACTGGGGCGGGAGATGCGGTGGCGGTATAGCGGCGCTATACTGCCGGAATTGCGGCGGTATTCGATCGCTAGCGGTGCCGTTTTAAGCCCCGCTAGTGTCCGAAAAGGGTTAATACCGCCCGCAATGCAACCTTTGCAGAGGCACATTGCCAGTGGTATAGCCACAGTTTTCCATTGCTTTCAATAGGAAGGAGCGGTAAACACACCGCTCCTCGCACTGCTCCAAAAATGCCGCTAGCAGGACTTTTGGAGCGGTCCTGCTAGCGCACTGCTCCAGTGTGAAAGCCCTCAGGCTTTCACACTGAAGAAACAGCAGCCGCAGTTTAATGTCGGTTTGCAGGCGCTATATTTAGCGAAATAGCGCCTGCAAACATCCCCAGTGTGAAAGGGGTCTTACAGGCTCCTGCAACAAAAAATTATAAATGCACATTTTTTACTGCAAAAAAGTGTGCATTTATTATTTTTTGATGTCAAAAGGTGAATTTATCCGATTGAATTCCGAACAAATTTTCTTTCGAAATTCTTTTGTTTTGAGTTTCACACCATTTAGTGGGATACAGCAGCAGCCAATTTTCATGCGGACATGTTGGAATTTTTTTTGAAAAACTAACCAATGAAAGGAATGCACATGAGGTGAAACGGAAGGCTTAAATGGTCGAATTTCAAAAATCGATGGTGGCGCTATTGGATCACAACACACAAATTTTTTGAAAATAAAATTTGTACCGAATTCAACCAAGTATGCCAGCCTAACACTGCAATAACAACTAAGGAGGTCACCATAAATACTGTACTTTTTTTTTACTTTTAATAGCCATTACATTTTGTTTGCGAGTTTAATTCTGCTTTATTATTATTTGAGGTACTTGTATAGCGCCGTCAATTTATGCAGCGCTTTACATATACATTGTGCATTCACATTGGTCCCTGTCCTCAAGGAGCTTACAGTCTAAGGTCACTAACTCTCCTTCATATACTAGGGTCAATTAACCTCCCGGCATGTCTTTGGAGTGTGGGAGGAAACCGGAGGACCCGGAGCTTTAACGTAACAATGATGCCTCACCTGCCTGCAGTTGTTGCTCTGTAAAAATTGCCACATATAAACCCTGATGTGGCAGGACAGGCCTCCCACCCACTGCTCCTTCTCTCTACTATCTTATCAATACTTTGTTTATAAAGGAAATATGGGGGCTGCAGGAAAATGTCCCATAATGTGCAAGTATGTAAGGCATACTTTGACAAGTGGGCACCTACTTTTCGGTCTGCTTGTCTCCAACACTGGCAGGTCTGTGCTCCTTTGTTGCCTCTTCACCTTCCCCAGTGTGTCCTTTCTTTGGTCATTGTGTGGCCAGTGATGATTTATATTGTACATGTGTGTTACTTTGTCCAGTGAATAACATTGTCCCCCTGCACTAAGCTCCACGGTTCAGTGCACGTTTTTGGTATCTATAAGTTGCCGTCCCTGCTGAATTTTTATTTACATTATAGAAAATGCAGCAAAAGCTGACACTTCTCTGCCCCATCTGGAGTTCTACGTTGTGGGGGTCAGAAGTAAGGGTGATAATGCCACTGCAGTCCATGAGGGATATGTAGATGGCCAATGGGTTGCTCGGCGTGCAAGAGTATGTTTGTTGTTTTGTTTTTTCTTAAAGCAAAAATTCAGTTTTGCTTAAAATAACCTTTTCCATCCAGTAATGACATCCTTTTTTCTTCTATACCATTTGTAAGGCAGCAGATGTAATGACGTTTGAGGTTTTCTTTTTGAATTTAGTCCGTTGGTGCCTCCCCAAACTTGTTGGCATGGCTAAGTGGTTCCAGGGAAGATGTAAGGCTTTGCAGCTTCAGTATAGAGTCAAGACACATTTCACGCACAGTCCATTACAACGGCAATACAACGATGAAGCCTGTAATCCATTTTAGATTAATGTGAGCCTAACCGCGAGCTGCCCCCTCTCGTATTAATGCGATGACTTGTCGGGTCTCCTGATGACCTCCCCGCATAACTCAGTATCCCAGTGATGGTTCTCATTTTCTAGGTGTTACTGGATGAGACAGAAATAAGCCATCAGAATGTACCATTGTGCAACACAAATCAAATCTGATTATTCCACTTGTTTAAGTGACACATACCTTTATTAAAACCTTACTGGTTGCATCATTTAAAGTCTTCAGAGGGATTGCAGTGAGGCTAAGCTTGTAAAATCAATTAGATTTACTCTTCTGTGATGAGCCAAATGGACCGATCACTACTTGTGTGATCGATTTCTTCCATGCTGGTTTTCACCCTAATTTGTACAGGTTTCAGACAGCAAGTTCACGTTGTGTGTTTTTTTTTTGCTTATCTAGAGTCTTGGTACAATGTGCTCCTTTTACAACTGAACTCCAAAGAAACTGCTAAACAGTTAAAATAATTTTTTTTTTTTTTTCAGCCACCATGTGATTCATACTTGGCCAATCCAGAAGGATAACACCATTTTCTCTTGGCCCCCTTTCACACCGGGGCGGTTTGCAGGCGCTATTGCGCTAAAAAAAGCTCCTGCAAACCGACCTGAAACAGCCGCTGCTGATTCTCCAGTGGAGCGGTGTGCTGGCAGGATGGAAAAGAAAGTCCTGCTGGCCGCATCTTTGGAGCGGTGAAGAAGTGGTGTGTATACCTCCCCTGCTCATTGAAAGCAATGGGACACCGTGGCTATATCACTGGCAAAAGCGCCTCTTCAGAGGCGCTTTGTGGTGGTTTTTAACCCCTTTTCAGCCGCTAGCGGGGGTAAAACCGCCAAATAGCACCGCAAAATTTGCGGTAAAGTGCCGCTAAAAATAGCGACGCTTTACCACCACCGCACCTCCTGCCCTAGTGTGAAAGGGGCCTTAGAATTGCCAATCACGGTGACCCCCCCTCTTCTTCTTAGTGCACAGGTGTCAAACACAAGGCCCGCGGGCCGAATCCAGCCCTCCAGGCCATTTCATGTGGCCCTCATTTCCCCTGCAGCTGCAGGAGAGCTCCAGTCCTCCTCCAGACCCTTACTTTCTGCTTTCAAGCAATGCATCCAGCTTCTTCCTAGCAGCAGCATAAGTAAAGGGGGGTGCACTGTGATGTTAGGGAGAGTGGGGGACTCGACTTCTGATGGTGGGGTGGCTCTTGACATCTAATGTAAGGGGAGGGGATGCGCTGAACATCTAATCTTACAGATACAACCGTCCCTTTTGAGGGCAATCATAATGCTGATGCGGCCCACAATGAAATAGTTTGACACCCCCTGCCCTAGTGGGTACAGTGTTGCATGACCACGCAATTGTCATTCAAAATGTGACCGCACTGAAAGCTGAAAATTTGGCTTGGGCAGGAAGGGGGTGAAAGTGCCCGGTATTGAAGTGGTTAAATGATTTATACATGGAATTTAGGGTAATATTTTCTGTGTATGAAGGGGTATTTTGTTATAAGGTGATATTTACTGGCTTTATCAAGGGGGTCATATTTTAATGAAGTCTGGAATCGCTGCTGCTCTGGGAAGTTTGCCATTTATATGTATGAATGTGGATGCTTCTACATGCCAGTTGTTGACTTAAGTAGCTTGTTGGTTAGTTTGTCAACACAGGTGAATAAAAATGTATTTTAAATTGCATATAAATTTTGTTTTAGAATGACAAATTTGTATAATCCTAATTTCTGAAATAATTCTCAATGTGCATGCAAAGTACACAGGATCTGATGGCCATTTGGCATTGACTGTGATGTACTGCTCCTCTTCACAGTGCAAGTCTATCGGGGTGATTTACTAAAACTAGAGTGTAAAATCTGATGCAGCTCTGCATTGAAACCAATCGGCTCCCAGGCTTTTTTTTTTGTCAGCCTAATTGAACAGGTTAGAAGCTGATTGGCCACCATGCACAGCTGCACCAGATGTTACACTCTCTCCAGTTTTAGTAAGGGTCCTTTCACACGAGCGGACCGTTCGTCCGTTCATTACAAGTCCGTTAACGGACTTGTAATGAATCCCTATGGGATCGCGTTCGTTAGCGGATGGAGCATCCGCTAGCGTCCGCGTCCGTCGGGATCCGCTTTTCCCAACGGAAGAAACCTTATTTTTCTTCCGTTCAACGGAATGGATGCAAACGGACAGACGGTCCGTCTGCATCCCATCCCCCATAGGGGACAGCGGAGCAGAGACAGGGCGGTCCCGGCACTGTGTGCGGGGACCGCCCTATCCGCCGACGGCTCAGCGGGGATCCCCGCTGAGCTTTGGCGGACCCAGAAACGGTCCGCTCCGTGTGAAAGGACCCTAAATCCACCATTCTGGATCTTTTTACTCCCTCTAGACCAGGGGTCTCCAAACTTTTGAAACAAAGGGCCAGTTTACGGTCCTTCAGACTTTAGGGGGGCCGGACTGTGATCACTGGGCGTAGAACAGGTCCCGATGTCAGTGGGGAAAAAACAATGCCCTTTCTTTGGTGTCAGTGGAAGCAATTGTGCCCCTTTGTTGATGTCATTGGGAGGAATAGAGCCTCATCATTGGCGTCATAGGAAATAATTGGGCTCCATCATTGGTGTCATCGAGCCCCATTGTTGATGCCATTGGTAGAAATCGCGCTCCATAATTTTTGTCATTGGGAGGGATTATGCCCCACAGTTAGTATCATTGAATGAAATGGTGCCCCAAGGGCCAGATAAATGCAAGCAAAGGGCCGCATCTGGCCCCCGGGCCTCAGTTTGGAGACCACTGCTCTAGACCGCTACCAGTTCTGTGTGAAACAGAAGATAGATAATTTCAGTGACCTACAAAAGCCTTCGACATTGGATATTCTACAGTCTCAAAATACAGTAACATAATTTGCTGTGAACGTTGCTTTTACCATTTAGGGCAGTGCATTGGGTTTGCTTTTTTGAAATACGTTTTCTGAATATTCTTGTTCTGTCTCACTGTTAAAATAAACCTACCATTAAAATTAGACCGATCATTTTTATCAGGCAAATGTACAAAATCAGCAGAAGATTGATTACATTTTTTTCTCACTGTAACTGATCACATTCCCTCTGTTCTTGGCTGCATAAGGGGGGGGGGGGGGGGGGGGGGGGGGAAACGGCAGCACACTGCTTATTGGAGAGGAGGAGGAGTTCCCAGCACAGCTAAAGAACTGACCATGGTGTATTCTGCTTAGTGTGGTCAGTTTTTTTTACATAAGGAAGCCGAGAAACTGACAGGAACACCGGGGATTTCACACAAAGGAAGCAAAATAGAGAACAGGATACCTTCTCATACAAGTACATGGTACAGCAGCCACATATCGGGAATAGGAAATGCTGGGGGTAACAAACACTTTAACACTTCCCCTGACTGCTACATAAAATGTTATGCATCTAGGTGGAGGAGCTGGGCCAGCATAAGAGAGGGCTATGACATGCAAGTGTAAGGGAATGTACCTAGGGAATGAACAACCTGAAATCTCAGTTTCCTAACAAGTTCAGAGACCTTGCAAGTCCATTTTTTTTTTAATTGGAGACATGGTCTCTTTAAAGGGGGAGTTCACCCTAAAAAAAAAATTCTAAGATTACATCCAGCATACGAATGACATTTACAGTATGCAGGTCTTTTTTTTTTTTTTTTTTTTCGCCGTACATACCGATATAGTGTGATTTTTCTCCCCGGGTTCTGATTCCCGCGGGACTGGGCGTTCCTATCCCTGGGTTAGATGATTGACGTGTTGTGAAAAAGTTCCCATGTCGCACAAGGCGCGTCACCAGTTTTCCGTAAATAGCCGAGCTGCGAGTTGGCGCTATACGGCGCCTGCGCCCGCCGTGTAGAGCTGACTGCGCAGGCGCCAACTCGCAGCTCGGCTATTTACGGAAAACTGGTGACGCGACATGGGAACTTTTTCACAACACGTCAATCATCTAACCCAGGGATAGGAACACCCAGTCCCGCGGGAATCGGAACCCGGGGAGAAAATCGCACTATATCGGTATGTACGGCCAAAAAAAAAAAAAGACCTGCATACTGTACATGCCGTTCGTATGCTGGATGTAATGTTAGAATTTTTTTTTTAGGGTGACCCCCCGCTTTAAGGTAGAAAGTTGTGTAAGTAAATGAAAATCCTCAGAAAACTTCCAGGTCCCTTTAGCCGGTGTCATAGACTTAACATTACGCAGCCTTTTCAGTTCTTTCTGTCATGGTATCACTTTCATGCAGACAAACAATCCATCTAGGGAACCCGATAGAGGCTGTAAACCTTGTGAGTCATAGTTGTGTTCGCTACTTTATGTACTCGCATGTCTAGCGTGACTGCGGAACAGTCTGCGACTTACTCACTGTTTGTTTTAGGCAGCGAGGAGGTCAATCTAAGCAGGAAACTATAAAGCATTAGGGAAGGCAGAGGGGATGACTTGATGGTTGCTCATTTGCATATTAAGATTCAGTCCTTAATCAAACATTGTGCAAGGCTGGGAGTTGGGCAAAAAAGGATTAGCTGTCAGGAAAACCACATTAGTGGGCCGTATATTGTGCGTTGCAGGCCGGTCAGGATGACTTGTGGTAACAGTATGGAAATGTGGCCTCTTGCGTGGGTTTAAGAGCAAAATTCATACACTGGGTGCCTTGTGATGTTTTGGGAACAAGCGGTGTGACAAAGCACATCAAAGTGCATACCCAGCTGCGTGCTACCATGTTACTAATTGAGTTAATTAGAAACACTTCTCCAGACCAATTATCTCTCTCTGGCATTGCAGGTCTGGACAAAAGCTAAGAACAGAAGCAGAACTACTGCCTTTAATAGAATATCTGCCACAGTAAACAGTCAGAGGTCTGCTGGATCCTGACGGGTTCATAACTCCAGGCAAATATAGAAAAGTCATGGAATGGTTTCACACAGTTGAAATGTAAAGTCTTCTATTGAGCCAACGCAATGGCATGCCCTCTAATCAGAGGGGGAAGCAGGGGGTACCTAGGTAGGATTATAAAAGGTGAAGGCTTTGGGAGTAGAGAGATTTACCAGTGATTAGACATTGGAAGGAGCTAATGGCAGAGTCTGTGGACTTGTGCCTACATTGATCAGCTTTGTTACGCATTGGGCCCAGTTCATACTGTTGCAGTGCGGAATTTACAGCAAATTCTGTGCCGTTTCCTCACTGTGGGGGGGGGGGGAAGCACCCCAGTCATGCGAACACCGGCAGTGTGCCTTAATGACACCCCTAAATTGGTTTGCAAAATGCAGTGCAATTTATCGAAACGGAATGGTGTGAACACCCATGTTATCTGATTCTGGTGCGGCAAAAAAAGCGCCCTGCCCCCCCCTTTTTTTTTTTTTTTTTTTTTTTTTTTTTTTTTTTGCGAATGTGGTGCGATTTGAGCCTTACAGCATGGCTCAAATCGCATCACTCCAGGATTGCATGTGATTTCCACAGGAATGTGGTACGATTCCTGTTTAAATCGCATGCGGTTCCCACATCCAGTGTGCACCAGCACTTAATGTATTGGTAGACCACACGATCTTGGGCATTACGATTTTTAAATCAAATATTTTAGCTGGTTGGTATGCGTTAACCATTGTATTGCCAGCAAAGAACTTGGAAGGCATAAAAGGCACAGTCAATCATTTTCAAAAATGTAATACGTGCTTCTATATTAATATTGATAAATAAAAGTCTTTATATTACGCCTTTGCATTGGAGCCTGAAAAGCATTGCGACCACAATCGATGCTTCATAGGCACAGTTGCCAGGCTCCTGTAGACCAGGAAGTAAGCAGTGTGGTGAAGTAGCTGTTGGGTATATTGCGTGAATTGATGAGCTCCTGCCTTATTGGTTGATTTACTTACCGTATGTTTTTTCCCCAGCATGTTGGCTGATAAATTGAATATGAGCCCTGAAGAAGCTGAAAGGTGGATAGTCAATTTAATTCGCAATGCCAGACTAGATGCGAAGATAGACTCCAAGTTGGTAAGTTTTTTTTTTTTTTTTTTTAGTTTTTTTTTGCCTGGTTTGTCAGACTTGAATTTTTTGCTTTTAAACTGCCTCTAGAGAAACCGTTTTTAAGGGGTAGTTTCGCATTTTAAACATGTTGCACCCACATTTAAGTTGTACATGTTTACGCAGCAACCCCCCTTCCCCGTGATGGTGGGTGTTCCTTAGCCCCTGCAGCCACTGTTGCCTTTTAAAACTACAAGTCCCTTCTGGCACCACATCAGATGGCTTATAGTTTTTGAGGATGCTGTTGAGCTCCCTTGTAGTTCATTGAGAGATCCTGCAGCTTTCAGACTGAAAACCCATAGAGCTGTATGGCCAAGAAAGCTGGAGGTGATGTCTGAGGAGCCTGACCTCTCCGATCCACATGCAGGTGCCTGTGAAAAGCTGAATTGGGTCTTTAACTGCAAGAATCTTCTGCATCTAATAATTCTGTTGGGAGATTTCTATAGTTGTAGTTTTCCTTTTTTAATGGTCCTAACTGAGCCCACTGCACCTTGGCAGCAGACCTTAGATCGTCAATGTAGGTTCGCCAATCGGAAAAATGTTCTAAATCTTTTGACGCTTTTGCACCGCTGGCCCTTAGAAAATGTTATGAGGGTTAAGTGAATTTCCAACCTAAAGTAACATTCATGTTTTCATTAGCAGTCCAGTGACTGACTGCCACTGTTCATCATCCCCACAAAAATGTAATTGTTGTTGCTGGTGGACATTGGGGAGGAGGAACGCATCTGGATTCTTCTTGTGTCTCTTGAGAACTCAATAAGTGACAGATGTCCTAAATGTCATCCTCCAACCTAGTCTACTTTGCTGAGGATATTTTTCAAAGGATAAAAATACCTTGAACCAATTTATTATTTTACAGGGCCCCCACTCTCCCTCCCCATGCTAGCTTTACCACAAATTAAAGACCAGCCGTTGATGTGGACCAGCTTCTTGTTTTCGTTGTCGCCCCTGTCCTCTTATGAGCTTGCGGGTTGCAAAGCCTTCCTCTATAGACATTAATGGAGAAACCATCTACTTGTAGGCCTGTATTTAAAAGGCGACAAATGTGCAGCCTACATGGTTGGAAAACAGGAGTGCTGCTAGGAATAGGCAGTGGTTACTAGCTTTAAATGAGAAGTTCTCCTGTAGGAACATGTTTTGTTACATCCATATATAGGGTGTAACATGTTCCTAATCACCTAGTCCATAGTTTTCAATGGACTGAGTGTGCTGATCCGTTCCCTTTTATAGTCCATTGACACTTTTTCCAGCTATCTAACTGAATGTCTATAAGGAGATGTGGGCAGAAAGCTGGAGGATGTCTTCAGGAGCCTGGCATTGCACTTGCGATCCACTGTTGGTGGGTGCCAAAGGCAGGCTTCTGGGTAAAATGATAAATACATATTTTTTTTCTGCAAAAAGGCGAACTTTGACAGTTTAATTTTAGATGAAAGTGACATAAGCCTGGAGAAAAGAGAGGCTTGGGATTTAGGCATGTCTAAACCCAAAAACAAAATGCAGCTTACCTGTTCTTAGATGTTGTGGTTGAATTCTGTGAGACGGATAGAGATCTTTCTTTTTCTTTCTCATCCCCCCCCGTGAATAACGCACTTTTAGTTCTAAGTGGCATGGAGTAGTGTACATTTAGGAATGCATAGGTGTACAAATGCATTAAGGAAAAGGCAGCAACAGTTATAGAAAATTGCTGTAGTTAAAAACTCTCTGGTGGTCACTGAGACTTATATAGACAACCTCATTAATTGGCACCTGCATTTTTAGTTCCTTGTTGGTCATGGCAATTTTTGGTGCATCTAGAACAACCATTTTCATCCAAAGTTCTTTAGAACCCTAGGGTTCCTCCAGGGTTGGCTAGGGGTTCCCTGAGCTGTGGCTAACTGTCCTCCCACCTACTGGTTCTTGCATAGTTCCAGGTCCAATCCCTCTTGACAGCGCCATGGCATGACTGCAACGGTTTCATTCTGGGCCACCCTTCTAAGGGTAGCTTTCTTTAGACCTACCACAACCAATGTAAGGGGCATTTTCCCAATGATCCCTGATGGACTAAATTTTACCAGGGGCTCCCTGAGATCTGAAAATTGTTACTCTGGGGTAATAATGTTAAGACAAGCTAATCTAGAAATTACCTGCAGCACAAAGTCCTTGCAGTGACTGATGAAATGTCATTTATGTATTCTTTTATTTTAAGTGTTGTAGCATTTATCAGTCGGTTTGGTTGAGATTTACAGTTTTCTATATCTATTGTCTCTCTTACTTGCACAGGTTGTCCTTGTGTCTGCCCTCTGATTTATGATTGGTTTGAACAGCCTGTTCTTTCTATAAACCATCATAAATACTGCAAGAACGGTACATAACGTTTTTCTTCCTTTCGCAGGGTCATGTTGTAATGGGAAATAATGCCGTATCACCTTATCAACAAGTCATAGAGAAGACGAAGAGTCTTGCTTTCCGCAGTCAGATGTTGGCAATGAACATTGAGAAGAAGATGACCCAGAGCACCAGGGCTGAGGTGATGAGACTGGTTTATTCATGGCACTGTGTGCATAACCTTACCTTCACACAGGGACTATAGACTTTGCTGTCTTAACAGTTGTTTCTTTAAGTGGCCTTATTGTTCTATTCCTGGTTTTATTGTTCTTAAAGTAAACCAGTCATTCTAGCGATACAGGGCAGCCTTTGCAGACCTCTTGAAAATTCAAGTTGCATGTTTGTCCTCTCTGACTATAAGACTGGCCATAGATGAGTAGAATTTCAAACAAAAATTCTTAGGGAAAGAATGTTCTAGAAGTTTGTTTTCCTAATCATTAGTGAGGTAAAATGGATATTCGTTTTCTACCGCAGTAAGGAGAGAATTCAAAAGTCCAGGAGGGGGAAAAAAAATTGCACAGACTTCCAACAGTGTATGTGGTTTTCATTTGGTAAAGTCCGTTCATTACAAAATCAAATGTTAAAAAAAGCAAAGAAAATCTTTTAAAAGACATTCAAATTGTTCTAAGAATTTTCTTAAGACTTTTTTTCAACTTCAAATTATTTATGGCCAGCTTAATACGAAGTCGCTGATCCCATACAATTATATAGAGCAGGATAGTTGGAGCAAAGTTCTGATCTGCCTGCTTGTTACAAATTTATTTAAAATATTGAATTTAAATGGTAAGCCAGGCAACAATTTGAGGACGCAAAGTCTGCACTGGCAGCCATCATAATTCTAATAGCATTTGATCTACATCCACCAATCTGATTATTGCATGCACTGGATAACAAACTCTGAATGGACCTTTACAAAAAATGGTGGCCATTTTGCAAGAGTATTATGTAGGCTAGTTTCTTGGCTTCTTTCCTTCTAGTCACTTTAATTCAACTCCAGGAATTAAAAAAAAGTAATAACTTTTAGGGCCCCCTGCCCTGCAAGGTTCAAAGCGTGTTAACTCTGAGGCATACTATTATTGGCTTACTCCCCGCTACCTCTGTTGTGGGTAGTCCCTCGCTGTCCTAGCGGAAAGCAGAATCGGGTGTTATGTTTAAAATCAATGCAGTACTTACCGTTTTAAAGATGGATGTTCTCCGTGGCTTCCGGGTATGGGCTGCGGGACTGGGCGTTCCTATTTGATTGACAGCCTTCCGACCGTCGCATACAGCGCGTCACGAGTTTCCGAAAGTAGCCGAACGTCGGTGCGCAGGCGCCATATAGAGCAGCACCGACGTTCGGTGACGCGCTGTATGTGACCGTCGGAAGGCTGTCAATCAAATAGGAACGCCAAGTCCCGAAGCGGCGGCGGAGAACATCTATCTCTAAAACGGTAAGTACTGCATCGATTTTAAAAAAAACACCCGATTCTGCTGCCCGTAATTAGCCTCAATCTAATGTTAAAAAAATTTTTTCGGGTGATCCCCCACTTAATTTCAAAAACAGAATTCATAGCATAGTGAGTTGGGATCCAAAGTACCAGCTTATAGAATCTTGGTTGTACAAATATTTTATTTTATTGGAGCTGCCGGCTTTGGATCCATGGCACCCTGAAAAGAAGTAAAGGGACACATTGTGTCAAGACTGATGACTAAATGAGAGGTGCTTGATCAGATGTCGTCTTGACGTGTGTATTGGTCCACGTTATTATGGCAACTAATTTAATAAAGGCTTTTTAGAGTTCCTTATGATTTATGCACCAGGACAGTGACTGTGTATTGTATAGTATTGCCGTATGTATGACTTGGTATAGACTTCCTCATCTAATGTAGATGAAATATTGACTGCTCCAAAAATAGTTGTGTGTGGTAGTCATTTATACTTTTTAGGATGCAAATATTGTGTAGAACAAACTAATTGTATTTTTTTTTCCCTTGTAGGCTCCTAATTGGGCAGCTCCAGACAGCGGATTCTATTAATAAATATATCAGAACATCTATAAATATTCCTTTGCGAACTGCAGCAGTGTACTTCTCTTACGTATCCTACTGTAAGACTGACGTACAGTGTTTTCAATAAAATTGACCTCTCTCCTTTTATCTCTGACTAAGTTTTCTTTTTTCTTTAAGAAATATATACTGCTCGGCAGTATAACTTTAGGATAACTGATCTTTTTTTTTCTGATTTAAAAAAAAAAATGTGCATCGCAGTTTGCTGGGTACGGGGCTGCGTAGCAGGAGAGGTGCTCATACTGACTTGTGCCCACAACCACCTAAAATGGGCACCTGAGCATCAGAACTGCATCATGGAGCAATAGAAGGTGGCCTGGAGGAGGTGTCGGTGTGATGCTTGGGTAATGTTTTTCAAGGAAACCTTGGGTCCTGCCATTGATGTGGATGTTGCCTGTATAAAAACATTATTGCTGACCAAGTACTCACTTCATGGAAATGGTATTTCATGCTGCTAGTGGCCTCTTTCAGCAGGATAATGTGCCATGCCACACTGCAAAAATGGTTCACAGATGGTTTGAGGTACACACCAAGTTTGAGGTGTTACCTTTGCATCCAAATTCTCCAGGTCTCGATCCAATCAAGCATCTGTGAGATGTGGTGGAAAAACAAGTCCAATCCATGGAGGCACCACCTCACAACTTGCAGGACTTAATCTGCTAATGACAGCTTGGCGCCAAATACCATGGCTTGGCATACCTCTAGCAGTCTAGTGGTGTCCATGCCTCGACGGGTCAGCGTTGTATTGGCGGCAATAGGGGGACCTATTCTATGTTAGGTTGTCATAAGGTTATAGCAGTGATGCAGTGTGATTTGAGCAAAATGAATGTGCTCAAATTGCACTGCACTGAATCGCATGTGAAACCACATTATAAATTTCACATGAATGTAAACAGGTTCTTAAAACAAAACTATTACATTTTGAAATCTTAAATCGAAAATTAAGGTACATGCCAGCGTTGCCAAATATTTTAAATATTTTTGCTTGAAAGATGCATGACCTAAAGCCTAGGCGTTCTAGAGTATGTGTTCTGGCTATTGGTTTCACCCCATAAAGGGACCCCTGTGCAGGCAATTCTTTTTAGCTAGAAGGAACCTGTATGGTAGATACACAGGGGTAGGAGAGCAACGGCATCGAAAAATAATGGTACTGCAGGAAGATGATACAATTAGTAAATATGGCTTCCACTGTGTATAACCACAAACTGTACTCGGAAGCAACGTTTTTGGGGTCCCTTCAAATCTTCAAATTATGCTTGTTACTGCATGTGCGTTGCATTAAGGAAACGCATATATTTTGAATGGGTTAACACACAGCAATGCAATAAAAACTGAACCTGGAGCATTTAATACAGCATGTGCATTGTGGTGTACTGCAGTGCATGTTTATTGCCAGAGACTGTATTTGTATGTTGGATTGCCATTCTAAATGAATGGTACGGTAGTGTAAAGCCGTTCTTAAACATTAATGGATGCTATGCTAAGTTTTCCATGTATTTCGGAATACCAAATGAAAAAGTATCATCCAGCTTTGTATCTTCAGTGGTAAGCCACTGGCTTTATATTTCCTAGAGGTACACGCAGTTGCTGCAACGATTACAGGGGAGCCCAGTTCATGCTGCTACTTTCTTCCTTTGTTATACAGTGGTTGCAGCAGGATGAATGAGACTCAAAAAGCCAGAGGCTATTGTTATCCTTGGTAATCATAGAGAACTGCAATATCACTAGATGGATTGGCTGTTGGACTTATGAAGCCCATATTTCCATCATGGGCATAAAAGCTTACTTGCATGGAACATGGGGCGCTTCTGTTTAGGAGATCAATCTACAAATGTAGAGAAGTGGCATCCAAGATTTATAGGGAGTGCTATGTTGACATCGGGGCAGCTCTTCTAAGAGTGAAAGCAACTCCAACTGACAGGATAAGAGGACCAAGTCTACCTCTAAGTGCGGTATTAAAAACGTTTAATGACAACCAAAGTAAATTGCACTTACAGGATCAGTGTAAAACTGGCATGTCTGTCACATAGGGTTCTGACAGGAATGTCCCTGTGGCTCCATCTCCTTTAGCCGTCCAGCATTGAGAGAGGGGATGGATGTGATGAGCCGACCCAGGGAGGTCCTATCCGAGGCCACGGTGGAACACACTCCTCACTCATGGATGGACTGCACAGGGCATGTTGACGTCGGGGGTGCTAACGCGTTTCAGATCATGTGCTATAGAGCACCTTTTGTCGGACCAATACTACAATGAGTGCCCAGAGTGAAATAGAGGAAGGGGTGTGGTAATTGATCGCCGTGGACGGCAGATCGAGGAGGAGACACGGCAGTATATAGATATGAAAGTCTGTGAACCCTCTGCAAAATAACACTACATCAAGGGTTAATGCGTTTATCCCAATATGGAGTACAATTTGATTAAAAAGTAAACGTGAATAAAAACTGATTATGCAGAATAGATTTATCTAGGTATCTATATCTAATATAGATATGAATGATGATATAAATAGCTTAAAAACATATAAGATTATCCATATGCATCTGACTGCTGTAGGGTATATGGCTGCCAAATGTACTAAAATAATGAACTGGACTAGCACATAGTGATGTACATATTGTGTGCCTATGAAATGCACACACCCCTGAAGAGGATTTGCCTATACAAGAATTTATTTAAACATCTGAAAAATCTACACAAAGTAGGGATTGTGTAAATAAGGTAGCGTCATAAAGTATTAGGTAATTTTTAACGAGTCTAGGCTCGTTAGGTCATGGGATACCCACAATTAGAGGTGATATACCTGTCTACTGTGGGTGTTGGAGGCATACAGTATTATATGTATTACATTTTTAAGATCATCAAACTTACTGTGGATGTATTAGGGCTTGGAGGCAATCAACAAGCCTATTTTATCACTATATGGTGGAATCTGGTTTTGTTATAGGTGCAGATGCCTGAAAAGGTGAGAATGAATAAAAGGTTGGTAAAGATAAATTACACGAGCCATATACAAAACTCTACAGTATTTTACAGAATGGTGCTGATCAAGTTCTTCAAGTCTCCTGGAGAGAGTACATCCAGGGCATATATCCAGTAGGTATCCCTTTGGTAGAGCCGCTTGAATTTCTCTGCCCCAGGGAGATCCCTCTGGATGGCTTCAATGACCCAAACATGAAGACCTTTGGTTGCTTTATCATGGTGTTTTAGAACATGCCTGGGAACACTATGTGTATATTTTTCTTTTTTGATGCAACCCCTATGTTCACCGAAATGTGCGCATATAGTTCTGCATATGTAGTGTAATCCACAGGGGCAAACCAGGCAGTAGACCACAAAGTCATGCAATAGAGATATAAGCATACAGGGTATTTATAGAAATTTTCCACAAGATGATAAAAGGTACAGCAACCAAAGCATTTGTCGTAAAATCAAAGGGTCAACCGACCACCGTATAGTCACCTTAAAAAGCATCCTGCAGCATAGGCCTAGTACAGAACATCTTTTCTAGCACAAACTGAACAATGTGATTGTGGGGGAGGGTCTTTCCATCTTGGCTTGATGCTCAAGGCAGGGTTACCCGGGAGGTTGTGAATCGGTACTTTTTTTTTTGGAGCTACTGTGCACTTCTTTCCACAAATGTTCAAACTTTGGGCAGGACCAAAAAATATGCAATAAAGTCCCCCCCTTCCTTCTGACATTCTGATGCAGTAGGAAAGTATTTATGGAGCACTGTCGGCATGCAATTCCACCTTGTAAGGATTTTAAAGTTATTTTACGGAATCCAGGTGCAAATAGGCAAATTATTCCCTTTGCATTAATTTGCCCCTGTAGGGCTGGAGAAAAGGTTCGGTGTGAGGCCACTGTTGAATGAAGGGGAGGACATAGTTTTCAGATAGGGCCATTAGTTGGGAGTACATCTGAGAAAAGAATATGCAGAGGAGGACCCGTCTTAACACAAGCTTCTCAAATGCAGTTAACCGGCGATAAGTTATGAGAGGGCAGAAGAGAGCTCAGGAAGTGTCGGAGCTATAAGGCACTCCATAAATCAAGCTGGTAGCAACCTGATGCTGATGTCTAGGCCAAAATAGAAGACCAGTGGGCTGATTCCAGAAATTGGGAGGCTTGAAAGCACTGTCAAGTGTATGGAATGGTTCCCCTTAAAGCCTGGAAGGAAAGTGAGGGTTCCCCAATATTGGATAAAGTGGGTAGACGATAATGAGGTGGTCGAGCATATCCGAGAACCTGTTCTCAAAGTACCAGAGTTTTTAAGAGAAGGGGGGCGGGGGGAGGTCTCCAAAGAACCACACAGCACTTTGTAAAGAGACTGTGCTCTGTGACTGTTAAATCTGTGGCCATAGCTTCTTGATCTCAGAATGTCTGCACCAGTCAATGAGCTCCCCCAGGTGAGCCGCTTAATCGTATTTCTCTACGGCAGGTACTGCGATACCCCCGTGGTGCTTAGGGAGGGTTAAATGGTATAGTCTGGGTCTCTTGTGGGCCCAAGTAAAGTCAATAAACAGGGCATTAATTTGTTTGAAGAATGTCAAAGGAATGTGAATTGGCAGGGCCTGAAACAAATATGAGTTTGGGCAGGATGGACATTTTAATAACATTGCACCTGCCGAACCAGGCCAAAAAAGCCTTGAATGCCATATATGGAGCAGGGTTCGTATTTTACCCAACAGTAAGGCTGGGAGTCAGTACTGTGGGCCTTCAGAGCACTGGTGCTTTACATCTGAATTCGGACTAAAGCTAGCCAAACACTGGCGGATTTTTAAGCAAGCATTCATACTGTACGAAAAATCTTAGCAGTGCATTTGAAAATGCCAACAAGACTTGTTGAATGTTGGAAAGTATATTTAGCTTTTTACCATTTTGGTATAAATAGAATTTCCCGAAGAAAAAACAAATTTACTTTAATTTGTTTGAGAAAAATCTCCCTGCTCCTTCAAATTTTCTCATGACTACGCTTGAAAACAAATGAAGATTTGGTCCCACTAACCATTACAAAATTGAATGAAAAGCAATCTAAATTCTAGTGTATGGCTATCTTAAAGCGGAATCGCAGTAATTCAGCTAGTTTTTAAAAAGTGAAGGCACACTAGGAGTTAAAGTGGTTGTAAACCCTTACAGATTAAGGCTTACCTGTAGGTGCAACTAATATCTCCTAAACCTATACGGTTTAGGAGATATTTGCAGAAAAGCCTGCACTGATGTCTACGGCCGCAGGCGCACTGAGCATGCCGTTATTGAAGGAGATTGCGCCGTCACTGACGGCCCCTGTGCACATGCGCTGGAGTGATGTCATCGCGGCTCTGACCAATCACCGTGCCGGAGCCGTGATACCCGGAAGTCACTCGGGTATCATGGTGGTGGCGAACGAGAGTCGCTTCGATCTTGGGTAGGAAATTCATAATGAGCTAGTATGCCATGCATACAAACATTTTTAAATGTTTTGGAGGGTTTACTTCCGCTTTAAGTCCAATGAGGTGCATGACATCTGGGCATATCTGTTATTTGTATTGGACAGGTTTATTGCTCTGCCAAATAGATGCTTGGGGCTGAGAGGAGTAGAGGCATTTAGAGCAGCTATACCCACCTCTGCTGCCCATTCATAGAAGCCTTTGTATTTTATGTAATACCAAGGCTTCTGTGATTGGGCAGGAGGAGGGGAGGGGCAGGCATACTAGCTGCAGCAACTCTACAGTTGAGACCAGGAGGAACAGTGTCTGGCTTCTGGGAGTTCTATAAACTTGTTAGATATAATGTTCCACATCTCCTTGGACTCCTGAAAATGCAGCTAACCACGAAAACCCTGGCAAAACTCAACTGCAGCCAAAGCTCAGTGGATCAGTGTGAAGTCACCCTAATGTTACAGAAATGCATCTGGCTTGGATGAATTTGTGACTAGGCTGTTACTCGGCTACAAGGTGCTCAGATTTGGCTTTTCTGACTGGAGGGAGTGCCTGGATCAGAAGACTGGCTAAACAGAATTTTAGTTGCCTGGGTGGAGGGGGTTATAACGGTTCCATGCATGCCTTTCAAAAGTCTGTTTGGCTATTTGCCTGAAGGTCTGTTTTATGACCTCCAGCCCAGGTACTGAGCTGCGATTCCGCACCATTTCACTCCCGCACGTCGGTCCCAATTTCTGACCCGATTTCAGACATCTGTGCAGAAACCTGTCAATGTAAATCGCAGCCAGAATTCGAAAAAAAGTAGTACAGAAACTACTTTCTAAAATCGGTGCGGTGCTGCAAATGCAGCGTCACACCGATTAGGACGGTGCCACTGCCGCCAATTTGACATGTTAAATCAATGTGAACCAGGGCTAAAATGGGATAACCATTTTTTGTTTTTCAATCTGAATTTTGTATATTCAGTTTATAATGGGGATTGTTCCATTTCCAGTGAACACCACCAGTCACCTTTTATATCTGCTGCCATATGTGGCTTAGGCTCACCATACCGCATCTAACACTGGACACATTTTACAGCATGTACAGTATGTATACTACAGTATATCCCAATGATACACTGTAGTTCATCTTTAAATCTAGCTGTTCCTTTTCCTTGCTTGATCAGTCTGATTTAGGAAATTACATTATCCCATATTTGCATGCTTTTCTAATAGCGGAGAGTCACCCTGTCACTCTTAACTAATACAGGTGGCATTAAGTCTTATAGAGTTTTATGCCATAGATGACTTATGTGCAGTCTGGTGAGTGTACTCATTAGAATCCCCTAATACAGTCTATTTAGATTTTATATTCAGGACACAGGGACTCCATCACACTGGACTGATGCATCATACTGAAGCTTGGCGCTTTTAGCTTGCAAGTTCAGGTTTGACAAATGGAGATAGGACAAGCAGCTGAAAATGAATGATCTTGCCTTGTCTGTGGCTTCCTGTTCAGAATTTAGTGTTTTAACTTCTGTATAAATATGGAAGCATTTTCATAATGGTGCCTTACGAAGTTCTGCAGCTTTGGCATGACACTTTCCTCCGTTTATGTAAGACCATGATGTCATTTTACAGATCTCTGCATCTAAATTGGCCATATAACCCCAATGTAATTTGGAGAAGCACGTTCTGTGAATTATTCATTATTAGGCCTCGTTTGTATGGGCTTCAGCATGTATACCAAGCACTGCAAGCAGCAGGCTTTTACATAGCATTTGCTATGCTTTCAGCAGCTTTGATAAAGCCTTTAACCACTTGCCATATACTGTAAATATACGGCAGCAAGGTTTGGGGGGCGTCCGACGGGACACAGGCAGAGCGGCGGCCTACCTATGTAAACAAGACAATCACCATTCTTTGAGAAGGGAAGGCTGTGACCCCGTGTTCCTACAAAGCAGGAACATGGTTCTCTGCCTTCCCCACACAGTTGGCAAGCACTCCCTGGGCACACATTTAACTCTTTAACCGCCTCTAATGTTAACTCCTTCCCAGCCAGTGTCCGTACAGTGACCGTGTATATTTGTAGCACTGCTCACTGTATTGGTGTCACTGGTCCCCAAAAAGTGTCACTTTGTCATTTGTCCACCACAATGTCGCAGTCCCACTATAAGTCACTGATCACCGCCATTACTAGTACACAAAAGAATTCCATAAATCTATCCCATAGTTTGATTTGCGCAAACTTATAGAAACTACAATCAATAAACGCTTATTTTTGGAATTTTTTACCAAAAATATGTAGCAGAATACATATTGGCCTAAATTGATGAAGAAATTTGATTTTCAACTTTTTTTTATTGGATGTGTTTTATAGCAGAAAATAAAGATGGTGATCAAATACCACCAAAAAAAAGGGAAAAAAGGATGCCAATTTAATTTGGGTACAGTGTCGCACGACCGCGCAATGGTCAGTTAAAGTAAAGCGGTGCCGTATCGCCAAAAAATGGTCTATTCATGAAGGGGGGTAAACCTTTCCTGAGGACAAGTGGTTACAACAAACTTCAGCTTTTGAATGTTAAGTTAATTTTTTGGGTTCATATTATTTAATGTGGGTGGCACAGACTGAAAAATATTTTGGGTGTTAGGTTATCTAATAATTTGTATAGAATTATGCTGGTTGTCATATTGACCAAGTGGCTTCAATACTCTGAATCATTGACCTGAAACAAATACGCAGTTCAGCAAAGTCGGTAGACCTTATCTGCAATTTTTTTTTTCAGATTAGTGAATTAAAGTGTAAGTTCACCTTTACAGAAAATTTGTAAGGTGAACTTACATTAGACCCCCTCCACATCCCCCCGGTCCCACTAACCCGGAGGCCTGGCAATCCCCAGCACTGACAGCTCATATGGCCGCTGTAACCGTTAAGGTAATCAATATCCCTGCGTCTCTCTCCCCTCTTCACCCGCGGTGACAAGACGGGCTATGTGGGTTCTGTTTGGCTTTAAATTGTTAGTCACTAGAGATGATCTCAGCATTTGGTCCAAACATAAGTTTAGGGCACTTGTTGTGCATAAACATGCAAATAGTTGCTATGAAAGCAGCAGCTGCTTTAACCCCTTACATCAGGGGTGCCCAACCTTTTGAAGAGTGAGGGCCACTTAAGCAACTTGATAACCATGCGTGGGTCACAATAAGCAGGTGGATGACAGGTCAGGGCTACTCTATAGGCCCTCTGATCCGCCCAGATGGAAGGGGATAAATTCCCTTCTATTTTTTTTTTTTTTTTTGAGGATTGGATTAGAGGTAGGCAGGTGTAAACTGACAAAAGTGTTTACTTCTGCCGCTCTGTAGAGGTGAATTGAGGGTCAGATTGGGTAGGGTCAATCGCGTGAAAAGGGCCTAAGACTGCTTTCACACTGATGCGCTGCAGTTTACCCACATCAAGGGTGCAGCGTAGTGCACCCTTGTCTAACCTGCGGGTTATCTGAACTTTGCCATAGATTCCACCTGTGGCAAAACTGGCGCTGTACCGGAAGCATCGGCTTATGGGGCTCTGTTTTCTTCCTCTACCACAGCTTCATGCACAACACTGATGCTGTGGTATGACGGGTCAGCAACCTGCGATTTGGGCTTGCCAACCCACCATTCCAGAGCAGGAAGTCGCGGGCCACATGTTGGCCACCCCTGCCTTACCTAATCACTTACATGACCAGAAATCCCTGGCCATGTAAAAGCAAATGGGCTGAGAATGGAGGTATTGTATAATTGCCCACATGGCCCTCCTCTGCATTAGGGTCATTGAACTGATGATTGCCTCCTTTAAGGTGTTCTCTCTGGCCAATTCCATGCCAGACTTTTGCAGCTCAACATCCTGTCATTGTGACACAAGTTGGTTTTCCATCTTGTTGCAGGGGACCTGGTCGTCAGAAGGCTCTTTGTCTCCTGTTCACCATCTTGAAACTTTACGTCCTCTGATTGTCCCTTCAGACTTGGACCAATGTTTAGAAGGTCATCCATTTTGGATTCAGTTGGACAATGCCACTGTAGTCACCTACATCATCAGGAACAAGTCTTGCTGCGCAAAGAGGTAGAGCTGAACCTGTCCTGGGTAGAACTTGGGGTTTTAGCCTCATAGTTCCTCAGCTCACAAAGCCAGTGGTCTCTAAAACCACAGTTGTTTCAGTGTCGTGGGTGGGGGTGCCAAATGTAGACCACCTAGCTTTAATAACAAACTAGATAGGTTCACACAGAAACAGCCAAGGCTGGTTATCTGCTTGAGGTCCCTTCCCTGTCACATTTTTCTCTTGGTGTCAGGAAAACTTTTGAGAAGTGATAGCAGAGGAACAGAGCAGCAGAGAGAAATAATAGTGCTCTTAATTGAGATACTGTAAGTACACTCTATAGAGGGATATGATTTGTTCATATTTCATGTCTGAGGCTTACAACCACTTTAAGGTGTGGGATGCTGTAAGTAAAGTGAACATTTCAAGGTCAACTTTAAGATGATCGCAATCACATGTATTATAAGGCGAAACGTTTAGTGTTTTTTTTTTTTTACATGTTAAGTCTGGTTTGTTAGTAGATTAAACTGCACATTAGGGAATTTGTTTTATGCAAAGTTCAACCATTCAATTGAGAATGTCCTTTATTATCTCCATGCCCTCTAAGCAGTAAGATTTGTAGGTCAGAGAAGTGCTTCTTCTATGCATTTGGATATCTCCATTGCTTGCTATATGAGTCATTCTCTCTCCCTTTCGTCTTGGGTGATACATGGTCGCTGTCTTAAAAAAAAAAAAAAACATTGTTTAACTTATTGAAGGAACGTGACAAATCCAGAAACACAATGACACTTGTGCTAAGACTTCTCCCAGTCATTTGTAAATAGTAGCCTTCATTAACTTTTATTTTTTGACCCAGCAGGAAATGAGGCTCTCAACCAGCACCAACATCAAACACAGAAATGTCCCAACCAGTGAAAAGAAATTGATTAAAAAGCCAGAGAGATTCCACATGTAGAGCTTTTCTATGGAAAGGATTAGGGCAATTTAAACCAAGTGTCATTCCTGCATTATAGTGTTTATGTAGCAAAGTCCGTGACGTCCAGTCTATTGCGGTCCTTGCATCATAGCGATTATCTATCTTCGATTGACCCAACCAATGACGCGTGAATCTTATTTCACTGTTAGTATTAAATGCACGGAATTTGAATGTATTTTTATATGGGACACAGTATTGTCAACATTCTTTACATAGTACATATCCTAATTTGTCTATAAATGAAGCAAATGGTAAACAATATACTACATTTTATACTGCTAATGCAGGAAGGAAAACGAAGGGCGTTGCTGTTCTTTTCACCAAACATGTTTCTTTCTCCCTCACTTAAACATTAAGGACCCACAGGGCCGTTTTCTCCTTCTAATCTAAAGGGTCATATTGTCACGTCTTTATACACTTTCGTTTTCTACTATGCCCCAAATAAGACCCAGGCCCCATTTCTTGCATTTTTCATTGGACTTTAAACAAATCCATTTTAAACGACCCAGTCTGCTGCACTGAAATTGAAAAGCATATACTAACTATACTTTCCACTCAAGCAATGTGACTCCATCTCCCAGATCACGGTATGGGCTGCACATAAGGTGACGATGCGCAGTAAATTGATAAAAATTAACAAAACACGAACGCAAAGTATATATAGAATGTCTCCATTGTGAACCTCAATCTTTCTGCACTGCCCATAAACGGTACCCAAGTGGTGAGCTTCTCTCTCGTATTGAATATACCAAATTATCTCTTAACCTATTGCTGACTATGCCCTACGTTGGTCTTCTGCTGAATTCTATATGCAGAAAGACCATATCGGGAATATGTTGGCTACTAAGCTAACTCCCAAAATTAGGCAAATGACACCCCCCTAAACTACGGTGTTCTAATGACACAAGACCCGATTAAATCGCTACCAGAATTATAGCTTGCTGTACCAGGCCTTGGTTTCTGAGGACCCTGACCAGCTATTGGCCTTTTTGCAATCAAAGAGACTTCCCAGGTTGGCTACAGCACACAGGGAGTTGATGGATTCGCCAATTACGCCTAAAGAAATCCTTGAAAGTCATCACACAGGCAAATTGATCTTCAGCACCTGGGCCAGATGGGTTCTTGGCGATGTATTATCAGAAATTCACTGTGACCTTAGCCTCCCATCTTGATTGATTCTTCTTTGAGCAGGCCAAGCTCTGAACACTGACTTGAACACCGCCTACATCTCAGTGATACCTAAACTTGTCAATGGTCCTGGAGAGGTTGGGAATTATTGGCCAATTTCTTTGATCAGTAATGATCTCAAGCTCTTGACCAATATTTTGGCAACCAGACTTTCCTCTTTTATTACTTACATTCATAAAGACCAGGTGGGGTTTTTAACTGGTAGGCAAGACCCTGATCAGGTCCTCTAAGTGTTCAATATTATTTCCCTATTACAGTCATGGTGGGCTGGGGGCTCCTGCCAGGAAGGTATGATGCTCTCCATAGACCTTCAAAAGCATCTGACTCTGGCGATTGCGATACGGTTAGACCCAAATATCCATGGTGTCCACTGCAGCGGTACTAGTCACAAATGTCCTCTGTTCGCTGATGATCTACTTTAATTTCTCTCTCCCGAATTTGAGCCGCTTATTAAACGATTTTGGAGGCGTTTCGGGCCTTCGCGTTAACGACTGTAAATATGTGGCGATGAATATTAATCTTTCTTTACTATTGGTGTCCCACCTGTTTTGCTGGTGATCTGATTTTGTCCCTTATCTGGATATCTGTCTTTTGCCTTTCCTGGTGTCTTTATACAAGATGAACTATCCACCACTGTACAAGAAATTGGAGGAGGATTTACAGGAGTGGACGAATCATGGTCTATCCTGGTTAGGGAGCATTTACTCTGTCAAAATTTTGTTGTTACACCATATGTTATATTACTTTCGATCCCCACTCAAATTGATTATTCGGTCAGACCTAGTTTAGTTCCATTCCAAGTAAGTAAGGTATATTTGGGGTAACAAGGGCCATAGCGTTTCTAAATAGATACTCTCTGCCCATAAAATGAAGGGAGGTCTGGGCCTTCCTCATCTCTTGCTCTATTACCAAGCGGCTCAGATAGCACAGTTTTCGGCGTTATATTCTCAGGGGGGATAGCTATGTGGAGGATGACTAAACATAGGGTTCCTCTAGATCAGGGGTTTTCAACCTTTCAGGTGGAGATCTATAATGACAACATCAAGGACAGCAAAGATCACCAGGGTTCCGCTGCCTTTTTTTCTTTCTTTTTTTTTTTTAGAGGTCAGTATTTGGTAGGGCAGTGTACAGAGGTCAATAGTGGGTAGGGCAGTATACAGAAGTCAGTAGCATGTAGGGCAATATACAGAGGTCAGTAGTATGTAGGGCAGTGCTCAGAGGTCAGTATTATAAAGAGCAGTGTGCAGATGAGAAGGGTGAGCAGGACGGGCAAGTAGGGAAGAAAACATGGCAAAGAAGAGGGGTCAGCAAGGCGGTGGGGGTTGAGGTCAGGCTGATTGGTTTCTATGCAGAGCTGCACCAGATTGTGTGCACGCCAGTTTTAATAAATCAACCCCACAGTCTTTTGCCTTGTACTCTACCACTACTGAGAAATTACCATAAGCCAGGATTTTTATTTATTTTTTGGTTAACAAAAGCTCATAGTTTAGCAGTTATGGTTGGTTATTGGAGTTCTACCTATGATATAATATAATTTTGTCACAAATCTAGGTAATTCACACATAGCTTGTAACTTCAAATTGTCTAAATAGAGATTATTGTTAGTTAATACTGCATGTCAACAGCATCAGTGGATCCAAAGATAATAAATAGCTAATTTGTATGCAAATCTTGACTTTTCTAAATGTTGAGCTTGCCCCTGCCCTCTCCCACCTCCATAACTCTCCTGCTGGTCAATGTGGCTGCCCATCTTATTAAAGGACCAATACAAAGGCTTGGGAGAGGACCATGTTCTTCACAACCTCGAGTCAGTGCCTAGTCCACATTGCTCCTGTAGCTTTTATTTGAGAAGCTCAGCTGATGAGAATTTAAAACCTCCAAATAAAATCCTTGTGTTCTCCAGTGCAGGTAATGAGATTAAACAGTGCCAAAGCCACAAGTATCAGGATAGTGTTAACATAATGTTTCCAGTCAAAAACTTCTATCAGATGCTGCCAAGTGATGAGACAGGAGTTCAGCATTGTGCAGATCGATCATGGAACAGATTCAAGTACTGAGCAAGTAGTTTGCTCTCAGTATGCATCCAAGGCTTAAAGGACAACTGTAGCTTTTGATTCAGCAACCCCCAATGTGCAGCCTACCTGGTCTTATACTCAGCTTCTTCCTTAATTCACAGTCTTCAGTGTAAAGCCCCATTGTAAGTTGGACAGCCTGACTTCACAAAACGTCCTTGCTGGGCCCTCTTTAGCCTATGCATGTTTGTCATGACCCCACTCCTTCCTATGCAGTGCTGTACTTATGGCAACCTCCAGTAGACCTGCTCTTCCTCTTGGAATGTGCAGTGAACTAGTAAAGGCATTTATTACTTCCACTGTAAAAAATGGAAGGCTTCCTTGTAGGACACGATAAGGCCATTGGTGTAATGATGATTTGGTGCAAATGCCATCAGTAGCTCATGGACAAGAGAACAGAATGTAAGAATGGGAAGAGAATTGAACTGAACCGGTAGGGGGTTTCAAATTCCATTTAGTGTTAAAAGTGAGGTTAGCTTAGTGTTAAAATTTGGGGGTACATTTAAGGATACAGTTGCAATAAAATGTATGTGAACCCTTTTGGAATGGTATGGATTTCTGCACAAATTGGTCATAAAATGTGATCTGATCTTCATCTAAGTCACAACAACAGGCAATCACAGTCTGCTTAAACTAATAACACACAAAGAATGAAATGTTACCATGTTTTTATTGAACACACATTGCAGGTGGAAAAAGTATGTGACTCCCAAGACTAATGACATCTGCAAGAGCTAATTGGAGTGAGTTGTCAGCCAACTGGAGTCCAATCAATGAGATGAGATTGGAGGTGTTGGTTACAGCTGCCCTGCCCCATAAAAACATACACCAGTTCTGGGTTTGCTTTTCACAAGAAGCATTGCCTGATGTGAATGATGCCTCGCACAAAAGAGCTCTCAGAAGACCTACGATTAAGAATTGTTGACTTGCATGCAGCTGGAAAGGGTTATAAAAGTATCTCCAAAAGCCTTGCTGTTCATCAGTCCACGGTAAGACAAATTGTCTATAAATGGAGAAAGTTCAGCACTGCTTCTTTTCCCCCCTAGGAGTGTCCATCCTGTAAAGATGACTGCAAGAGCACAGCGCAGACTGCTCAATGAGGTGAAGAAGAATCCTAGAGTGTCAGCTAAAGACTTACAAAAGTCTCGTAGATTCGCTAACAGGGATGTTAGCATATGCCAAATACCTAAAACACTAAACAAGATTGGATTTCATGGAAGAATACCACAGAGGAATCCACTGCTGTCCAAAAAGAAACATTGCTGCACGTTTACAGTTTGCACAAGAGCACCTGGATGTTCACACTATGTGTGGAGAAAAAGAGGCACAGCACACAAAAAAAATCAAAACCTCATCCCAACTGTGAAGTATGGTGGTGGTGGCATCATGGTTTGGGGCTGCTTTGCTGCGTCAGGGCCTGGACAGATTGCTATCCTCAACGGAAAAATTAATTCCCAAGTTCATCAAGACATTTTGCAGGAGAACTTAAGGCCATCTGTCCACCAGCTGAAGCTCAACAGAAGATGGGTGTTGCAACAGGACAAGGACCTAAAGCATAGAAGTAAATCAACAACAGAATGGCTTAAACAGAACAAAATACACCTTCTGGAGTGGCCCAGTCAGAGTCCTGACCTCAACCCGGTTGAGATGCTGTGGCATGACCTCAAGAAAGCGATTCACACCAGACATCCCAAGAATATTGCTGAACTGAAACAGTTCTGTAAAGAGGAATGGTCAAGAATTACTCCTGACCGTTGTGCGCATCTGATCTGCAACTACAGGAAACGTTTGGTTGAAGTTATTGCTGCCAAAGGAGGTTCAACCAGTTATTAAATCCAATGGTTCACATACTTTTTCCACATGCACTGTAAATGTTTACATGGTGTGTTCAATAAAAACATGGTAACATTAAATTCTTTGTGTGTTATCAGTTTAAACAGACTGTGATTGTCTATTGTTGTGACTTAGAGGAAGATCAGATCATATTTTATGACCAATTTGTGCAGAAATCCATATCATTCCAAAAGGGTTCACATACTTTTTATTGCAACTGTAAGTATTGTGGGGATTAACTATTAATGGTTCATTTGGGGTTAGGGGTCAAGAGTAGAAGTAAACCCTAGCTGGGTGATAACTTACTAAAGCACCATGCATCATAAAACAATTGCAATTTTTGCAAATAAAATATTGTTTTCACTTTTTTTTCATACTTTGTTGCAAATCAGTTCTCAGGGTAGGTTTCCTAATTGCAACAACTGTGTACCATGACTGTGTAACGTGTGCTAAAATGACCAATTTTAGTCTTTAATAGAAGCCCAACTGAAAGACAGAGCTTTGTCATCCTATAAAAGGGAAGTGCCTTACCTGCTTCCCACCTGGCCTATAGTCAAATGACGGCCAAGCAGGAGCTATTTCAACCTGGGTGGAAGTCATTTGATGCTATCCCAGTCATGTGCCTCACGTGTGCCCTAGGGGCTGTGCTGTGGTGTGACCTGTCACCCTCTGTGCCCACCAGACACAGTGGATAACAAATCATTGTACTGGGCCAGTACCATGTGATCACATGACAGTTGTACATAATAGATGGCTTTCATTCATAGACATTCATTGTGTACTATTGTGTTGTCTGTGATTGGTCACAGTGATCACATGGTGCAGACAGGACCAATCAGTGAAACTGAACCATTTGATAGCTGTGGCCAATCACAGCTTTTCAATAGTACACAATGAATGAATGGATGCCAGTCATAAAAATGATTGCTTATTTTTACTGTTATAGGCAATCGTAGTGTATGGAAAAAAATCCTGATCACTCTCGCCCTCCCTGAGATCCCTTCACTGGTTGCCAGTAAAAGACAGAATTACATTTAAGGCACTTTGTCTGACGCATAAGTGTGTTCAAGTAAGTGCCCCCCAATATCTATGTGAAAAATTTAAATGCCAGAACCCCCATCGCGTTCTCCGTTCCACCAACCAAAAACTACTCCAGATACCCAAGGCCAGATGCAAGTCCAAAGGAGAACGAAGATTTGCAGTCCAAGGACCTAGACTGTGGAACGCACTACCAGCCAGCATCCGAATGGAAGTGAATCACCAGGCCTTCAGGAATAAACTCAAAACCCATCTATTCTGAAGGCAAAATACAGTAGGGAATGGATACCTAGCGCCCTGAGGCGATTCAGTTCGCATGCGCTGCGCTATATAAGTTACTCACTCACTCACCTCCCCAGAGTAGCACAATGTCAATTTGGTAACACTGTACTGGTCTGGTCATAGTATGAAAATCATACTTTTGTATGTTTTTTTTTTTTTTTTTTTTACATATTGTCACCAGTCAGTGTCCCATATCACCACCACACCAGTCATATTGTGTTGCTGTATTGCTCTGGTGACTGTATGTAAAAAAAAAAAAGTACAATAGTATGGTTTACATATTTTGAAAAAAAAAAATAATTGTATTTAATTTCTTCATTTTACAAAAAATTGTGACAAAAGAGGAAAAGAAAACTTACCATGCCTTTTACTAATTACCTTGGACTGTCTACATTCCAAAAAGGGCTCTTTGGGGGGTATTTGTACTGTCCTAACATTTTAGGGCCTCAAAAAATGAGATAGGCCATCAGCAAACCAGGACTGATCAATATTTAAATATATACCAAAGTCTGTGGACTCTATAACTTTCCAACAGACTAAATAATATACACTGATTTGGGTTATTTATTTTTTTACCAAAGAAATGTAGCAGAATATATTTTGCCCTACATTTATGAAGAAAGATGATTTATTTGCAAAATGTTATAACAGAAACTGAGAAAAACCCTATTTTTGTATTTTATTCAAAATTTGTGGCCTCTTTTTCCTTTATTTAGCAAAAAATAAAAACCCAGTGGTGATTAACCTGTTAAGACCCGGACCATTATGCAGGTTAAGGACCTTGCCCCTTTTTGCGATTCGGCACTGCGTTGCTTTAATTAACAGTTGCGCGGTCGTGCGACGTGGCTCCCAAACAAAATTGGCGTCTTTTTTTCCCCACAAATAGAGCTTTCTTTTGGTGGTATTTGATCACCTCTGCGGTTTTTATTTTTTGCTCTATAAACAAATATAGAGGTCAATTTTGAAAAAAATGCAATATTTTTTACTTTTTGCTATAATAAATATCCCGAAAAATGATATAAGGCAAAAGACTGAAGACTTGCCCTCAGTTACATGAACCAAGAATAATTAATATAAAAGCAATGATTGGTAGGCATGTGCAAAAGGGAAAAATTTGTTTTGTTTCGTTTTTATTCGTTATTTAATTAATTTTGTTAAGTTAGATTCATTACATGTGTTGAATTAGTTTTTGGAATTTGTTCGTTTTCGACCGACTTTCGAAAAATGCGGTCGGATTCGAAAATATTTCGACCGGATTCGAAAACAAATTCTATTCGATTCGAATTCGAAAACAATTCTTCTATTTTTCTTCCATTTTCTGAAATTCGAAATTCATATAGAATGAACTCAAATTCGAATAGAAAAATATTAGAATAGAGCAGAATAAAATATATTTTTATATATATATATATATATATATATATATATATATTTTTTTTTTTTTTTTATTTATTATTCTACTCTTCTAATATTTTTCTATTCGAATTTGAGTTCATTCTATATGAATTTTGAATTTCAGAAAATGGAAGATAGATAGAAGAAGCCAGGTCATATTCTATTGTATTTGATTACATTCTATTAAATTCCATTCTGTTCTTTACTATTCTTTGATTTTCATTCTATTGTTTTATTATTTTATATTCTATTTATTGTATTCTTTTTTAGAAATCGATTTATATTTTTTAGATTTTGATTCAAATTTGCTTTCAATTTTCATTCGAATTTGTTTTCTAATCGAATTGTTTTCGAATTCGATTCGAATAGAATTTGTTTTCGAATTCGAGTCGAATTTCGTCCGTGGGTTTTCGATTCGAAAACGTTCGTTCGGATTCGGTAAATTCGTTAATATTACAATTCGGGAATTCGTATGCATCCGAATGTCCGAATAATGAAAAATTCGTCCGACATGCCTAATGATTGGATAAACCCACGTGTTCATTTTCACCACTGCTCTTTCTTTATACCACCTTTTTAAAATGATAAATGCAATAATTTGGAGGTTGGATGTAGTACAACACAATGGTTGGTGAAGACCAGACATCAGATTTAAAAGACCAATAACGCAGATAAAAAAGAGGCACCGAGGGATTTAATACCCAAAGAGAAACCAAGAACTATCAATGGCAGAAAGCCAAGAATTAACACACCATTTGAGGACAGGGAATGACGTGATGCTTATACAGCATGTACTCAATAAAGCGCTGTATAGCACATTGATGTTAAAAATATGAATATTTATATAGGAAATACAATATCCAAGACAGACTTTTCCAAACGCACATTAAAACAAGGAATTTTCCATAATTTTTTTTATTTATCGAGCATTTTCTAAATGTGGCCAATTAAGGGCATTATAGGTCAAAAGCAGCCTTTCTCAATCAGGGTTCCATGGAACGCTAGGGTTCCTCCACAAGTTCCTATGAGTTCCTTGTGTAAAAAGCAATTTCTGCCTCTCAGGTGAGATACCAATGACAACAATTACCCTTTAAGCTATCTATAAGACAGGCCATCGGTTAGTGTTGATGGGGGAGTCCCTCCCACAGTGCTATTGTGTCCTGCTGGCAAGGAGCATTCCCTACCAGCAGAACACAAAGATTAGTGTTGCTGGCTATAGCCTTTGGCACTAATCATTCAGGAAAAATAAACATGCTGGTTGTACACAAGTTGATCGATGGACCATGGTGCCCATACATGGATCGAAATTCGTCTGGTGTCTTCTTAATTAACCACTTAACGACCGCCGCCTGTCGATATACGTCCACAGAATGGCACGGCTGGGCAGATGGACGTACCCGGTCCTCGGAACTGAAGAACAGGGAGAGCCGCGTGTAAACACGGCTTCCCCGTGCTTCACTGTGGCGGCTGCATCGATCGTGTCATCCCCTTTATAGGGAGACGCAATCGATGACGTCAGTCCTACAGCCACACCCCCCTACAGTTGTAAACACACACTAGGTGAAACATAACCCCTTCAGCGCCCCCTGTGTTTAACTCCCAAACTGCAACTGTCATTTTCACAATAAACAATGCAATTTAAATGCATTTTTTGCTGTGAAAATGGCAATGGTCCCAAAAATGTGTCAGAAGTGTCCGCCATAATGTCGCAGTCACGAAAAAAAATGCTGATCGCCGCCATTAGTAGTAAAAAAAAAAAATTAATAAAAATGCAATAAAACTATCCCCTATTTTGTAAATGCTATACATTTTGCGCAAACCAACCGATAAACGATTATTGCGATTTTTTTTACCAAAAATAGGTTAGAAGAATACGTATCGGCCTAAACTGAGGGAATTTTTTTTTTTTATATATGTTTTTGGGGGATATTTATTATAGTAAAAAATATTGATTTTTTTTCAAAATTGTTGCTCTATTTTTGTTTATAGCGCAAAAAATAAGAACCGCAGAGGTCATCAAATACCACCAACAGAAAGCTCTATTTGTGGGGAAAAAAGGACGCCAATTTTGTTTGGGAGCCACGTCGCACGACCGCGCAATTGTCTGTTAAAGCGACGCAGTCCCGAACTGTAAAAACCCCTTGGGTCTTTAGGCAGCATATTGGAATATGTTTTTTTTCTTTTTAGAGATAGTTTTTGGTGCCTATGGACTATTGTGGAAACACTTGAGCATTTTTGCACCATATATCTGTATTTTTATATTTTTGCACATCATTTTTTGAACTTTATTTGCATATTTGCACAGTAAGGAAATTATTTATTAGTAGATATATAGATTTTGAATTGTTTGGATTTACTTTATCCATAGCACAGCACTGAATAGTTTGTATGGTGAGAGCCGAGGACTTGTGCTAATCTCTCTATTACCTACCTAATTACTTATTGATACCCTTAATAATAGGACAGCTGCAGTCCCTTTAGATTATTCGATATACACACCTACCCGTGGCGCTTTTATCTTGTTATATCATTCCATTGTTGGCTGCCTCCTCTGCACCCGCCTCCACAGAGCAGACAGCTCAGCATAGGATCGGGTCAGTTCGGCTTCAGGAAAGGTATGTATACTGATTTCTTCTTTAGGGATAGATAGGTTAGTGTTAGATGGTGGATGTCTATAGACGTAAAGGTTTTAGCATTATTGTCTGGGTTCCCTGGCCCCCTGAAAGTTATTTCAAGACTTCCTTCATGTAAAAAATATTGAGAAAGGCTGGTGTAAAGCAACCAGAATTTACCTGTATGTTGCATTTATTATTAGTTTAGCATATAAATAGACATGTGCATTCGTTTTTGTCCGAATGCATTTCCGTCCGAATTTCAGGTATTTTCGTTATCGTTTTAACAAATGATAGGACAGCACAGAAAACGAAAACCGAAAGATCCGACATAAACAAATGCTTTATTTCCATTTTCGTTGCGGTCGAATGTGCCTAACCTTAACTCTATTAGTCCAATATTATTCTACATAAAGAGAAAAGATTTGACATAGAGAGAAAAGATTTGACATAGAGAGAAAAGATTTGACATAGAGAGACATGAAGATTCGACATAGAGAGACATGAAGATTCGACATAGAGAGACATGAAGATTCGACATAGAGAGACATGAAGATTCGACATAGAGAGACATGAAGATTCGACATAGAGAGACATGAAGATTCGACATAGAGAGACATGAAGAGATTTAAGATTCTGTTGAATCTTCTTCTTTTTTCTTTTTTTTTTCTTAGAACATTCGACAGACACCATAAGCCTTCAATGACAGATTCGACCTTAATTCGGATTTTCGAAAAAAAGGGATTTTTTTTAACGAATAACAAAATAAATAAAAATGAATTTCGCGGGGGTAACTAAATAAATGTATTTTTCGGACGAAAACGAAATTACGAGACAAAATTATTTCAGTGTGCACATGTCTAGCACATAATGAGGTTGATGAGTGTCTTTTCACTTTGCTAAGTGAATGTTTATGAGCTTAGGAAATAAGATGAAGTTGAGTTCAATGTAACCAATCGTGTGCTAGCAAATATCCTATTTCCCTCGCCCATGTTTGGGTATATAAAGTAAATACAGGTCCCCCCTATTTACTATTATTCATTTTAAAAAGTCACCATAAAGGGACAGATTTATTAAAGGTTATTTGACTGTTAACTTTGAGGCTTCATTTCCACTGACGTTTTTACAGCCACTTTTCTGAGCGTTTTTTACAGCTTAAAAACGCCTGTCCATGTTATTCTATGGCATCATGCCCACATAGGCGTTTTTAAAGCTGCAAATGGCATAGGCGTTTTTGAGCTGTAAAAAAAACGCAGGACCAGGGCGTTCTGAAGCTCCAGAGTAGAGCTGTAAAAACGCCAGACGTTCAAAAACGCTCAAAAACGCGCTAAAACGCTTAAACGCTACCGCTGCGTTTTTGAGCTTTTTTTACAAAATAAACATGGACAGGCGTTTTTAAGCTGTAAAAAAGGCTAACACAAGTGGCTGTAAAAACGCCAGTGAAAATGAAGCCTGATAGGGAATTTTTCCCAGAGCTTAGAAAAATAAAACTAGACGAGGAGCAAGTAATTATTTTTTTATCTTACCCATAATTGGATGAGAGAAGTCAGCAGAGCTTCACATAACTCCCTAAGCTAGGCAAAATATTCCTTGTAAAGTGAAAAGTCTATTTGCCCTTAGTAAACCAACCTTTAAGTGTTCATTCACTTTACTAAGTAAAGAGCTTTTAGTCCTTTAGTTGTCAACCCTATAGGGTATATGTACATATAATAATAATGGTAGCTTTGGGTTTGTGTTGGCCATTTAACCTCTTGCCACCTGCGCTATAGCCGAAAGATGGCTACAACAAGGGCCTAAATTGCCGGGAGGGAGTCCACGTACGTGCGCACGACTCGCTCTGTGATCAGAGAGTCAATGAGAGTCGGCTGATCACAGATCGGAGTAAGGGGCCGATTACAACCCCATACCATGTGATCAGTTGTCAGCCAATGACAACTGATCACGTGATGTAAACAGAGTCAGTAATCTGCTTTTTTTTCTCACACTAACAGCGTTAGGAGAAAAAGCAGATTACCATCTGCAGTAAACGGGACATTGGTCCCGCAAACTCCAGACCCGCTGCTTTCTGGCCCACCTTCCCAAACATCAATCTAAATGCAAGTGAATATTGAAAACAAAACATCCAGATTTTAAATAATGACACAATTCTGGACATCACAGCAAATAAAGTGAAGAGTGCAAAAGTGGTTGAAATAAAAAAAGTCCAAAACGTTTGTCCAAACAAAAGTAGATAGGTAAATAGTCCTTCAAACTTGACTCCACAAACAATGAATGATCCTGTGCCTTCACACACCTGCTCAGTACTCACAGAACTCTCACCTCTTTAAAGTGATGAATCAGCCTTTAGGGTAAATATTGTGATGGCGACCTCCCACTTTCAGGCTGCCGACTTTTGGTATAACGCTCAGCGTTCTGGATTAAACACCCAAAGATTTATTCAAAGACAATTGGAAGCTTACATAGAAAATGTGCATTGGATTAAAACAGTGGCGTTGCAGACCCCTCTCACGTCACTTCCGGTCCGCTACTCACTTCCGGCCACGCCCTACATGTTACGTCACATCACGTGACTTCAGGGGAGGACCAATTTGATGCAGCGTGTGGTGTATGGTCTGAGCACTGACAGGCTGACCCCCACCCCTTCAATCTCTGCAGCAATGCTGGCAGCACCCATACATCTATTTCCCAAAGACAACCTCTGGATATGACACTGAGCATGTGCACTCAACTTCTTTGGTCAACCACGGCAAGGCCTGTTCTGAGTGGAACCTGTCCTGTTAAACCGCTGTATGGTCTTGGCCACTGTGCTGCAGCTTAGTTTCAGGGTCTTGGCAAACTTCTTATAGCCTAGGCCATCTTTATGTAAAGCAAAAATTATTTTTTTCAGATCCTCAGAGAGTTCTTTGCCATGAGGTGCTATGTTGAACTTCCAGTGACCAGTTTGAGAGAGTGAGAGTGATAACACCAAATTTAACACACCTGCTCCCCATTCACACCTGAGACCTTGTAACACTAACGAGTCACATGACACTGGGGAGTGAAAAGGGCTAATTGGGCCCAATGTGGACTTTTTCACTTAGGGGCGTACTTACTTTTGTTGCCAGCGATGTAGACATTAATGGCTATGTGTTGAGTTGTTTTGAGGGGACAGCAGTTATACAAGCTGTACACTCACTACTTTACATTGTAGCAAAGTAAAATTTCTTCAGTGTTGTCACATAAAATGATATAATAAAATACTTACAAAAATTGAAGGGGTGTAGTCACTTTTGTGAGATACTGTATTTGTGTGCAAACAAAACCCTCCATTCTTAACGTAAATTGATAGACAGCATCAATTTGTTTTTTTTGCAGGCTGGCTAGTAAGTTTGCTGGGAATTCTTTTTTTGTTTAGGAGATGTATCTGGCAGTGCTGCGTGGTCCTTAGAAGAGGCGGTTATATCCCAATACCCTTTGATGAAGTTCGTGTTCAGTGACGCAACGCGCCGAGACCGGAAGTACCATAATAGTTTGGAGCTGAACTAATAACATTTTAAACTGTGATTACTTGTTTTTTAATAAATGTACTACTACACCATGGAGCCCCCCTCTTTCATTACAACTTCATTAACTGGTCTTTGAGGAGTTTTGAAAGGAATTTTTTCTGTCACCGATCGGCTGGACCTGGATTCTCCTGGATATCATTGGCGTGCTTTGAAGACTCGACTAGATCTTTAGGGGCTTCAAATGAGGTGAGAGGCTGGGGAAAAAACGTTAAACGCACCATGGATCATGGAAACACTGGGATGAATTGAATGTCACCGCTGTATGCACATGCACTTTGTTCAATGAACTGTTTTTTGAACGAACATATTTTCATATCTATTTCCACTTTTTGGGCACATAGTGCACTTTAGAGTTGAAAAATATTTTTTTGCACTCATTGGATTGCCTATTTGCACATTATTTCTCTGCAATTTATGTTGTTTTGGCACATTGAACCGCTTCCTGACCGACGTACGCACATATACGTCGACACAATGGCACTCCTGGGCAGAAGGACCCATATATACGTCCCTTTTAAGGAAGCGCCATTGTGCACGTGCGCCGCGAGCTCCGTGAACCCGACCGCTGCTCCAGCGAACTCGATCACTGCGGGGATACCCGCGTTTGCCTCACAGAGATAGAGCGGGGAGATGCTAATGTAAACAAGCATCTCCCCACTCTGCCTAGTGACAATGACACTGATCTCCGCTCCGTGTCATGTCACACACAGCCCATCCCCCCTACAGTAAGAAACACTCACTAGGGCACACTTAACCCCTACAGCGCCACCTAGTGGTTAACCCCTTAACTGCCAGTGTCATTTTCACAGTAATCATTGAACTTTTTAGCACTGATCGCTGTAAAAATGACAATGGTCCCAAAAATGTGTCAAAAATGTCCGATGTGTCCGCCATAATGTCGCAGTCACGATAAAAATCGTTGATCACCGCCATTACTAGTAAAAAAAAATATTAATAAAAATGCCATAAAACGATCCCCTATTTTTTAAACGGTATAACTTTTGCGCAAACCAATCGATAAACACTTATTGCAATTTTTTTTACCAAAAATATGTAGAAGAATACATATCGGCCTAAACTGAGGAAAAATATGTTAATTTATATATTTTTTGGGGATATTTATTATAGCAAAAAGTAAAAAAATATTGTTTTTTTTTCAAAATTGCCGCTATATTTTTGTTTATAGAGCAAAAAATAAAAAACGCAGTGGTGATCAAATACCACCAAAAGAAAGCATTATTTGTGGGAGGAAAAGGGCGTCAATTTTGTTTGGGAGCCACGACCGCGCAATTGTCAGTTAAAGCGACACAGTGCCGTATCGCAAAAAGACCTTAAAGTGGAGGTTCACCCGAAAAGTAAATTTTTAAGATTAGATTGATGCTCATTTTGTCAAGGGGAATCGGGTAGTTTTTTTTAAATCGAAGCAGTACTTACCGTTTTAGAGAGTGATCTTCTCCGCCGCTTCCGGGTATGGTCTGCGGGACTGGGCGTTCCTATTTGATTGACAGGCTTCCGACGGTCGCATACATCGCGTCACGATTTTCCGAAAGTAGCCAAACGTCGGTGCGCAGGCGCCGTATAGAGCCGCACCGACGTTCGGCTTCTTTCGGCTACTTGTAACGTGATGTATGCGACCGTCGGAAGCCTGTCAATCAAATAGGAACGCCCAGTCCCGAAGACCATACCCGGAAGCGGCGGAGAAGATCTCTCTCTAAAACGGTAAGTACAGCTTCGATTTAAAGAAAACTACCCGATTCCCCTAGACAAAATGAGCATCAATCTAATCTTAAAAAAAAAAATTCGGATGAACCCCCACTTTAAGCTGACAAATGGTCCGGGGCTTAAGTGGTTAATGAGGACGTATCCTTGTTATTATCATATTGCATTTTTTTATTCCTTTGAAAAGTATCCTCTGGAATTTTGGGGCCAGATTCACAGAACAGATACGACGGCGTATCTCCTGATACACCGTCGTATCTCTTGTTCTATCTATGCGGCTGATTCAGAGAATCAGTTCCGCATAGATAGCCCTAAGATCCGACATGTGTAATTGACTTACACCGTCGGATCTTAGGATGCAGTACCTCGGCCGCCGCTGGATGGAGTTCGCGTCGTAATCCAGCGTCGGGTATGCAAATTAGCAGTTACGGCGATCCACAAAGGTTTTTCCCGTCGTTACGTCGGCGCAAGTCTTAGTTTCCCGTCGCAAAGTTAGGGCTGCTATTAACATGGTGTAAAATTACTCCACCATGTTAAAGTATTCCCGGCGTTCCCGCATCGCTTTTGAATATTTTTTTTTTTCCAGCGTAAGTACGTTACGCACGTAATTTCGCGCAAAGCACGTCGGGAAAATTGCGAACGGAGCATGCGCAGTACGTCCGGCGTGGGAGCGCGCCTAATTTAAATGGTACCCGCCCCATTTGAATTGGGCGGGCTTGCACCGGACGTGTTTACGATACACCGCCGCAAGTTTACAGGTAAGTGCTTTGTGGATCGGGCACTTAGACTGAAAACTTGCGGCGGTGTAACGTAAACGGGGTACGTTGCGCCGCCGCAATTGTACCTGAATCTGGCTCATTGTACTTTATTAGATTAGTAATTATTAATTAAGTAAGTGCCACATTTTTCTACTTTTATATATCCCAAAAGCTTGTCCTGAAAATGTAACTGTTAGTTCAAACAACACAAGTACCATGGGGCAGTATTTGGTCATTTACACAAATAAATGTACATCACAATAGAAGATCTTTCTTACTCAATGCTTATCGAAACCTATTTTCCTACAAGACCTAATGTACCAGCCTAGGGCTGCTATTTTACTGCCGACTGATGGAAAGGTCAGCGAACCAGTTGTCTGCGACCCAATAAAGGTATACAACCCTAACTTAATGCATTTATGACTTAACCCAGGCGGAATATGCAAAGAACACAAAAAAAATGAACTCCCTGTGACAATAGAAGAGGCCACATATCAGGGACTCTGACAACCCCGTGACGTTGTTGTGTGTAATGAAATGTAGCTTTGTGAGCAAGTTAATTTACTGGGGTTGTCTTCTTCTGAATTGGAGATGCTTTTTACTAGACACTGCTAATTGAAGACCTACTAAGAAACATGGCCTTTCAAGTAAGAGCCCAACTCCAGGGGGTCCAAGCAGAAACTCCTAAAAGAATGTATTTACAGTGATTAATATCCCAGTCAATGTTTGGAGAGCTCTGATGTCTGTTTCAAATAGTGGCCCAGCAATAAACCTTGTGTGACGGACAACACATGTGATCCCGTTTTTAATGGACTTGTAACTGCTTGTATTTAAGAGAGCAAAAAAAATAAAGATAAGTAAGAATAGCAAAGTAAACGTCACAGAAGATCTGAAGGCTGTGTATCTGACACATCTTGCTCAGGGAAATCCCAGTGCACAAGGCTCATGCGTCCGTTAGATATTTGCTATTGATAAAAGAAAAGTTCAGTGGAGACTTGAAGAAAGATTATACACACAAAGCGTTAGATCAGTGACGTGTGACGTAATTGTTTCAGTGTAATGACAATATCAGCTCTAATTTGTATTGAATCTTAAAGATTAAAATGATATCCTAATTTTAAAACAAAGTATCAAACAATAAAAGAACCAAGGTGATGATAAAACAGCGCTAAAAGAGTGGTAAAGGGAAGCTCATAAAAAGCTTAAAAAGGAAAATGTGAAAAAATTATGTGTTGAGTGATCATGTAAGAGGTGTTAGTGCACCCTACACTGGTCAAACTCAATACACCCAAAAGTAGCTGTGGAATACTCCCCCTTCTGGGGTACAGGCTTACCACAGACAGGAACAACGAACAGCTATTGATCCTTTAAACACATCACTCACAATCCTTAATCACTGTCACGGTCGGTCTCAGGGAGGACACATGCAATCAAAGAAAATAGACACAAACACAAATGATAGTGCAGTAGCCTAAATAAATGACCCCAAATGTGCCAGAGAGTAATCCCCAATAGTAATGCCCCTACAGGAATGTATACTTGTGAATGAGCAAAAGATAGTAAGCAGAAAATATCACCGCAGTCACCGCCGTCTTTTGGACACCAGAGGCCGCAAGAGATACTATGTAGCGTGGTATCGATGGTCAGATCCGGCTGGTCGGCTGTGGAGCGCACTTCTGCTTCCTTGTTGCGCTGCTGTAGCCACGCCCTGACACGTTTCGTCACTTCCGACTTCGACAGAGGGCATGTGCACGCCCTCTGTCGAAGTCGGAAGTGACGAAACGCGTGTCCAAAAGACGGCGGTGACTGCGGTGATATTTTCTGCTTACTATCTTTTGCTCATTCACAAGTATACATTCCTGTACGGGCATTACTATTGGGGATTACTCTCTGGCACATTTGGGGTCATTTATTTAGGCTACTGCACTATCATTTGTGTTTGTGTCTATTTTCTTTGATTGCATGTGTCCTCCCTGAGACCGGCCGTGACAGTGATTAAGGATTGTGAGTGATGTGTTTAAAGGATCAATAGCTGTTCGTTGTTCCTGTCTGTGGTAAGCCTGTACCCCAGAAGGGGGAGTATTCCACAGCTACTTTTGGGTGTATTCAGTTTGACCGGTGTAGGGTGCACTAACACCTCTTACATGATCACTCAACACATCATTTTTTCACATTTTCCTTTTTAAGCTTTTTATGAGCTTCCCTTTACCACTCTTTTAGCGCTGTTTTATCATCTGAACCTTGGTTCTTTTATTGTTTGATACTTTGTTTTATACGTTTTAAATGGGCTTCCATTTATTTAAATAGCTGCTTGTGGGATCAATACCAATTTTAGTACTTTATTTATTGGTATTCCCTTTGCACATCACCTATCTCCTAATTGGGATCCGTTGATACATTGTTCCCTGGCGCCGGGAGTGCATCATAGGCCTTTTCTTGCACCACAATTTTTATCATATCCTTATTTTACAAAGGAATTCCATTCACATCCACCACTTGGCCTTTAATCTATTTTTCATGGAATCGTTTCTGATGCCTCATACACACGACCAGTTTTCCCGTTGGGAAAACTGCCATGACAGCTTTTGGCCAGGAAAACTGGCCTTGTGTATGAGGCATCAGAAACGATTCCATGAAAAATAGATTAAAGGCCAAGTAGTGGATGTGTATGGAATTCCTTTGTGGATTCCCGGCGGGAAAAATTAGAGCATGTTCTCTTTTTTCCTGCCGCGATTCCCGGCGATCTTTTTCCCAGGAGTTTTCCTATGGGAAACACTGTGATGGAGCATACACACGGCTGGGTTTCCCGGCCAAAGCTCTCATGGCAGTTTTTCTGCCAGGAAAACCGGCCGTGTGTAGGCTTTCCCCTCGGGTTTCCCGGCGGTAAAAAGTCCACCGGGAAACCCGTACATGTGTACGGGGCATTACTGTGATTATCCGCCTCTTTGTAATATTCCTCATGAGATCCCGAACCTCTTCTGTTACCCCTTGCTTTTGTTTTTTTAACAAATAGTTATTTGATATAATGTGCACTGCTCGATGCACATTACAAATCACAGAGCAGGGGTAGATTGGTTTGCGCCAAAGTTATAGCGTCTACAAAATAGAGAATAGATTTATGGCATTTTTATTATTATTATTACTATTTTTTTACTAGTAATGGAATTGATCTGCGATTTTTAGAGGGATTGTGACATTTTGGCGGACAGATCGCACACTTTTGACACATGTTTGGGAGCAATGACATTTATACAGCAAACAGTGCTATAAAAATGCACTGATTACTATGTAAATGTCACTGGTAGGGAAGAGGTTAACACTAGGGGGCGATCAAGGGGTTACATGTGTTGCCTCATGTGTGTTTCTAACTGTGGGGGAAGTCTGACTAGAGGAGGAGACATATCGCTGTTCCTAACAGGGGCGGACTGACAACTCATGGGGCCCTTGGACAATAGAAGATTATGGGGCCCCCGAAAATAGGTGATTATGGGGCCACACAGTATACACACACACACGCATACAGTATGCATACACATACACACACTGAAAAGGTACTGGAGAGGTGGGGAAGATATAATCTTGGGATTTTTAGTCCAAAAAGGATGTCGGTACGGGACATTTTAGGGACAGATGTAAAAAAAAAACACAGATTTTTACATACTGTCCCTGGTTTTACTGAGGCTGGCAACCCTGATGGGGCCCCCTAGTGGCATGGGGCCCTCAGGCAGTGCCTGAATGGTCAGTCTGCCCCTGGTTCCTAATTACTGTCTCTACTCCCTTGTCAACACAGGGATTTGTGTGTTTACACACACACATCCCCATTCTGGCTCTCATGATCGCGACCGCCAGCCACGCGCATCAGGTCTCCCCGCCGTGCGTGCGCCTTCTATAGCTGTTTAAAGGGCTGATGTACAGCTACGGCGATTTGCGGGAACAAGCCGACCTACCGCAGTATAATGACGACGGCTGGTTTTGCACTCTCCGGTTTTAGTAGACCTCCACCTATGCCTTGGCACAGCCACCGTACTGAACTTCAGGAAATGCTCTATAAAGATGAAAAGGAAAATTCTTTTAAGGAAGTAACACTGTATATACTGTACATATTATATGCATTGATATACATTGTGACACAGGAATGTATTCATTCAGGCTTGTAAAGTTATGGATAGGTCCCCTTTACAGCCTTTAATTCAAGACCCGGAGCACTGTTATCCTGTGTTTACTTTAATAATGGGTTTTGTAGCGCGGCCGATCTGTGTGAGCGTGGAGAAATTGCAGCGTAGAAGGGTTAAGATTCTTTCCTGAATAATTTTATAAAACATTTCATGTTTTGAGCTCTGTGGTTAACCTCCATATCTATACATGGCTTCCTTGTAAAAACATGTTGGCTGGAAAGAGACCATTAGTCTCCAGTCATCCATCCAGACTATACAGATTGTCAATCTCATTCTAATGGGTATGGTTATGGACGAGGAGCCCCAAACCCAACCATCGTCTACCTCTAATGTCTATGGACTGTGGGACTGGAGACACCTGAAGGAAAGTAGCAGACCACAGAGCCACCAAAGTCACCATGTCTATTCCGAGCATTTCCAGTGCATAACTATCTGATTTATAAAATAATAAAGTGGACCTAGCTTTGGATATTTTATTATGTCAAGCCCTGTACACACGATTGGATATCTGATGGAATCTAATCCAATGGATTTTTTCGTCGGATATCCGATAAAGCTGACTTTCATCAGTCTTGCCTATACACCATCAGTCAAAAATTTGAACCGTGTCCAACGCGCGGTGACGTAAAACACTACGACGTGCTGAGAAAAATTAAGTTCAATGCTTGCAGGCATGCGTCAACTTGATTCTGAGCATGCATGGATTTTTGACCGATGGACTTCCACAAAGACAAACGTTTTTTTCTATCTATTTTTTTTTCCATAGGAAAATTTTAAAACATGTTCTATTTTTTTTTACCAATGGAAAACAAACCGAAGGGGCCCACACACGATCGGTTTGTCCGATGAAAATGGTCCATCGGTCTGTTTTCATCAGGCAAACCGATCGCGTGTACAGGGCTTAAGGGCATGATTTCTGAGTAAAAACACTTCCAGGTATTTAGAGAGTTCAGTGCTTCCCATTACAATGCCTTCATCTGCTTTTCTCTGTGAGATTTTCATTCAGGCATCTTCCAACGTCATCATTTATTGTACCACTTGGACTGGGATGCTGGTTCAGAGATTATACAAATTTTAGTGCCTCCTCAATTTTTGGCTGTGTTTATTACTATCTGACACAGATCCGTCCCTGCTGTTGCCTTGTGACTTTCTACAGTGTTTCAGTCTAATATATCCTTTCTCAATTGTTTTACCCCAGAGCAGGGGTGTACATACAGGGGTCGTAGAGGTCACCTTCGCAACCCGACCCCCTGCGGCCCTCATACGTCTGCATAGGAGGGTGGTGGGGCAGCGGCATGTAGAGTAACCGATCCATCCATGCAGCCGCTGATCCCTCCTCTCCCTCTTGCAGATATTCAGCAGCTGCAGGAGGGAAATGGAGGGCATTGGCTCCTCCACATGCTTTTCCTGCCACCTCCCTATGCCTGTCCTTCTGCCCCGTAGCTCCTGTGTTCTTCCCTAAGGTAAAAATGGTATAAAATTAAATGGTAAAAAATAAAAACTACTGACACCAGTGACGGAATTACCAGGGGCACATTTGCGACTGGGCTCCGGCGTTCCGCCACCGTGGTGGGACCCCAAGGTGACAGGAAACTGGCCCATTATAGGACCGTAATAAACGGTCCCATAATGGGAATAAAAGTCCCCAGGATCAGTGGGAGGGGCCCCAGTTTTGGCCAGGGGGGCCCTTAATGATTTTTTGGACCGGGGCCATGAAGGTTCTAATTACGCTTCTGCCCTAGAGGAACCCTCAAATAATTTTGAAAATTTGGGGAAGCCCTGCTAAAACCAATTCATCAGGAGGCACGCTGGGGCAGGAGGTGTATGGCCCTGAATGCACACTGTCTGTGTTCAGGGCTGTGCATCTGCTCATGCATGGCTGTCAGATCTTAGATTGCAGCTGTGTCTGTGTAGCTACTGCAACTACATCCACTTCCATAGACTGCCTGCCTGCAGCTGGGGTTGGCCTCATGCATGCAGTACGGGTGCCAACACCCATAAATCAGACTCTAAAGTGGAAGTAAACTGTCCTTTCCACCAGCAAAGAAACATCAAACCCCTCTTCTTATGCTTTGCAAATGTCTTCTGAAAGGTCAGCAATATTTGCAGCCTTCCCAAGAATAACCACAAAGAATAAGCCACAAAGAATAAGAAGGTCCAGGGGACTTTGTGAAACAAAAACCACAAGGTATAAAATCTACAAAATATATTGAACATTTGAACATTTGTGATACAAAAGTAGACATAGGTACATACACATATGCATGGGTTTCCATAGTTACATAAATCAAGGTATAACTGACAGTCAAAGGTGTAAATGTATATATGGTAAATTTTCTACGGGTTTCGCAAGACAATGCTCGCTTCCTCAGGGGATGCATATCTAAATGTCTGAAATTAGAGACAAGGTTGTTAAGAATCGGAGCAGAAAGGAGAAAAAGGGGAGGGGAAAAGTAGACAGGAGGGGGAAAAGACAGAGGGGGGGAAGAGGCAAAGAAGGGAGAGGGAAAACCAAAACTTACAATTGTGTATAATAGTCCTAACGGACTTCCAAACCAGGGTAATAAGTCAAGTGAATTCTTGGTTCCCATAAGCCACCCCATTGGAAATAAAGATAAAGTAAAAGAAAAGAAAATCCCCAGATGGTCTATATATTTCTCCCCGGGGGCTGTGGAGGGAAGGGGGCCAGACAGACGTCCAAGGAAATGACGAGGTATCACAATGGTCAGGGGTATACAGTACTGAAAGTTGGAAAACAGCAACAGTAAACCTCTATGAAGGGAGCCAATTGTACTTATACCAAATAGCAGATTCCTAAACATCACACCCCATGTTTAATAGTGAAAAAACAACCCGGTAAGCATGAAAATACATAATGAAAAAAAATATATATATTATTAAACAAATATATGGTGTCAGAAGTGGCTAAAGGTGAAAGTATATAAAGTCTTAACAATATGAGGGAAATGGAGCACTTTCCCAGAGGGGGATTGTGCATGGGTGCAATAGATAAGTGGACCTCTTTGGGCGTCTACCTTGGAGTGAAATACAGATAAATATATTAAAAAAAAATTGTGATTTATTACAAAGGAGACAAATAAGTGTCCATTATCAAGCAATGGAGTGAAATTTTTGTATCAAAAGCGTTCAAATGTTCAATACATTTTGAACATTTTATATCTCACAAAGTCCCCTGGGCATTTTTCTTCTTTGTATACATACTCCCCATACTTAAGCCCCATACTTAAAAAGTCCTCACTGGACCCATCCAATCTTGACAACCTACGCCCCATCTCCTTGCTCCCCTTTTTATCCAAACTCCTTGAACGTCTAGTCTACAACCGACTGAGCATACACCTTGCCGACAATAACCTTCTTGATCCCCTTCAGTCTGGATTTCGTCCTCAACATTCCACTGAAACTGCTCTCCTAAAACTAACAAACGATATACTAACGGCCAAAACTAAAGGACACTATTCTGTGCTCCTACTCCTGGACCTCTCTGCCGCCTTCGATACGGTTGACCACCCACTCCTCCTCAAAAAACTCCACACCTTTGGTCTACGTGACTGCACTCTTCGCTGGTTCTCTACCTACATATCCAACCGCACCTTCAGCGTTACTTACAACTCTACTTCCTCCTCTCCTCTACCATTCTCTGTTGGGGTCCCCCAAGGTTCTGTTCTTGGACCCCTCCTATTTTCAATCTACACCTCCTCCCTGGGTCAGCTGATAGCCTCCCACGGCTTCCAATACCACCTCTACGCTGATGACACTCAAATCTATTTCTCTGCCCCACAACTCACTCCTTCATTTTCCTCACATATCACTAATTTACTATCAGATATATCACTTTGGATGTCACGTCACTTCCGCAAACTCAACCTATCCAAAACAGAACTTATCATTTTTCCTCCCCCACGTGCCTCTTCCCCTGATCTCTCTGTCAAAATTGATGGCACAACTATCAGCCCATCCCCACATGTCAAGGTCCTAGGAGTAGTCCTGGACTCTGAACTGTCCTTTAAGCCTCATGTTCAATCACTGTCCAAATCTTGCCGCCTCAACCTCCGCAACATCTCCAAAGTACGCCCCTTTCTAACCAATGACGCCACAAAGCTCTTAATTCACTCCCTGGTCATCTCTCGCCTTGATTACTGCAATTCCCTTCTCATTGGCTTACCGCTGCATACTCTAACCCCCCTTCAATCCATCATGAATGCTGCGGCCAGACTTATCCACCTTACCAACCGCTCTGTCTCTGCTACCCCTCTCTGTCAATCCCTCCACTGGCTTCCGCTCGCCCAACAAATTAAATTCAAAATACTAACTACGACCTACAAAGCCATCCACAATTCTGCCCCCTGCTACATCACTGACCTAGTCTCCAAATACCAACCTAATCGCTCTCTTCGTTCTTCTCAAGACCTCCTGCTCTCTAGCTCTCTCATCACCTCCTCCCATGCTCGTCTACAGGACTTTTCCAGAGCCTCTCCAAGCCTATGGAACTCCTTACCCCAAACTATCCGTCTATCTCCTTCTCTTTTAGCTTTTCGAGGATCCCTGAAAACCCTCCTCTTCAGAGAAGCCTATCCTACCCACATCTAACAACTGTATTTTAACTTTGCCCACCTGATCACCCCCCACATCTACTACCCTCTGTTCCACTTCACCCTCCCTTCTAGATTGTAAGCTCTAACGAGCAGGGCCCTCTGATCATTCCTGTATTAAATTGTATTGTAACTATAATGTCTTCCCTGATGTTGTAAAGCGCTGCGTAAACTGTTGGCGCTATATAAATCCTGTATAATAATAATAATAATAATAATAATAATAATACATATTGGGACTGAGACACTCTCATGCCACTCATATGCCAGCTCTCTTTTGAATGAAAATATAGCCCACACTGCCTCTGCTCCTCCTGACGCTGGTGCCATTTATGTTTTGTTCCAATGCCTACTTCCCCCACAACAGATATCATCACAAAATCACCTTGCTTTGCTGGAAGTAAACTGTCAATCACCCGAGAGCAAGTGCTCATGCTATAACTTGAGCAAGACGTCATCCTGTTAAGGCTCCATGAAGATCCTGGCATATTGAGGAACCCATAAAAAATGGGCAAACTGAGGGAAATACAGTGGCTTAGTGGTTGACACATATGCTTTATTTTATTACGGGGTCCTTAGTTGAAATCCCAACACGGACGCTACCTGTATAGAGTTGGCATGTTCTATATGTATCAACAGGCCAATGATAAAATGTGTCCTCCGGGTCTAATAATATATAACTTGTTTTTAAACAAAAGTAACAAAAAGGAAAGAAAATATAAAAATATTAATAAACACCTGCCAGAGGGATATATCAAATTTGCATGCTCTCCATGTGCCTGTGTGGGTTTCCTCTGGGTACTCTGGTTTCCTCCCACACTCCAGAGACATAGAACAGTCCATATGCTTTGTTTTGTTTTTATTGAGGGGATTGAACTTGGATGCGGTAAAGGAAATATGGGAGGCCCAGTAGAATTGGTAGAACTTGCTTCTAGGGGCATCTGGGGCATCTCAACATTATTGTCAGGGTCCTTCTAGGGTTTGGAGCAGATTTAGCTCGCTGTTGGCTTATTCTGGTCACACAAGAGCACAAGTAAGTGCACCCACAAGAGTAGTATAACAAAAAAAGCTTTGGCCACACTTCTCCCAGGGGGCTAAGGGGTGCGCGCACACTCGTCGCATTGCTCGTGATGGGGTGCGCGTGCCCAGCAGTCGCGATGTCTGCTGGGCACCCCCCGATTGCCTGTTTATTAATCTATCCCCTATTTTGTAGACGCTATAACTTTTGCGCAAACCAATCAATTGACGCTTATTGCGATTTTTTTTTACCAAAAATATGTAGAAGAATACATAATACAGAATTTATTAAATCAAAAAGTAAAAAATATTGTGTTTTGTTCAAAATTGTCACTCTTCTTTTGTTAATAGCGCAAAAAATAAAAACCGCAGAGGTGATCAAATACCACCAAACGAAAGCTCTATTTGTGGGAAAAAATAAAGATTTTGTTTGGGTACAGTGTTGCATGACCGCGCAATTGTCATTCAAAGTGTGACAGCGCTGAAAACTAAAAATTGGTCTGGGCAGGAAGGGGGTGAAAATGCCCAGTATGGAAGTGGTTAAAGTACTGATGTTGATGTAAAAAATCTGGTTTCCAGGCAAATGGCTTCTGGACCCCAGAGGATCTCCATGGTCTTCCAATGCTTGTAGTGTAAAAAAATGGAAATCAAAGCACCACATCATTACTAAGGCCTCGTACAGACGAGAGGATATCCGCTGGAAACGGTCCGGCGGACCGTTTCCAGCGGATAAATCCTCTGGCGGATTTGGATCTGATGGCTGTACACACCATCAGATCGAAATCCCCGCGGAATACATCCGCGGTGATGTGGCCGCGCCGTCGCCGCGCCGATGACGCGGCGACGATGACGCGGCAACGTGCGCGACCCTGGAAGGTAAATACTTCCACGCATGCGTCGAATCATTACGACGCATGCGAGGGATGGGAGCGGACGGACTGATCCGGTGAGTCTGTACTGACGACCGGATCAGTCCGCTGGACTGGATTCCAGCGGATAGATTTCTTAGCATGCTAAGAAATTTTTATCCGCTGGGAATTCGTCGGCTGGATTTTTATCCGCTGGGAAATGTCCGCTAGGCCGTACACACGACCGGATCTATCTGCTGGAACTGATCCGCGGATCAATCCCAGCGGATAGATCCGGTCGTGTGTACGGGGCCTAAGAGGTCTAGATACAACTATTCCAATAATCCAAAGAATAGCCAAAAATGCCCCCTTCATCAGGGCTTAATTCAACAAAATGTGGACTGTGGTTGCCAAACCAGCTACTGACAAGGCGTGTGCCTGTAATCACACTAGAAGAAATACCATTAACGGTCCATTTTGCTTCAAGTTTATTCACTATGTAGTACAGAGACCTGCATGATTAGATTCAAATTGATTGGATAGATTAGGTAGGTCCCCATATTACAACATTTGGGTAAATCTGATGTTGATTTGTACAATCAGATTGTAATTTGTCGGATCATTTCTCCTGCGAGGTGGGGAGGGGGGGGGCGTCCAGCCGCTTCAGAAAGCGATCCTGCTTTTTATGAGCCGCTTGGAACGCTTTTATGAGAAAGCTAGCTGCAAAAGGCGGTTTTGGGGTTTTGGCTGAAATCTTCAGCCATAATCTAGGTAAACCACTTTGCAAACACAACATATATATATATTATAATATAATATATTATATATTATATCAACCAGGGCCGGACTAGGACAGAAAATATGCCCGGGCATTTTAGACCACACCTCTGGACCCTTTTACATTACAAAGCACCCTGCACCTCTGGACCCCTTTACATTACACAGCACCTTGCACCTCTGGACCCTTTTACATTACACAGCACCTTGCATCTCTGGGCCCCTTTACATTACACAGCACCCTGCATCTCTGGGCCCCTTTACTTTACACAGCACCTTGCACCTCTGGACCCCTTTACATTACACAGCACCCTGGACCCCTTTACATTACATAGCACCCCACCTCTGGACCCTTTACATTACACAACACCCTGCATCTCTGGGCCCCTTTACATTACACAGCACCCTGCATCTCTGGGCCCCTTTACATTACACAACACATTGCACCTCTGGACCCCTTTACATTACACAGCACCCTGCACCTCTGGACCCCTTTACTTTACACAGCACCCTGGACCCCTTTACATTACATAGCACCGCACCTCTGGACCCTTTACATTACACAGCACCCTGCACCTCTGGACCCCTTTACATTACACAGCACCTTGCACCTCTGGACCCTTTTACATTACACAGCACCCTGCACGTCTGGACCCATTTACATTACATAGCACCGCACCTCTGGACCCCTTTACATTATACAACCCACCACAGTTTGTAACACAGACACCCCCCTAACAGTTCTGGACCCCCTGCATGTTACACTGGGGGGAAATGTGACATGTGTCCTACGGGCCGTCGTGGGCCTCCACGGCCCACCGGGCATATGCCCGGTATGCCCTATGGCCAGTCCGGACCTGATATTAATATGATATAATATAATATATATAATATATATAATATAATTTATTATAATATAATATATATATATATATATATATATATATATGTGTATTGCAGTCAGTAAGTGGCACTGTGCTCCTCCTGAGTGATGGAATCACTTTAAATGAAGATGTACTAAGCTATCCCTCACAGTGGATAAATGGTATGGTCAGGGCCGCTGTTAGAAATCATGGGGCCCCGTACAGCCTACCTGATGGGGCCCCCCCCAACCCCGTCTCAAAAAAGTGATATTTATCTTTGTCCAGGCTAATCACATTCCTTCTAACAAATGAGAGTGCTGCAGCTGACTTTAAGGATTCAATTTTCCTTAAGCCAGCACATCTATTATGCCTTTAAATCAGCTGAGGCATGCACTCCAAAAAAATATTTAAATCTGTATGACCCAATTCACACTAGCATTGCTCTCTGAAGAGTGATCTGCATGCGGATTGCTCTTCTGACAGAATTTGGCTGGTGGTGAACAGGCACTGTATCACCTCCTCAGCAGGAAACATGGTGGGTGGTTACAGTAGTTGCTTTGCGGATGCAGCATATGTACTTTGCCAACCACTACCTTTCCAGCATGAGGGCCCTTTCACACAGTGCTGCTCCACTCAGCAAGGGATCAGTGAGTGGATTCTCTGCAGAATTGGAGCTAAATGGGACAGATGTGTTCTGATTTCCAGGTCTGTTCAGTTTGCATCTGCACACAATGCACAGCCCACAGGGGAGGACTTGTGATGTCTCTATGCGTGGCCAAATGGAAATTTGGACTTGTGTCCACTCACAACAGGCAATGTGGAAGGAAGATTGCCCACACTCCCAGCATCAGAAAAAAAAATTAGCTTTTATATCCACATAGAAAAGCATCACAAACCCACAATACAGAAAGATAGCAGCATTTTTTTTTTTAAATCTATGTACATCTGGATTCCATCCTATATAGAGCTTTCATACAGATCATACAGATCCACATGAAAAAATGGCAGGCAGACCTAATTGTAAGGTTTGGGTGAAAGCTTCTTTAAGGAGGGGTGGTTGGTGGGTGGTTAAAAAAATGCAGCTCAGCTACATGTTTTTACTCCCCCCCCCCCCCCCCTTCCATCCAAACAAGTAGCAAGTGTAAAGTAGCATCTCATGCTTATGATTATCATTATGATGATCACAGAACTTTAGATCCTCTATTGCTCTGCCACAGTGCCACATGGCTATTGAGTGCTGACTTTGTTATGGCTCTATTGTGTGACAGTCTGTACACACTCAGACCCAATAGCCATGTGACACTGTGGAAGAGCAATAGAGGATCTAAAGTGCTGTGATCATCCTAATGACGATAATCATGAACACAGTGGGGAGTCAAGGGGCTGTACCTTCTTTCCATGGTAGCTGGTGTGACTGTGTGCCGCCCCTTGCTTGTAGCTGTGCACCGCTGCTCGATTAAGTTTCCTGCATCCTCTCAGCCAGACAGTCACATGACTCTCTCACTCCCACCCACAGACAGCACTTACCGAGGGAGCCCTGTACACATAAATCACTCCGCCAGGGATGGTACAAGCAGAGGGCAGCCGGAACTAGAATATGTGCAGCGCATTATGCGGCCAGGCTTTATCTACCTGCGCCCCCCGAAAATGGAAATAAAGTCCCTTCAGTTTTTTCACTTCCTGGGCCCCTCTATTGCCCTAATGGGGCCCAGGATTATGTAAGTACACCCTAAAAAGCAAGCAGGAACATGGGTGGTTTAGAAAAACATTTTAATATATTCTGTCAGAATTTAACTATAAAGCTTCCCGGGCCCCCTAGCTGAGCCGGGCCCGGTACATCAGGGCTGGCTGTACTGCCCTATCAGCGGCCCTGGGTATGGTGCACAGAAGTTGGTATTCATTATGTTTAGCGGGTTGTACATCTCTCTGACATGTTTTCACAGAGAGTTTTCAGTAGACTCAATGTCATTCCTTTGGACTCACCGGCTCGCCTTACTTATAATACATGGAAGCCCCTAAGACAAAGCTCCCAGCCAAACAATGGGATTTGGTATGATTATAGCGAGGAGGAAGTCACGATTCTCGCTGAAAGATTATCTTCAATAAATCATTTATCTTCCATTCTATTTTAGGCCACTAGTAAAGAATTTTGCCTCTTTCAACTATTTTTCTCGCAGTAGTATCCGCTTCTTTAAAACGTTTTAAAAATGAAAAGCTGAAATTGAATTATCCACTAGCTTCCCAGTCTTTAGATGTGGTGGTTGTATTAGTTTTGTCTTGGACCCTGCGTCGGCAGGTTTACCCCCCTTCATGACCAGGCTGTTTTTTGTTATACGGCACTGCATTATTTTAACTGATAATTGCGCTGAACCCGAACAAAATTTACGTCCTTTTTCTTTATCGTACATCACGGGACACAGAGCGGCATATTCATTACTATATGGGTTATATGGAGTACCTTCAGGTGATGGACACTGGCAATCTCAAAAACAGGAAGTGCCCCTCCCTATATAACCCCCTCCCATAGGAGGAGTACCTCAGTACCTCAGTTTTTACGCCAGTGTCTTAGGTGTTGGTCATGGTTTAGCTTGCCTCCACATCCTTGGGATTAAGGTGGGCTAACCGGTTCTGTCCAAAGGCCTCAGTGCTAAAGTGGTCAGCAACCGGACCCCAAACCATTGGGGTATAGCCCATAATGCTTTCTGTCACAGAGAGCTGGACTCTGGGCCCAGAACTTAGAAACCTTTGGGGGCCTAATGTTTCTGTTGCCAGGGTGCTATATGGGCCCAGGACAGTGGATCCTTCATAGGAACCCAGGGCCTGAAGGTCTAGACGCCCCACGGAGATGGGGGAAGATTGGACCTCTTGCTGTGCAAAGTCCTGCGGCATGGAGCAGGTAAGTGAAGGGGAAACTTGCGGAACTTGGTTCGCAGCAGGTTTTTTCTGGGGGAAGGTCACAGTGGGACATGCCTATGGTTTATGCGCTGCATCTGGCAAGGTGAGTCACATATCTTAGGATAGGACGACTCTATATGTGTATATTCCCCATAATTGTGACCTCCCTGGTAGTATTGCAACTGGTGCTAGTAGCATTGAAAAGGGCCTGTGTGTATAGTGACAATTCTCTTTAAGAGAAGCCCCTGGGAATCTATTGAGGTTTCTTATGTAGAGAGTGAATGCTCTTACCTGCAAGCCTGCTCAGAGAGGTCCAGGCGGTTGCTGCAGAGAAATAAATGCCGCTCTGTGGATCCTGGCCTGGACGGCAGGATCAGCCTCTGACCTCCTCGTGTGGGCCTCCCCCCCCCCCCCCGCCGGCGGGCGCGCGCGCGCGTCCCCGTGATATCGGCGCAATTTCGCGCCGTTTTTCTGAAGGGGAAGGGCGGGCCTGTAGGTAAAAGGAAGGGGCGGCCCTTCCAAAAGAGTTCCCAGCTCAGTGATGTGTTGGAACTGAGAGAGGAAGGACCAGAGCGGCAGAGTGGGGCGCCGAGGACACACAGTGGCCAAAGAAGAGTATTACAGTCTTCAAAAAGACTGTCTTTCACCCTAAAGATAGGGTTTCTTTTTCTTTTCAGCAGTTTTTATTGGCAAATACTACTAAAGGGGGACAGAATGGTTTTTCTTTCTTTGGTTTAAAAAAAAAAAAAAAAAAAAAAGAAACAAACCAAGATTAATAAGGAAAGGCATTTTTTTCCCCAGAAAGGGTTTTTGGGCAACAACTATTTATTTTCCCAAACACCATTAAGTAGCGGGCGTACCTCGGTATTGTACCATGGCATCTGGTTCGGAGGGTACAAAAGGTGGGGATTCCCCCAGAGGGTCCGGGGTCTCGGACAAAGTCTTACCGCTACTTTCCCCAGAAGGAGCCTTGGTGAGACCATCGGGATCTGGGGCTGGAGCTGGCACGGGTCAGTCCAACCCTAGGGTGGTCACGGACGAGGTACTGTCCACCTCTCTAAAGGAGATGGAAAAAAGAATGGAAAAAATGATAGCCAAGGCTATGCAGGGCAGAAAACGGAATAGATCTCCGTCGCCCGAGCGTGAACCCTCAGATGAGGAGGTCCCTTCCGCAGAGGAGTGGGAAGACCTCTTGGACAAGGACCAAGTAGGTTCAGGGATCGAGGATCCGGGTACGGAGGAGTCTGGCGCAGCCTCCCAAGGGGAGAGCTGGTGGGTTCAAGTTTTAACAGACTTGGTCCATAGGACGTTCAACTTGCCAGTACCAGATCTCCAAGTATCAACGGTCTCAGCTTTGGGCTCACTAAGAGCGCCTCAAACCAATGCGGTTTTTCCGATCCATCCTCTATTAGAGGAAGTTATGTTCCAAGATTGGGCCAAGCCAGATAGAATCTTTGTACCACCAAAGAGATTCTCTGCCTTATATCCTATGGAAGAGAAATTTTCCAAGAGATGGGCAGCCCCGGCTGTAGACGCAGCCATCTCATGTGTTAACAAATCTTTAACATGCCCTGTAGAAAACATACAGGTGTTCAAGGATCCGGTTGATAAACGCTTGGAAACGCTACTTAAAACCTCCTTCACTACTGCAAGGGCAGTAGTGCAGCCAGCTGTGGCTGCAATTGGGGTTGCGCAAGCATTATCGGATCAAGCTAAGCAGATGCTTAAACTTATTCCTGCCCAGCAGGCAGAAGAATTTTCGGACGTCCCTAGGGCCATACGCTTTACGGTAGATGCGATTAAGGATTCGATCCAGCAAGCGTCACGTTTATCGTTATCCCTTATCCATATGAGAAGACTCTTATGGTTAAAGAGCTGGGAGGCAGAGCCCCCATGCAAGAAGCTCCTGGTAGGGTTTCCCTTCCATGGAGGACGACTCTTCGGAGAAGACCTGGACAAATACATCCAGACCATTTCAAGCGGAAAAAGTACTCTTTTGCCCACCAAGAAGAAGTTTCGGGGGCCTGCGTTTAAACGACAGTACTCCCCTGGGCAGGGGCCCTCCAATACCAAACAGTATCGACGGCCTCCTGCAAGATCAAACTTTAACAAATCGCAGGGACAGGCCGGCGCAGGCAAGAAGCAGTGGTTTCGCAAGCCAGCAAAGCCAGCCCCCAAGCCGGCCTTATGAAGGGGCGCCCCCACCCTCGAAGGTGGGGGGAAGACTGCGTCTCTTTACAGAGGTTTGGGAGGCCAGCATTCCCGACAAATGGGTACGGTCCTCCGTGGCTACAGGCTACAAACTAGACTTCCTAAAGTTTCCTCCTCCTCATTTTCAGGAGTCAAGAGTACCAAACGATCCGAAGAAGGGAGCCGCATTAATAGCGGCATTGAATCATCTACTCTCTCAGGAGGTAATAGTAGAGGTACCAGTCCAAGAACAGGGGCTAGGTTTCTACTCCAACCTATTCATTATCCCAAAGCCCAACGGCGATGTCAGGCCAATTTTGGACTTAAAAATGGTAAATGCATACCTAAAAGTCCGCTCATTTCGGATGGAATCCGTGCGGTCAGCAGTTGCCGCACTTCAGAGGGACGATTTCATGGCATCCATAGACATAAAGGATGCTTACCTTCATGTTCCAGTTTACCAGCCACATCAAAGATTTCTACGCTTCTCGGTGGCTCTACGTCATTTCCAATTCATGGCACTTCCCTTTCGGGTTGGCTACGGCCCCCCGGGTGTTCACGAAGGTCCTAGCTCCAATCCTAGCCAATCTAAGGATTCAAGGGGTCACGATCCTAGCATACCTGGACGACCTCCTAGTCATAGATCACTCGTCTCCTGGCTTGGAACGAGCAGTGGCCCTCACAGTTCAGTACCTCGAGAGGTTCGGCTGGGTCCTAAATCGAGAAAAATCAGCATTCCAGCCCACAAGGCAGTTGGAATATCTCGGCATGAGATTAGACACAGAACAACAGAGGGTGTTTCTGCCTCTGATAAAAGCCAAAGCCATCAAGGAATTAATTCTACTGGTTCTAAGCAAGAAGGAACCAACTGTTCGCCTATGTATGCGGTTACTAGGCAAGATGGTGGCCACATTCGAGGCGGTACCGTACGCCCAGAGCCACACTCGCATCCTGCAGGCAGCCATCCTGTCAGCCTGGAGCAGGAGGCCACAGGCCTTAGATATCCCTTTGCCGCTCTCATCAAGAGTCCGACAAAGTCTGTGTTGGTGGTTAGACCCTCAGAATCTACTGAAGGGGAAGTCTTTCAGCCCAGTGGCTTGGAAGATAGTAACCACAGACGCCAGCCTAACAGGCTGGGGAGCAATTTTGGATGGTTGCACTCGCCAAGGCACTTGGGCAAAGCCAGAAAAGCAGTTGCCCATCAACATCTTGGAGCTCAGAGCTGCTCGACTAGCCCTCAGGGCTTGGACGTCCAAGTTGCAGGGGTTCCCGGTGAGAATTCAATCAGACAATGCCACGGCAGTGGCATACATAAATCACCAAGGGGGAACCAAGAGTCAAGCCGCTCAGAGAGAGGTGAGCTTGATTCTCCTATGGGCAGAAGCTCATGTGCCCTGCATATCGGCAATATTTATTCCAGGAGTGGACAACCTTCAGGCGGACTTTTTAAGTCGCCAGACTCTGTTGCCGGGGGAATGGTCTCTACATCCACAGGTCTTTCAGACACTCTGCCAGAGATGGGGAGTGCCGGACGTGGACGTCATGGCATCAAGACTCAACAAGAAGCTAGACAGGTTCATATCCCGCTCAAGGGATCCGATGGCCTGCGGAACCGATGCGCTGGTTTGCCCTTGGCATCAGTTCAAACTACTTTATGTATTTCCCCCGCTCCAGTTACTACCCCGCCTGCTGCGCAGGATCAGGGTGGAGCACATACCAGTCATCCTGGTAGCTCCAGCATGGCCCAGAAGGGCATGGTATTCACTAATCCTAAAGATGGTAGTGGGAGACCCTTGGACTCTTCCTCTACGGCCAGACCTGCTATCGCAAGGTCCGATCCTCCACCCTGCCTTACGGCATCTAAATTTGACGGCCTGGAAGCTGAATCCCTGATTCTCAGGGGTAGAGGTCTGTCTCAGAAAGTAATCTCTACCCTAATCAGAGCCAGGAAACCGGTCTCTAGGGTGATTTATTACAGGGTCTGGAAGGCCTATGTAGGCTGGTGTGAGTCCAAGCGATGGCTTTCTCGCAAGTTTACCATCGATAGAGTATTAAGTTTTCTCCAGCTAGGAGTGGATAAAGGACTGGCATTAAGCACAATCAAAGGACAGATTTCAGCTTTGTCAGTGTGGTTTCAGCGGCCGCTGGCCACCCACTCGCTAGTTAAGACCTTCCTTCAAGGGGTCTTACGTATTAATCCTCCAGTTAAATCCCCGCTTTGTCCGTGGGATCTAAATCTTGTTCTGTCAAGTTTACAGAAACAACCTTTTGAGCCGTTGGCTGAAATTCCTTTGGTTTTACTGACAAGGAAGTTAGTATTTTTGGTCGCCATAGTTTCCGCCAGAAGAGTATCGGAACTGGCAGCCTTATCCTGTAAGGAACCATATCTTATTTTGCATAAGGACAGGGTCGTTCTCCGCCCTCATCCTTCCTTCCTACCAAAGGTTATATCCAGTTTTCATCTAAACCAGGATTTGGTATTACCATCCTTCTTTCCTAAACCTACTTCCAGAAAGGAAGGGTTGCTGCATACCTTGGATATTGTCAGGGCCATGAAGGCCTATCTTAAAGCTACAGAGAAGATCCGGAAAACAGATGTGTTGTTCATTTTACCAGATGGGCCCAAAAAGGGGCAGGCAGCTGCAAAATCCACCATCTCGAGGTGGATTAAACAGTTAATCACTCAGGCCTACGGCTTGAAAGGGTTGCCTCCTCCGTTATCATTAAAGGCTCATTCTACTAGGGCCATGGGCGCCTCCTGGGCAGCACACCACCAGATCTCTATGGCTCAAGTTTGCAAGGTGGCAACCTGGTCTTCTGTCCACACGTTTACAAAATTCTACCAGTTGGACGTAAGAAGGAATACGGATACAGCCTTTGGGCAGGCAGTGCTGCAGGCTGCAGTTTGAGACCCTCGGATTCCGGGGGGCTCCCTTTTGAGTTAAATTTAAAAATTTATTTTTTCTCAACTAAGTTGGATTTATTATGATTTGAGTATATCTCTAAATTAAATCCTTTTGTCTTAGGAAGATGTTCTCCCTCCCCTCATTGTAAGCATTGCTTTGGGACATCCCATATAGTAATGAATATGCCGCTCTGTGTCCCGTGATGTACGATAAAGAAAAAGAGATTTTTAATACAGCTTACCTGTAAAATCTTTTTCTTGGAGTACATCACGGGACACAGAGCTCCCACCCCTCTTTTGGGGACCATTTTGGGAGGCATACTGCTTGCTACAAAACTGAGGTACTCCTCCTATGGGAGGGGGTTATATAGGGAGGGGCACTTCCTGTTTTTGAGATTGCCAGTGTCCATCACCTGAAGGTACTCCATATAACCCATATAGTAATGAATATGCCGCTCTGTGTCCCGTGATGTACTCCAAGAAAAAGATTTTACAGGTAAGCTGTATTAAAAATCTCTTTTTTTCCCACAAATAGAGCTTTCTTTTGGTGGTATTTGATCACCTCTGCATGTTTTTTTTTTTTTGCACTATAAACCAAAAATGCCCAACAATTTTTTTAAAAAAAAAATATATTTTTTTTTCTTCTTTAAAAAACACCCAATAAAAAAAAATCGAATTTCTTCATCAATTTAGGTCAATATGTATTCTGCTACATGTTTTTGGTAAAAAAAAGCCCAATGAACGTATATTGATTGGTTTGCACAAAAGTAATAGCGTCTACAAAATATGGAATATTTTTATGTAATTTTTATTTATTTATTTTATTGGTAATGGCGGTAATCAGCGACTTAAAGCAGGACTCCAACATAGAAACATTGAAAAATGGCGACAGGAAAAAGACTAAGTAGTTTATCAAGTCTGCCCTTTTTTTTTGGGGGGGGGCTGTCAGTAGAGAAGTGGACTTTGTCAGTAGAGCAGCAGACGCTGTCAAAAGAGCAGTGGACAGGGTCAGTAGGGAAGTAGACTTTGTCAGTAGAGACTTTGGATAGTGTCAATAGAGCAGTGGACGGTGTCAGTAGAGCAGTGGATGGTGTCAGTAGGGCAGAGGTTGGTGTCAGTAGAGAAGTGGATGGTGTCAGTAGAGCAGTGGACGGTGTCAGTAGAGCAGTGGACGGTTTCAGTAGAGAAGTGGACTTTGTCAGTAGAGCAGTAGATGGTGTCAGTAGAGCAGTGGAGCAGTGGACAGTGTCAGTAGAGCAGTGAACAGTGTCAGTAGAGCAGCTGACAGTGTCAATAGAGCAGTGGACGGTGTCAGTAGAGCAGTGGACGGTGTCAGTAGAGCAGTTGACAGTGTCAGTAGAGCAGTGGACGGTGTCAGTAGAGCAGTAGACGGTGTCAGTAGAGCAGTGGATGGTGTCAGTAGAGCAGTTGACAGTGTCAATAGAGCAGTAAACTGTGTCAGTAGAGCAGTAGACAGTGTCAGTAGAGCAGTGGACGGTGTCAGTAGAGCAGTGGATGGTGTCAGTAGAGCAGTAGACAGTGTCAATAGAGCAGTGGACGGTGTCAGTAGAGCAGTGGACGATGTCAGTAGAGCAGTGGACAGTGTCAGTAGAACAGTGGATGGTGTAGTTTTTTTTATTTATTATTATTTAATTTTTTACAATATTATTTTTATTATTTTTTACAATTTTGTTAGGAGCCCTGTTTGGGGGGCTTTGGTGATATTTCAGGGGGTAATGTCTCACATTTCAGACAGAGAAAATGACTGAGGACAGAGATCCCAGAGTTCCTTTTCTCTGCAGCCTCAGCTGCACTGGACAGTAAAGGAATGGGAAGTGCTCCAGGCACACCTGGCAGTGGCACACCCTATGCGCACACCTATGACAGCCAGGTAACCAGAGATGTTAGGAGGTCAGCAATTGCAGCCCCACTATTACTAAAAGGCATCCTTTATAGAAAAGGCTGTTATTTTATGTAGATAAGAAGGAAAAGATCAGACCGGAACTATCTTACATCAATGATCTGACTTACACATTGTGCATTTATCGTCCCTCTTGAGTCAGGTTGGCTGACCACATAGATTTTGCGGATGGTGTCAGTAAAGCAGTGGATGGTGTCAGTGGAGCAGTGAATGGTGTCAGTAGAGAAGTGAACTTTGTCAGTAGAGCAGTGGACTGTGTCAGTAGAGCATAGGTTGGAGTCAGGAGAGCAGTGGATGGTGTCAGTAGAGCAGTGGATGGTGTCAGTAGAGAAGTGGACTTTGTCAGTAGAGCAGTGGATGGTGTCAGTAGAGCAGCGGACGCTGTCAGAAGAGCAGTGGACAGGGTCAGTAGGGAAGTAGACTTTGTCAGTAGAGCAATGGATAGTGTCAATAGAGCAGTGGACAGTGTCAGTAGAGCAGTGGATGGTGTCAGTAGGGCAGAGGTTGGTGTCAGTAGAGAAGTAGATGGTGTCATTAGAGCAGTGGACGGTGTCAGTAGAGCAGTGGATGGTGTCAGTAGAGCAGGGGACGGTGTCAGTAGAGAAGTGGATGGTGTCAGTAGAGAAGTAGACTTTGTCAGTGGAGCAGTAGATGGTGTCAGTAGAGCAGTGGAGCAGTGGACGGTGTCAGTAGAGCAGTGAACAGTGTCAGTAGAGCAGCTGACAGTGTCAGTAGAGCAGTGGACGGTGTCAATAGAGCAGTGGATGGTGTCAGTAGAGCAGTTGACAGTGTCAATAGAGCAGTGAACGGTGTCAGTAGAGCAGTGGACGGTGTCAGTAGAGCAGTGGATGGTGTCAGTAGAGCAGTTGACAGTGTCAATAGAGAAGTGAACGGTGTCAGTAGAGCAGTTGACAGTGTCAATAGAGAAGTGAACGGTGTCAGTAGAGCAGTTGACAGTGTCAATAGAGAAGTGAACGGTGTCAGTAGAGCAGTAGACAGTGTCAGTAGAACAGTGGATGGTGTCAGCAGGGCAGAGGTTGATGTCAGTAGAGCAGTGGATGACCTCATTAAGGAAGAGAACAGTGTCAGTAGAGCAGTGGACGATGTCAGTAGAGCAGTGGACGGTGTATGTAGAACAGTGGATGGTGTCAGTAGAACAGTGGATGGTGTCAGTAGGGCAAAGATTGATGTCAGTAGGGCAGTGAATGGTGTCAGTAGTTTTTTTTTTATTATTATTGAATTTTTTACAATATTATTTTTATTATTTTTTACAATTTTGTTAGGAGCCCTGTTTGGGGGGCTTTGGTGATATTTCAGGGGGTAATGTCTCACTTTTCAGACAGAGAAAACGACTGAGGACAGAGATCCCAGAGTTCCTTTTCTCTGCAGCCTCAGCTGCACTGGACAGTGAAGGAATGGGAAGTGCTTCAGGCACACCTGGCAGTGGCACACCCTATGCGCACACCTATGACAGCCAGGTAACCAGAGATGTTAGAAGGAGGTCAGCAATTGCAGCCCCACTATTACTAAAAGGCATCCTTTATAGAAAAGGCTGTTATTTTATGTAGATAAGAAGGAAAACATCAGACCGGAACTATCTTACATCAATGATCTGACTTACACATTGTGCATTTATCATCCTTCTTGAGTCAGGTTGGCTGACCACATAGATTTTGCAGATAGGGGGTTTAAATGGGGGAAAATAAATATTAGGCAGCGTGTGACTTAAAAAAAAAAAGAAGGCAGTGAATGAAATGTGTGAGGTCAAGGATGGCACATGACTTTTCCCCGACACCCACAGGCAGACACCGTCATCTAGACGGCGACCTCCTGTCTCTGCAACCTCCTGGGGACATGAATTCCCTTTCATGTATGGGTCTTATGTGATCCGCTTGATGAAGAGACACACACCCCAGACACATGCTGGTGTTTTCTAAAAATTATACAACTACACAGATGCTGGGATTACTTATTTCACTACAGCCTATTTTACAAATGATATGCCAGCCAAAGTGGTCATGTGATGCCAAGACCCAAGAGCCCCATATAGCTTCATAGACTTAGGAAGGACTACACCCCCTGAATTGCTAAACACCTCGGTGCCCAATCTGCAGCTGCTTACTCAAGCCAGTGAAAGAGAAATATTCTTTAGACTGGCCTCTGCTTACGTTTTTCTGTCTTGTCCATCCCTTTTCTCTTTTGATGTTTTCCCCTCTGATCTTTTATAATGCATCTTACTGTAAGAAATACCAAACGTCCTTTTTTAGGTTGACTGTTGGAAGCACAGATATGGAGCCATTGATTTGTATAGGGACTATATTAACAGCGGTCTCTAGCAGTCTCATGACCTCTCCTGACCGACCATACTGCTGCCACCCCTCGCCAGGAGGTCATCCCATGGCAGCTGGAGCCAGTGCAAAACATCCTTACCATCAGGGAGTTTTGCACAAGTGCATGGAATACAAGTTATCCATATTCCTAGACATTGCCGTTTGAAGGATTTTGGGGGCCCCAAGCAAAATGGACAACGACAGGGCGGGGTTGAGAAGCTTGGGGATGTGCTACTGTCGGAAATGACATCCCAGTCTTTTCAAGTTCAGAAGCGGGGGTGGGGGGTTTCGGCCGCTACCGAAAATTGCTTCTTAGTTCTTCCTCCTCCCTCATCCTCCTTCCTCCTCCCGTCTGCAGTGAGCGAGTTGCGAGGGAGGGGGGCCCAGCATGCCAGCTCGGGGCCCCAGGCCAGCTCTGGGGCCCCAAGCAATTGCTTGGTTTGCCTGTCCTGTCGCAATGGCCCTGTTCCTAGATACAGGGCTTTCTTTCCTCAATGAATAGGTGCAGGAACTCCCCCCTTCTGAGTCACGCCTTGTCTCTGCCCCCTACCCACTTCTGAGCACCGTCTCTTGGTTCCACCCCCTTCCCACCTTCCAGTACTGGCCCTTTTAGAGTGTACAGAACCAAGAATCATTTTGTGGTGCTAAATTATTTGCATGAGATTTCTTAAAGCGGAGTCAGCAGCTACAAATTCTGCAGCTACTGACTTTTAATATATGGACACTTACCTGTCCTGGGTGCCCAACGATGTCGGTACCCAAAGCCAATCTGTGCCTCGGCTCTCGAGTGGTGCGGTCGCCGCCATCTTCGGTAAAGGAATCAGGAAGTGAAGCCTTGCCACTGGTCCCACTGATCCCACTGGTCCCTTTTGTCTTTTGGGAACTGTGTGTCTCCCAGAAGACAGCGGGGGGGGGAGACGGAGTAGGCGCTGGACGTGGCGTAGGTCGCCACGGTGACCTATGCCCGAAAGTGGGAGCAAATACCAGGATTACACAGGTATCTGCTCCCTCATCCCCCTGAAAGGTGCCAAATGTGACACCGGAGGGGGGGGGGGGGATTCCAAAAAGCGGAAGTTCAATTTTTGGGTTGAACTCTGCTTTAAGGATAACAAGAAAAGCAGTAAAATAAATCCTCTGCAGACAGTAACAACAGACCCAACCCCAGGAACAATAGACCACCCTCCCAGTACTACCCAAGCAACAATAGATTCCCCACACATCATTATACCCCCCCAGCTACAATGGACTGCCGTTACAAAATACCACCCCAGAAACAATAGATCCACCCCTGCAACAATAGACCCCCAGTGACATCAATATATTTCCCAGCAGCCAGCAATAGGGATGAGCTTTGAGTTCGAGCCGAACTCATGTTCGACTCGAACATTGCCTGTTCGCCCGTTTGCCGAACAGAGAACAATTTGGGGTGTTCGTGGCAAATTCAAAAAGCCACGGAACACCCTGTAAAAGTCTATGGGAGAAATCTCAAGTGCTAATTTTAAAGGCTTATATGCAAGTTATTGTCATAAAAAGTGTTTGGGGACCCGGGTCCTGCCCCTGGGGACATGTATCAATGCAAAAAAAAGTTTTAAAACGGACGTTTTTCGGGAGCAGTGATTTTAATAATGCTTAAAGTGAAACAATAAAAGTGAAATATTACTTACAATTTCGTACCTTGGGGGTCTGTAAAGTATGCCTGTAAAGCAGCGCTTGTTTCCCGTGCTTAGAACTGTCTCTGCACAAATTGTAATTTCTAAAGGAAAAAAAGTCATTTAAAACCACTTGCGGCTATAATGAATTGTCGGCTCCCGGCAATACAGAGAAAAGGCATTGAAAGTCATTGAGAAAAAAAAATGCGTGGGGTTCCCCCCAAATTCAATTACCAGACCCTTCAGGTCTGGTATGGATATTAAGGGGAACTCCACCCCAAATTTAAAAGAAAAATTATGTGGGGTTCCCCCTAAATATCCACACCAGACCCTTCATTCATTATAGCTGCAAGTGGTTTTAAATTACTTTTTTTCCTTCAGAAATTACAATTTGTGCAGAGACAGTTCTAAGCACGGGAAACAAGCGCTGCTTCACAGGCATACTATACACCCCTCCCCCGGTACGAAATTTAAAGGAATATTTCACTTTTATTGTTTCACTTTAAGCATTATTAAAATCACTGCTCCCGAAAAAACGTCTGTTTTTAAAACTTTTTTTTGCATTGATACATTTCCCCTGGGGCAGGAGCCGGGTCCCCAAACACTTTTTAGGACAATAACTTGCATATTAGACTTTAAAATTCTCACTTTAGATTTCAAACGCCTGAGTCCCATAGACTTTAACGGGATTCTAAAGTTCACACAAACTTTTGGTCTGTTCGCAGGTTCTGGTGTGAACCGAACAGGGGGGTGTTAGGCTCATCCCTAGCCAGCAACAATAGACCTCTCTCTCAAAAATGTACCCCCTTGCAAAATCAGACCTCATTCAGCAACAATAGAAAATAGACCCTCCATCATACCCCAGTACCCCTTGCCATTACATACATTGGGGCAAATCCACAAAAGGATTACGCCGGCGTATTTATTGATACGCCGGCGTAATTTTAAAATTCCCGCGTCGTATCTTTGTTTTGTATCTACACAACAAGATACAACGGCATCTGGTATCGATCCCACAGGCGTACGTCTTAGTACGCCGTCGGATCTTAGATGCAATATTTTGGAGGCCACTAGGTGGCGTTTCCGTCGATTTCCGCGTCGATTATGTAAATTAGCTATTTACGGCGATCCACGAACGTACATCCGGCCGGCGCATTTTTTTACGTCGTTTTCGTTCGGCTTTTTCCGGCGTATAGTTAAAGCTGCTGTTATGAGGCGTACTCAATGTTAAGTATGGCCGTCGTTCCCGCGTACAATTTTTGAAATTTTTACGTTGTTTGCGTAAGTCGTTCGCGAATAGGGATTTGCGTAGAATGACGTCACCGTCGGAAGCATTGGCTTTTTCCGGGTTAATTTCGAGCATGCGCACTGGGATAACCCCACGGACGGCGCATGCGCAGTTAAAAAAAAACTTTGTTTATGTCGGGTCACGACGTATTAACATAAAACACGCCCCCATTACATCCATTTGAATTCCGTGCCCTTACGCCGCCAAAGATACACTACGCCGCCATAACTTACGGCGCAAATTCTTTGTGGATTCGAAAAAAAAAATAAGTTGCGGCGGCGTAGTGTATCTTAGATACGCTGCGCCTGGCGGAAGATTACGCGCAGGTACGTGGATCTGCCCCATTCAGTGCGGAAGGTGCTGGAACTGTATTCCCCACGTTCCCAGAAAAAGAAAAGCGCTTCCTAGATAGATATAAATAAATCATTTTGAGCAGGCAAGGTGATCAGTTTTTACTCTCCCCGCTCTACTCAAAACTATTTGCCCCAACAGCATGTAGATGCAAGAAATTCAGCAGGGGGTCCCGATGATTAGCTGCTGAAAACAGCCCTATTGAAAGCAATAGGGGGCTGCTGGCTCCCAAAGCAAATTGCAGCCGCTTGCATGACTGTCTGCGTCCAGCACCAATCACTTGTAGGTAATCGCCATATAGCGATTACATGTGAGCAGCTGCAATTAGCAGTATGCTGCTAATTTGCAAGGAGCTTCCCATTGCTTTCAATGGGGCTGCCTCCCATATCTAATCACCTGGACCCCTGGCAATTTTCTCACAGCTACACGCTGTTGGGCAAAAGCGCAGTGTGGATGTAGCCTAAAGAAAAAAAGAAACAGTCATCTATACTGCACTTTAAAATAAAGAAATTGTGTAAATTTAAAATAATAAATGCAGTGCTTCCCTGAAATAACTACCACTCATGTAAATGGAGCTGGAGAGAGTCCAGAGAAGGGCAACAAAGTTAGTAAGCAGACTGGAGGACCTTGATTACGGGGAACTACTGCAAGCACTGGATGTATTCTCTCTGGGGAAGAGACACTTGAGAGGAGATATGATAAAGATGTACAAATACCTCAATGGTGATCCCAGCGTAGGAAGAAGACTTTTCTGTCCCAGGGAGTGTAATGCCTTGTACACACGATCGGAATTTCCGATGAAAAAAGTCAGACGTCATTTTTTCATCAGATATTCCGACCGTGTGTGGGCCCCATCGGATTTTTACCATCGGAAATTCCAACGGACTTAGAAAGAGAACATGTTTTTTTCCGATGAAAAAAATTTCTATCGCAAATTCCGATCGTCTGTATGGAACTCCGACGGAGAAAAAAACATTCATGCTCAGAATCAAGTCGACGCATGCTCAGGAGCATTGAACTTAATTTTTCTCGGCTCGTCGTAGTGTTGTACGTCACCGCGTTTTGGACAGTTGGAATTTGGTGTGACAGTGTGTATGCAAGACAGCTTGAGCGTAATTCCGTCAGAAAAATCCATCTGAGTTTATCCCGATGGAAATTCCGATCGTGTGTATGGGGCATAAGAAGCCACGGGGCTACACAATGAGACTGGAGGAGGAGAAGAGGTTTAACCTTAAGCTGGATGGAGGGTTTTTCACTATTATGCCCTGTACACATGATCGGTTCGTCCGATGAACCGTTTTCATCAGACGAACCGATCGTGTTTGGGCCCTATCGTTTTTTTTCCCATTAGTGAAAAAACTTAGAACTTGTTTTAAAATTATCTGATGTTTAAAAAAACGATAGAAAAAACTATCGTCTGTGGGCAAGTCCATCGGTTAAAAATCCACGCATGCTCAGAATCAAGTCGACGCATGCTCGGAAGCATTGAACTTCATTTTTCTCAGCACGTCGTTGTGTTTTACGTCACCACGTTCTGACACGAACAGATTTTTAACTGATGGTGTGTAGGCAAGACTGATGAAAGTCAGCTTCATAGAATACTGTATCTGATGAAAAAATCCATCGGTCCCTTTTTTTATCGGATGAACCGATCGTGTGTACGTGGCATCAGAGTGTTAAGGATGTGGAACTCTCTTCCACAAATGGTGTTGTCAGCGGGGAGTAATGGTGGTTTTAAAAGACTCTTGGATGTGCATCTTAGTGAGCACAACATACAGGGACGTGGGAAATGATTATTAACATTGACACACATACACCTACACAAGTTGAACTGGATGGATTAGCGTCTTTATTCAACCTTCCCTACTATGAAACTATAACTAAAATGTCCCGTTACAGCGAATATATCTTACACTCTGTTGTGCCATTTCCCAACAGAAGAAGTGAAAATCTTGAGCAACTTCTCTGCGGTTCACTCACCACTGTCACCATTACACACTGCTTACCAGATAGGAGAACCCCAGAGATTTACGATGTCCAATCTCACTTGTATATGGTTAAATGCCCATATTGGAGGACCGAATCTACCAGCCGCTATTCCAATCACAGCAATCAGTGACTTCTTATCTCCTCTAGTATGTAAAAAAAAAGGAAACCCCAGATAGTGCAGGTAATCTAAAGCCTCATACACACAATCAAACTTCCATTGGACAAATCCGTGGATTTTGGTCCGAAGGGCATTGGCCGTGAACATTTTCAGCCAACATACACCAAACTACGTGTTTTTTCAGTTCTTTAGCACCACCCTTTGGGCAACTTCTGCTAATGTTGTCTGATGGTTTGCATTGGTTCAGAGCATGCGTGTTTGTACTTTGAGAGCATGACCATCCAACATTTATTGTTGGAAATTCTGACAACAATTTAGCCGATGAAGCATACAGACGGTCGGATGATCCGACAAAACACGTCCATCGGACAATTGTTGTCGGAATATCCGATCGTGTGTACGGGCCTTAAAGGGGTTGTAAAGACAAAAATATTTTCCTCTTAAATTAAAGGGGTTGTAAAGACAAAAATATTTTCCTCTTAAATTAAAGTCTGACAGTAGCTGATAAAGTAAAAAGTAATGTTTTGCATTATAACTAGTTTGATACCTGTTGAAATCGAGCTGTTTTATTCACCTCCGTCACTCCTGAATCGTTATTTTCACTGACTTCCTGGTTTGCGGTGCGCATTCATTCTTGCTACATCACGGCCTAATGGGAACTACAGTTCCCATTAGGCTTAGCCTCCATGCATGTGAGGGATAAGAGAGCATCTTCACGCAGGGCTGTAGTCACAGGGAGGGGGTGAGCACATTCTGCTTTCCACCATGCAAAACGGCTCAGATGCTGGTGGAAAGCAAGAAGAGGAGAGACAGGAAATGGCATTTTTAGACCTGGATTACTGTATTTTGGAGGTCAAAAGGAAAAACGAGGTAAGTGATATTTAAATGCTCTAGTTTACAGCAATCAATTGATCTAATAAAAAACCTTTAGGCCTTGTACACACGATCAGTCCAAACTGATGAAAACGGACTGAAGGCTGAAGTCTGATGGTCTGATGGTCAGTCGTGCCTACACACCATCAGTTCAAAATCCGATCGAGTCAGAACGCGGTGACGTAAAACACAACGACGTGCTAAAAAAACGAAGTTCAATGCTTCCAAGCATGCGTCGACTTGATTCTGAGAATGCGCGGGTTTTGAACCGATGCTTTTGCGTACTAACCATCGGTTTTGACTGATCGGTCATCAGTCCATCAGTCCCATTTTAAAGCAAGTTTTAAAACTTTGGTCTGAAGGACAAAAGTCTGATGGGCCATACACACGGTAGGTTTGGACTGATGAAACTGAACTTCAGTCCGTTTTCATCAGTTTGGACTGATCGTGTGTACAGGGCCTCAGAACTTGCTTTAAAATCGGACTGATGGACGTCCGCCTGACCGATCGGTCAAAACCGATGGTTAGTACGCAAAAGCTTTGGTTCAAAACCCACGCATGCTCAGAATCAAGTCGACGCATGTTTGGAAGCATTGAACTTCGTTTTTTTTTAGCACGTCGTTGTGTTTTACGTCACTGTGTTGGACTCGATCGGTTTTTGAACTGATGGTGTGTACACACATCAGACCATCAGTCCATCAGTCCATCAGACCATCAGTCCATCAGACCATCAGTCCATCAGACCATCAGACCATCAGACCATCAGTCCATCAGACCATCAGACCATCAGTCCATCAGACCATCAGACCATCAGACCATCAGACCATCAGACCATCAGACCATCAGTCCATCAGACCATCAGACCATCAGACCATCAGACCATCAGTCCATCAGACCATCAGACCATCAGTCCATCAGACCATCAGACCATCAGTCCATCAGACCATCAGACCATCAGACCATCAGACCATCAGACCATCAGTCCATCAGTCCATCAGTCCATCAGACCATCAGTCCATCAGACCATCAGACCATCAGACCATCAGACCATCAGACCATCAGTCCGTTTTCATCAGTTTGGACTGATCGTGTGTACAAGGCCTTAGTGTTCCTTTAAGAGAGTATTTAAAAGTATTATCCAAAGAAACGCTAAAGTGTAAAAAGTATAAAAGCCACCATGGGCTTATGCTGTATAGCGTGAGGACGTCAGCATCCTTAAGAACCACTGTATGCTTTCCATCACAACCAGATGTCGGCAAGGGAAATTTTATTTAAACTATGTGGTGTGGTTATTTCATGGAAGTGCTTGACCTATTATTTAAATTTTTGATTGGACTGTGTGTCAGGTTCTTTTGTGCGTCCTGACTTTCCTGTAGTCCAAGGAAGGGGGCGAGCACGACACTCCACACCAGGGAGGGAGCCTCACATTACTGTGTGGAGTTACAGACAGAAGAACAGGAAGTGAGGATTTCTCAGAAGAAATAAGGACATTTAAAAGCAAAATGGAAGGATGAGGTAAGTGAAGGAGGACTGCACTAAGGTAAAGGAAGCTATTTAGGAAAAAAAAATTACCTTTACAACCCATTATTTTTTCTAGTCACACTAAGCACAGATTTTTTATTTTGAATTCTGTAAATGTATAATATATCACTGCACATATGTGTGCTTTGCTGTTTCATTGGAAATGTATTTCAGTGGATAATACATAAGCAGGGCTGAAAATGTTATTACATCGCCTTCAGCTCTCTTTCCAAGAAATGCAATGCTACGTGTATCTAGTTTCCCTCAGACCTCTAATCTAAGTATCAATACTCTTATACGGCTCTTCTAGCCACAGAAAAACCTCTTGTGATCTTGATTTGATCCTGGTTATTTGTGATTATTGATATCCGAGGAATATGAAGTCATTGCTGGCTCCAGTATGGAAATGTATATGCTTTTCTGTACAGCAACACATTAAATCACACAATGACCCAAAGCAACGAGCCCCTGCATTTTAAGAAGCTTTTCTGACAGGAGCGCGGTGCCGCAATGTTGGCATAAATAAATGATATTCTGATGAGTCATAACTAAAAATACCTATGTGACAAGATAAGCGGCAAGCGCAGAGGGCAACTCATACAGTTCTTGGTGTACTCCAAGAAGTCCGTGTTTCATCCCGGTTTTGTCTGTGACGCCGCTTCTTGTAGAGGCAAGGGTATAATTCTACATGCCCCCGAGGTGGGCACTTTAATTACCATCCTCAAACACATGGGAGGGAACTTTAATCAAAATCATTTTCTGGTTTCTTTGAACACATGAAAAAAGACCAATTTGAACTAAAAGCAGTTTTATAACATTAGGATTTTGGTCTAAAGGCTGAGAATACTAATTTAATAAAATGAGCCGCTAGAATCAATCAATATAATCAGTTATAAAATGAACTTTTCATGAAGCAGAGGTGACCTTTACTGAAAACTGTATGTGGAAAAGGAAGCTCTGGAATCCATAAAGAGTGTCATGCCTCCATACCACAAATGTTGGTGTCTATGGAAGCAGACACCAGGGCTGTCTTAATTAGAGGGCGCACCTGGGCACTGCCCAGGGGCCCCAGCTGCATGGGGGGCCCCTGCCCTTTCCCCAAAGCAGCTGGTCCTTGAGCCCAGGCTGCCCCGAAATTGGGGCTGCCCCTCTACATCCCAGATATCCCCCCAGCACTCTGACCCCTCTACACCCCAGATATCTCCCCAGCGCTCTGACCTCTCTACACCCCAGATATCCCCCCATCACTCTGACCCCTCTAGAAACAGATATCACCCAGCACTCTGACCTCTCTACACCCCAGATATCCCCCCCATCACTCTGACCCCTCTACACCCCAGATATCCCCCCCATCACTCTGACCCCTCTACACCCCAGATATCCCCCCAGCACTCTGACCCCTCTACACCCCAGATATCCCCCAGCACTCTGACCCCTCTACACCCCAGATATCCCCCCAGCACTCTGACCCCTCTACACCCCAGATATCCCCCAGCACTCTGACCCCTCTACACCCCAGATATCCCCCAGCACTCTGACCCCTCTACACCTCAGATATCTCCCAGATCTTTGACCCCTCTACACCCCAGATATCCCCTCAGCACTCTGACCCCTCTACACCACAGATATCCCCCAGCACTCTGACCCCTCTACACCCCAGATATCCCCCCAGCACTCTGACCCCTCTACACCCCAGATATAAACCCCCCCCAGCACTCTGACCCCTCTACACCCCAGATATCCCCTACCTCCTACCTACTTGATTTCTGTTTACCTGCACTGTCTCCATTGTAGGGGCCCCAGAGCATTACTTTGCCCAGGGGCCCATGATGCTATTAAGATGGCCCTGGCAGACACATGTATTTATTGCAAGGAGACATGGTGCAATGTGGTACTAAGGTATCCAAATTGGATAATCTATCCCTAAGAGCAAGTTCAGCCCTTGGGTTGCTTGGTTTCCTTGGTTGCTAGGATGCTGTCAGCTGTGCAGCTGACAGCATCCTAGTAACCAAGGACAAAGCACCAGGCCAATTCAGCTGCTTGCCAGGAGGTTGATGCCATTGACCAAATTTTGCCTTTGCCATATTTGGATAATGACAATAGTCAGCATCTTCAGCACCTTTGTTTACATTCAGTTGTCAGATTAGGAATCTTCCAGCCAGCAACCTAAAGCGGAGGTTCACCCTCATAATGAACTGCAGCTCATTCAGACCAGCACACAAGTACTTAAACAGTACCGCTATGCAACATTTTTAATATCATTACAATACCTCTATCCCATGCGCGGGATAGAATCCGGTAGTATTTGCTTGTGGGCTTCACAGTGCCCACAAGCAAGATGGAACATGACAGGACACATTTTTTATAAATATTTCTTCACGGCCGAATGTGCATGCGGATGGCTCTAAAATTCAGAGACGTAAGTACACTTACAACTACCGTATTTATCGGGGTATTGCGCGCTCCGGCGTATAGCGCGCACCCCTAAAGTGGACCCGCATTCCTGGAAAAAAAACATTTTAGTACTTACAGTTTTGGTGTCTTGCGCGGCGCCCATCGGCGGCCTCGTCGGGTCCGGCGTCCGTCTGCGGCTTCGGTGGTGTCCTCCTCGTCGGGTCCGGCGTCCATCTGCGGTGTCCTCCCAGCTCGATCCCCGCTTCCCGCGCTGAGTTTGAACTACTGCGCCGGCATATACCGAGCGCAGTACACTCGTGTATAGTCGGGCAGGCTCAGGTCCTCTCGCGGTCACGTCCTGTGCGTCCTGTACGTCCAAGACGTGACTGCGAGAAGAGCCGAGCCTGCCCGACTATACACGAGTGTACTGCGCTCAGTATATGCCGGCGCAGTAGTTCAAACTCGGCACGGGTATCGGCGTATATCGCGCACCCACGATTTTGCCCTGAATTTCAGGGCAAAAAAGTGTTCGGTATACGCCGATAAATACGGTATGTTAAAGGCAGTAGCTGCACCTGAAAAAAAAAAAACGTTTTCCCGCGAAAGCACCACTTTAATGGGGCCAGGGATGTGTCATTGGTTGCTAGGAAACTAGCAACCACAGGCCCTAAATTGGTTTTCATTCAGAGTACATGGAAACAAGGCTAAACGACTCAACTACGCATGAAAACATAGGAACTGGGAGGGCATTAAAATGGCAGCAGGTGCTCTGGACTTTTAAATATTTGGTTGAAGCAAAGGCAGTTTGGTGGCAAAGGGCTAAAAAGCGGTGCAATAATGAGTGTCTGCAGGCAACCGTGAGGCATGGTGGAGGTTCCTTGCAAGTTTGGAGCTGCATTTCTGCAAATGGAGTTGGGGATTTGGTCGGGATCAATGCTGAGAAAAACAGGCAGATACTGCTATCTCCTGACCCTACACTGAGGAAGTCCCGCCCACTGGGACGTAACGTGTACGAGGGGGAGGAGTTACGTGTGACGTCACCCACGATCGCCACCTCATGTTGTTCCTGGCTGTCCACTCCACTCACTTGGATTATACTGCTTGGAGTTTAGCACTCGGCTGTGAGTGCTACTCAATATGAGTTTATTATTGTTTTTATCTTAAATAAATGCTGGTTTTGCTACAGAGAGCACTAGATCCCTTTCCTCTTTGTTCCATATGTCCTAATTCTGCCATACCTGGGGCCGTTTGCTTTGATACTGAGATATCAGTTACCTGCTGTCCCCTGATACCAGGACCTGTGTTTTTGCATACCACGCTTTGTGACCTCTTGGAGGTCGAATTAATGAGGTGAAAGGCCATCCTTATTCTCTAGTGGAGGATCTTTTCTCTGGTCACCTGCTCTGGATTCGCACTAATTTATGAAAATATTGGATTTTTCTCACACTGGTTCACTTATGGACTTTTTATATTTATCTCTTATTATTATTAATTTTTGCGCTGCACTTTTTATATCACAAGATACGTATCCAATCACATCATACTATCAGGGAGGAATGTGATTGGCCCCAAATGTATTCTGCAGCAGGTCAACGACCCCAAACATACAGCCAATGTCATTAAAAACTATCTTCAGTGTAAAGAAGAAAAGGAATCCTGGAAGTGATGGATTGACCCCCACAAAGTCCTGATCTCAACATGATCGAGTCTGTCTGGGATTACGTTACAAGAAATGGAAAGATATGCGGCAGCCTACATCCACAGGAGATCTTTGGTTAGTCCTCCAAGATGTTCAGAACAACCTACCTTCTGAGTTCCTTTAAAAACTGTGTGCAATAGTACCTAGAAGAATCAATGCTGTTTTTAGGGCAAATGCTGGTCACACAATGTATTGATTTGATTTGGAATTTTTTTCTGTTCGTTTACTTTCCATTTTGTTAAAAAATAAATAAACTATTAACACTTTTATTTCTGAAAGCATTCTTGATTTACAGCATTTATTTTACACCTGCCTAAAACTTTTGCACAGTACTGAATATGCTATTCCTGATTTTTTCTAGAAAAGTTTCCAATTGAGCTTACCTCTCCCACCACCAGAGATTCCTATTGGTCCTTACTAATTCAATGCTTTGTGTCGGGATTTGCTTTAAAGCATATCTAAACACAAAATTGTAATACACTCCAATCAGCCATACCACTATGACCACCCACCATAACCCATTGAGGCATGGCCTCCACTAGACCTCTGAAGGTATTCTCTGGTATTTGGCATTAAGTAGCAGATCCTTTAGGTCCTGTGAAGCCTCGTACACACGATCGAGGAACTCGATGGGCGAAACACATCGTTTTCCTCGTCGAGTTCCTTGTTAGGCTGTCGAGGAACTCGACAAGGCAAGTTTCTCCATTCCCGTTGAGGAAAAAGAAGACATGCTCTCTTTTTGGCTCGACGGGATCTTCGACAGTTTCCTTGTCGAAAAATGTACACACGACCGGTTTCCTTGGCAAAAAAAAAAATCCCAGCAAGTTTCTTGCTGGTTTGTGCCGAGAAACTCGGTCGTGTGTACGAGGCTTAAGTTGTGAGATAGGGCCACTATGATTCGAATTTATGTTTCCAGCACATCCCAAAGATGCTTGATTGGATTGAGATCTGGAAAATATGAATGTCAAGTCAACACCTTGAACTTGTGTTCCTCAAACCATTCTTGAACCATTTTTGCAGTGTGACAGGGCACAACTTGCTGAAAGAGGCCACTGCCACCAGGGAATACTTTTTCCATGAAGGGTACTTGGCCAGCAACAATGTTTAGGTTGGTGGTACATGTCAAAGTAAGATTGACATGAATGGCAGGACCCAAGGCTTCCCAGCAGAACATTTCCCAAAGCATCACACTGCCTCCGCTGGCTTGCCTTCTTCCCATACTGCACCCTGGTGCCATCATCAGGTAAATGACGCACACACACCTGGCCATCAACATGATGTAAAAGAAAACGTGGTTCATCAGACCAGGCAACCTTCTTCCATCACTTTGTGCTACAGTTCTGATGCTTGGGTGCTTATTGTAGGCTCCTTTGCCTGAGGACTTGGGTCAACATGGGCACCCTGACCAGTCTGCAGCCCCATACACAACACAACACACTACAATGCCCATTAACCACTTAAGGACCGCCTCCTGCACATATACGTCGGCAGAATGGCACAGCTGGGCACAGGCACGTACCTGTACGTTGCCTTTAAGAGCCCAGCCGTGGGTCGTCCCGCATGCGCGACCCGGTCTGAATCTCCGTGACCGCGCCCGCGGGACCCACGGACCCGATCGCCGCCGGTGTCCTGTGATCAGTCACAGGAGCTGAAGAACGGGGAGAGGTGCGTGTAAACACACCTTCCCATTCTTCTCTGTTTCAGTGACACTGATCGTCTGTTTAAAAGAAAAAAAGTGCGGCGCAAAAATACAGTACAAATAATAAGAAATATATAAATTGTCCAAGTGCAAATAAAGTGTCCTTTAAATAAATAAATCCAGCAGGGGTGAGAGTGAAGAGGAGACACCAGAGGAAAATCCACCACCAAGGTAAAGATGGACTCTTACCTCATTGCTTCGACCCATAAAGAGTCACAAAGCATATCAGCATCCAAAACTCAGTCAGGACCAGCCTCCAATCTCCAGCATAACACCAAATCACATAGATATCCAAGGGTCACCATAAAAGAAAAACACAAAATTCTAAGTGCTCTCTGTATGTACCGGAAATATTTAATGAGGAACAGTGGTACACTTACATTTAAAATCACTCTGAGCCGAGTGCGAGCAAAGCAGCATGTACAGCAAAAATCCAAACACAGTGGCGATGATCGAGGGTGACGTCCGTGCGTAACTCCTCCCCCTTCGTACGCGTTACGTCCCGTGGGCGGGACTTCCTCAGCGTCGGGTGAGAGAGAACGCCGGACGTCCCTAGTAGCATAGAATATATAGTAAAAACGAGAGTGAGCGGCCAATCAAAAAGCTCACGGATGTAACCAATGAGAGTACTCAATGGCCAACAACATCCGGGGCAAAGGGCGCTGCCTGTCAAATTAATCAGAAATGTGGCCAATAGGATAACTAAACGGCCAATAGCTTCCGGTGCAGAAGCCATAGTGATAACTCAATTAAGATTCGACAGCCACTCAAAAGAGTCTCAGGATGATCTTTCCTGGCCACATCCTGAAACTCTTTTGAGTGGCTGTCGAATCTTAATTGAGTTATCACTATGGCTTCTGCACCGGAAGCTATTGGCCGTTTAGTTATCCTATTGGCCACATTTCTGATTAATTTGACAGGCAGCGCCCTTTGCCCCGGATGTTGTTGGCCATTGAGTACTCTCATTGGTTACATCCGTGAGCTTTTTGATTGGCCGCTCACTCTCGTTTTTACTATATATTCTATGCTACTAGGGACGTCCGGCGTTCTCTCTCACCCGACGCTGAGGAAGTCCCGCCCACGGGACGTAACGCGTACGAAGGGGGAGGAGTTACGCACGGACGTCACCCTCGATCATCGCCGCTGTGTTTGGATTTTTGCTGTACATGCTGCTTTGCTCGCACTCGGCTCAGAGTGATTTTAAATGTAAGTGTACCACTGTTCCTCATTAAATATTTCCGGTACATACAGAGAGCACTTAGAATTTTGTGTTTTTCTTTTATGGTGACCCTTGGATATCTATGTGATTTGGTGTTATGCTGGAGATTGGAGGCTGGTCCTGACTGAGTTTTGGATGCTGATATGCTTTGTGACTCTTTATGGGTCGAAGCAATGAGGTGAGAGTCCATCTTTACCTTGGTGGTGGATTTTCCTCTGGTGTCTCCTCTTCACTCTCACCCCTGCTGGATTTATTTATTTAAAGGACACTTTATTTGCACTTGGACAATTTATATATTTCTTATTATTTGTACTGTATTTTTGCGCCGCACTTTTCTTCTTTTATACTTTGGGAATTGTTTTATGAATACATTCACAGTGCTGGCCTGCATGTTATTTTATTGATTGTTATTTCCCAGCGCTGAATTTTTTCCATTTTCACTGATTGTCTGTTCCCTGATATAGGGAACGACGATCAGTGATGTCACGCCTACAACCACACCCACCTACAGTAAGATTCACTCCCTTAGGGCACACTTAACACTTTAGCGCCACCTAGTGGTTAACCCCTTCACTGCCATTGTCATTTTCACAGTAATCAGTGCATTTTTATAGCACTTTTTGCTGTGAAAATGACAACGGTCCCAAAAATGTGTCAAAAGTGTCCGATGTGTCCGCCATAATGTCGCAGTCACGAAATCGCTGATCGCCGCCATTACCAGTAAAAAAAAATATTAATAAAAATGCCATAAAACTATCCAATATTTTGTAAACGCTATAACTTTTGCGCAAACCAATCAATAAATGCTAATTGCGTTTTTTTTACCAAAAATAAGTAGAAGAATACGTATCGGCCTAAACTGAGGAAAAAAATGTTTTTTGGGGATATTTATTATAGCAAAAAGTAAAAAATATTGAATTTTTTTCAAAATTGTCACTCTATTTTTGTTTATAGCGCAAAAAATAAAAACCGCAGAGGTGATCAAATACCACCAAAAGAAAGCTCTATTTGTAGGGGGAAAAGGACGCCAATTTTGTTTGGGAGCCACGTCGCACAACTGCGCAATTGTCAGTTAAAGCGACGCAGTGCGGAATCGCAAAAAGGGGCAAGGTCCTTAATCTGCATAATGGTCCGGGTCTTAAGTAGTTAAACACATCAACTTCAGAGACAGTATTTTACTCGCTGTCTAATATATCTCAGCGATTTTCAGATGCCATTGCAACAAGATAATCAATATTACTCACGTAACCTGTCAGTGGCCACAACGGTATGGCTGATTGGTGTACGTCTGCCCAGAGTTCACCTTTAAGGTAAACCCTGGGTAACTGGGCAGCCCTTAAGATGTCGTTTAAGACCCACCCAGATTAAGCCAACTATACCTACATTTTTAGCAAGCCATATCCTTTTTTTTCATAATGTCTGCTGCTTTGCCGCAAAGAACTGGAACTACCCAACAAAACTGGGGTCATGAATTGTATTTCTTATCTATCCTTTGCCAAGCTCTTTAGAAATGTCAGTCTGAGCGTTCCATCTCCAAACTTTCCGTCCCCGATCAGCCTTTATTAGAGGCACATCTGCTCCTACTTGATGAAAATCTGTGTGTTATTTATCCTTCAGAACAAGAACTGGCATCTCTTTTCAATCATCAAACGTCTGATTCTTTCTGGAAAAAGAAATGACACCTTTGCTGGCGGAGGGGTCTCTACAATTACAGAGCTTGCAAATATATTAAAAAACAGCTTTTCATTTGATTCAAATAGTTTTAGTAGCTTTGAAGGTAGTTTCCAACCAGCCATACATTTTATTACTGTTTTTGCATGTTTGTTTGTTTGTTTCGTTTGGTTTAATGATGTTTATTGTTCACTTTCCAATAAAAGTGTTTCCCTTTGGTGCTGTACGACTCGGCCCTACAATCATCTAAGGCAGGGGTCCTCAAACTTTTTAAACAGGGGGCCAGTTCACTGTCCGTCAGACCGTTAGAGGGCTGGACTAAAGTAAAAAAAAAACTATGAACAAATTCCTATGCACACTGCACATATCTTATTTTGAAGTGAAAAAAACAAAACAGGAACAAATACAATATTTAAAATGAAGAACAAGTAAAGTTAAATCAACAAACTTACCAGTATTTCAATGGGAACTATGGGCCAGATTCACAGACAAATACGTTGCGCAGCGGCGGCGTAACGTATCCCATTTACGTTACACCGCCGCAAGTTTACAGCAGAAGTGCCTGATTCACAAAGCACTTACCTGTAAACTTGCGGCGGTGTAACGTAAATCCGCTCGGCGCAAGCCCGCCTAATTCAAATGGGGCGGGCACCATTTAAATTAGGCACGTTCCCGCACCCAACGTACTGCGCATGCTCCGTCTGTCAAATTACCCGACGTGCATTGCGCTAAATGACGTCGCAAGGACGTAATTGGTTTTGACATTAATGTAAATGGCGTCCAGCGCCATTCACGGACGACATACGCAAACGACGTGATTTTTCAAATTTCGACGCGGGAACGACGGCCATACTTAACATTGGCTAGTCCACCTAGAGGGCAGCCTTAGTTTTACACAGCGTATCTCGACGGAAACAACGTAAAGGTAGAGCGACGGGTAAAGCGTACGTTCGTGAATCACCGTAACTAGTCATTTGCATATTCTACGCCGACCGCAATGGAATCGCCACCTAGCGGCCGGCCTAGAATTACATCCTAAGATCCGAGGGTGTAAGTCAATTACACCTGTTGGATCTTAGGGCTATCTATGCGTAACTGATTCTATGAATCAGCCGCATAGATACGACAAGCGTATCTCAGAGATACGACGGCGTATCAGGAGATACGCCGTCGTATATCTTCTGTGAATCTGGCCCTATGGTCCTGCTTTTGGCTAATGAGATGGTCAATGTCCGGTTCCATATTTGTCACTGCTAGTCGCAACAAGTGATGCAAGTGTGCATCAGTTAGTCTAGATCTGGTTGGAGATTTCAGATGTTTCATTCTGGAAAAAGTCTGTTCACAGACATAAGTGCCCTCATTGCAACCTCCCCCGCCATCATTGCAGCCTTACCAACCGTGCCCTCATTGCAGCCTCCCCTGCCATCATTGCAGCCTTACCAACCGTGCCCTCATTGCAGCCTTCCCCGCCATCATTGCAGCCTTACTGCGCCATCATTGTAGCCTTACTGTGCCCTCATTGCAGCCTCCCCCGCCATCATCGCAGCCTTACCAACCGTGCCCTCATTGCAGCCTCCCCTGCCTGCCATCATTGCAGCCTTACTGTGTCATCATTGCAGCCTCTCCGCCATCATTGCAGCCTTACTACGCCATCATTGCAGCCTTACTGTGCCATCATTGCAGCCTCCCTCGCCATCATTGCAGCCTCCCTCGCCATCATTGCAGCCTCCCCCGCTATCATTGCAGCCTCCCCCGCTATCACTGCAGCCTCCCCCGCTATCACTGCAGCCTCCCCCACTATCATTGCAGCCTCCCACGCTATCATTGCAGCCTCCCCCACCATCATTGCACCCTCCCCCACCATCATTGCAGCCTTACCAGTCAACGTGTGCATTATGCATTATGCACAGCGGGCACCTCCCGCTGTGTGTCACAGAGCTTTGTGTGAAAATTGTGTCCGTGCTGTGGTGAAAGTCCCACCCTCCTCCTAGACTAGCTTGTGTGGTAGACAGAACAAGTTGGTCTAGAAGGAGGGCGGGACTTTTATCACAGAGCGGCCAAACTTTTCACACAAAGCTCCGTGACACACAGCGGTTTCCCGCTGTGCAAAGAGTTAGGACTGCAGTACACAGGGAGCCTTGACGGGCCTGCAGCTTACGCATGTATTTGCAAAGGCGTGCAACTAAACCCCTGTTTGTAACGCACTGTTAGACAGGTGAATTTGGTTGGTTGCTGATTGGTTGGTAAGTTGAGCTTGGATATTCTGTGTGTTTTTTGACATGTGTTCGCCCTTTCCAGGGCTCCTTGCTGTAAAGACCAGTCATATGCAGGGGCAGTGACAGTTGTTTTTTGTACTTGGACTTTGGACCATTTGGACCATTGGTAAGAACAAAGGGCATAAAGATAGGGGGCTAGATTCAGATAGGTTAGCGGATCTTTAGATCCGCGTAACCTATCTGATTTACGATCCGCCGCCGCCGCAAGTTTTTGAGGCAAGTGCTTTATTCAGAAAGCACTTGCCTGTAAAGTTGCGGCGGTGTATCGTAAATCCCCCGGCGGAATTCAAATTCCGCGGCTAGGGGGCGTGTAAAATTTAAATCAGGTGCGTCCCCGCGCCGAACGAACTGCGCATGCACCGTCCGGTAAATTTCCCAGCGTGCATTGCTCCAAATGACGTCGCTAGGACGTCATTGGTTTCGACGTGAACGTAAATTACGTCCATCCGTATTCACGAACGACTTACGCAAACGACGTAAAAAATTCAAAATTCGACCCGGGAACGACGGCCATACTTAACATAGGATACACTGCATATAGCAGGGGTGACTATACACCGGAAAAAGCCGAACGCAAACGACGTAAAAAAAATGCGCCGGGCGGTCGTTCGTTTCTGAATCGGCGTAACTCCTCATTTGCATATTCCTCGCGTATACAAACGGAAGCGCCACCTAGCGGCCAGCGTGAGATTGCAGCCTAAGATCCGACGGTGTAAGTCACTTACACCTGTCGGATCTTAGGGAGATCTATGCGGAACCTGATTCTATGAATCAGGCGCATAGATCCGACCGACGGAACTCAGAGATACGACGGCGTATCAGGAGATACGCCGTCGTATCTCTTTCTGAATCTGCCCCAGGGTTTTTATTCTTTCCAGCGATAAACTAGAGGGCAGTGCTGGATTTAGACCTTAAGGGGCCCAGGGAAATTCAAGCTCAGGGGGCCCCTTAACATAGAGATTAACTTTATATGATAAATAAAAAAGTAAACTGAAATGAATGATAAACCACATTTGTTTTAATAAATATATAAGTTAGGTTCCGAAGAAGACATTGTCTGATTTTTTCTCTCAATATTATTGAGTGTAAAAATACACATTACACTGGTAATTGGTACTGGCAAGTCATACATCACACTACAATATTTACAAAATTCTTTCTTCCTGCACTTAGCATCTGCAAAATCTTTAACTAACTCATCAAACGATATCATATTGAGGACACACTGCTCTGTACAGCCAGTAGGCACAGAGCACTTAGTCTTTCTTGGGTCATCATGGTTCTCAGATAATTCTTTATCAGTGCCAATTTGCTGAAAGACCTTTCTCTGGAACAACTAGTGACCATCATCCACAAATATATTCTAAGAGCAACATTCACACCCAGAATTACAGGATGTCTCCAACTTACAAGCCAACCTCAATGCACTGCCTAATTGGGCAACTATGTGAAAAATAAAATTTGGTTTAATGTTGATAAATTTAAAGTTATGCACTTGGGGGCTAAGAATATGCATGCATCATACATACTAGGGGGAGTCCAACTGGGGGGATCCGTAGTGGAGAAGGATCTGGAGGTCTTGGTAGATCATAAGCTCAATAATGGCATGCATTGCCAAGCTGCAGTTTCCAAAGCGAGCAAAGTCCTTTCTTGTATTAGGAGAGGTATGGACTCCAGAGACAGAGATATCATGTTGCCCCCCTGTACAAATCATTAGTAAGACCTCATCTGGAATATGCAGTTCAGTTTTGGGCCCCAGTTCTCAAAAAGGATATCGGGGAACTGGAGAAAGTGCAGAGAAGGGCAACCAAACTGATAAGAGGCATGGATGAGCTCAGCTATGAGGAAAGATTAGAAGAACTGAATTTATTCACTCTTGAGAAGAGGAGAATAGGGGGGATATGATCCACATGTACAAATATATAAGAGGTCCATACAGTGTACTTGGTGTTGAGTCATTAACTTTGCGGTCAACACAAAGGACAAGGGGGCACTCTTTACGTCTAGAGGAAAAGAGATTTCACCTCCAAATACGGAAAGGTTTCTTCACAGCTGTAAAAATGTTAAATAGACTCCCTCAAGAGGTGGTTCTGGCCAACTCAGTAGATTGCTTAAAAAAGGCCTGTATTCTTTCCTAAATGTACAGAATATAACTGGATACTAAAATTTCTAGGTAAAGTTGATGCAGGGAATATCCCATTGTCTCTCTAGAGCAGCAGGAAGGAATTTGTTTCTCCTGCTGGAGAAAATTGGATCATGGCTCTGCTGTTTTTTTTTTGCCTTCCTCTGGATCAACTGTGGGTATAGGATTGTGTATATGGGATAGTATAATATTTTATTTATTTATTTATATTTTTCCCTTTTATAGGTTGAACTAGATGAAGTTGTGTGTTTTTTTCAACCTGACTAACTATGTATCTGTAAGTATGTAACCTGGAAAGGTATCAGCAAGCTCTTCATTGTGTAAAATAATTACCTGTTGAGATGAAGTGAGACATGACCGGAGCTTGGCAAAGGATGCAAACTCGTCAATTTCCATAATGGACACACTACTGACGTCTCAGGGGGAAAATAGGTTTATTTTTTTATAAAGGAAGACTGGGCCCCCTCTGGCAGAGGGGCCCAGGGCAATTTCCCCTTTTGACCCCTTAAAAACCTGGCACTGTGCGAGGGAGGGTTGATTTTTCCCTGGATTTGGGCTTTAAATGGACTTTAACCACTTAAGACCCGGACCATTATGCAGGTAAAGGACCTGGCCCCTTTTTGCAATTAGGCACTGCGTCGCTTTAACTGACAATTGCGCGGTCGTGCGACGTGGCTTCCAAACAAAATTGACGTATTTTTTTCCCCACAAATAGAGCTTTCTTTTGGCGGTATTTGATCACCTCTGCGGTTTTTATTTTTTGCCCTATAAACAAAAATAGAGCGTAAATTTTGAAAAAAATTCAATATTTTTTACTTTTTGCTATAATAAATATCCCCAAAAAATATATAAATTTTTTTTTTTCCCTCAGTTTAGGCCGATATGTATTCTTCTACATATTTTTGGTAAAATTGCAATAAGCGTTTATTGATTGGTTTGCGCAAAAGTTATAGCGTTGACCAAATAAGGGATAGTTTTATGGCATTTTTATTAATAATTTTTTTTTACTGGTAATGGTGGCGATCAGAGTTTTTTTTCGCGACTGCAACATTATTGGACACTTTTGACACATTTTTGGGACCATTGTCATTTTCACAGCGAAAAGTGCTATAAAAATGCACTGTTTACTGTGAAAATGAAAATGGCAGGGAAGGGGTTAACCACTAGGGGGCGCTGAGGGGTTAAGTGTGCCCTAAGATAGTGATTCTTACTGTAGGGGGGCGTGGCTGGATGTGTGAGGTCACTGATCGTCGTTCCCTATAACAGGGAACAGACGATCAGTGACAAGCCACAGAGGAGAATGGGGAAGGTTTGTTTACACACACCTCTCCCCGTTCTTCAGCTCCTGTGACCGATCGCGGGACACCGGCGGCGATCGGTCCACAGCTGGACACTTAAAGGGCAACGTACCTGTACGTGCTTGTGCCCAGCCGTGCCATTCTGCCGACGCATATGGGCGTTAGGCGGTCCTCAAGTGGTTAAGTAACAGATAAAATCAAAATAATTAAAACTTAAAATTGGTCATACAGTGATAGTGAATGATTAAAAGCAAATTGATTCCTCCATTCACGCCATACAGCATGGATGACCAAATCTCCTGCTTGGGTTATTGTATTTTGACAGCCAACCTCGCTAGAATAGACAATAGTTAGAAGGATTTTGTAGTTGGCAATGATTAAAACCCCTGTAATTTTTGTGCCATCAGTGTCTCATTGGAGAGGTTTTCCATCATGTCCTGGCTTGTACAAACAACAGCAAGTGAGACAAAGAGGTTGATTTACTAACGGCAAATAGACTGTACTCTGAAAGTGCAGTTGCTCCAGAGCTTAATAAATGAGGTGAAGCTTTACTTTGCAAAGAATCCCAATCACATGCAAGGAAAAAAAAAAAAATGTTTTACTTGCACTTGATTGGATAATGGAGGTCAGCAGAGCTTCTGCTTACTTACTAAGCTCTGGAGCAACCACACTTTGCAAAGTGCACAGTCTATTTGACTTTAGTAAGTTTCTCCAATATGAAGAAATTCTTTCTTGTGCCTCGTATACACGATGGGTTTTTCCGACGGAATTCCGCTCAAGCTGTCTTGCATACACACGGACACACCAAATTCCGACCGTCCAAAAACGCAGTGACGTACAACACTACGACGAGCTTAGAAAAATTAGGTTCAATGCTTCCGAGCATGCGTCGAATTGTTTCCAAGCATGTGTGTTTTTTTCTCCGTACAGACGAACGGAATTTCCATCGGAAAAAAAAGAGTTCTCTTTCTAACTCCGTCTGAATTTTCCGACGGAAAAAATCAGATGGGGCATACACACGGTCGAAACAATTCTCTCTGACTTTTTCCATCGGAAATTCTGATCGTGTGTACAAGGCATTAGACATTATCCCTGGAGCAGGTATCCCTATTGTAATTTGTGCTGTCACCTCCTTTTCTAGTGACAACTCAATATTTGGGATTTTCCCTCACTTTCAGCCAGAAGGCAGATAATAAATCTTACCATTCTGTCCAAAACGAAAAAGTTAGCTTAAAAAAGTTTAATCTTTAGATATAGAGTATATACTCGAGTATAAGCGGACCCGAGTATAAGCCGAGGCACCTAATTTTACCACAAAAAAAAAATGGGAAAACTTATTGACTCGAGTCTAGCCTAGGGTGTCCAACTGCATGCTTTACTGTGCCTCACTTTGCCTCAGTGTGTCCATGTGCATGCCTCACTGTGCCCATGCCTCACTGTGCCTATACCTCACTGTGCCCATGCCTCACTGTGTCCATGCCTCACTGTGCCCATGCCTCACTGTGCCCATGCCTCACTGTGTCTCACTTTGCCTCACTGTGTCCATGTGCATGCCTCATTGTGTCCATGCCTCACTGTGTCCATGCCTCACTGTGCCCATGCCTCACTGTGCCCATGACTAGACTGACGTTTAACATGGGAGTCTATGGAAGGGGTGCCGGCTTTGAAAAATCGGTGCACACTTGTAGAGGAAGAGTGGGGCTACATGTGTGCCAAGCAGTGCCGATCCTGACCTCCCTGGGGCCCTAAGCAAAATGACATGTCACATTAAAGTTGAGAAAGCAGGAGGGGGGGGGGTGCTGCCGACATTGACATGTCAAGAAATTAAAGATTTCTTACCTCTTCTCCCATGCAGCAAGCGAGTTGAGAATCGGGGTGAGGGTCCGAAAATGACTTCTCACCAGACGGGGGCCTCTAGTAATTTGGGGACCCTACGCAGATTTGCGGGGCCTTAAGCGGCTTGCATAGTGAGCCTATAGGGCGGATCGGCCCTGGTGCCAAGTTCCGGGTCCAGGGGACCTACGACCGTCCGGTACCGGGTCCCCAAAATCCGGGAGATCAGGCGCAAAAAGGTGACACGAGTATAAGCCGAGGGGGGCATTTTTAGCACAAAAAAAATTGCTGAAAAACTTGGCTTATACTCGAGTATATACGGTACTTTAATGTACCGTATTTATCGGGGTATTGCGCGCTCCAGCGTATAGCGCGCACCCCTAATTTTGACCCTAAAATCCTGTAAAAAAAACATTTTATTACATTTAACTACTTACAGTTTTGGTGTCTTGCCCGGCGTCCATCGGCGGCCTCGTCCGGTCCGGCGTTAGTCTGCGGCCTCGGTGGTGTCCTCCCGGCTTCTCCCGCGCTGTCTTCATGTCGGATCCCCGCTTCCCGCGCTCAGTTTGAAGCCTCCGCCGACGTATACAGAGCGCAGTACACTCGGGTATATTCGGCCAGGCTCGGCTTCTCACACATAAACGTCACAGAGCGTGACTACGAGTGAAGCCGAGCCTGGCCGAATGTACCCGAGCGTACTGCGCTCGGTATATGTCGGCGCAGGCATTCAAACACGGCGCGGGAAGCGGGTATCAGCGTATATCGCGCACCCACGATTTTGCCCTGATTTTCAGGGCAAAAAAGTGCGCGGTATACGCCGATAAATACAGTAACTCATTATAACTACCAGTTGCTTTTTGATACAAAAACAACACTTTATAATGATCAGATCTCCAAAAGGCCTTCTGCAACCAATCAGGTGTATTACCTTTCTCAGATGAAAAGGTTGCCATGGTTTAGCACCCTTTGTCTTATTAAATAAGTCAAGACTTCCCCATGTGCCTATTTTCATGACGCTCTGCTGGTCTTCACTACGGATGTACTTCATGTTCAGCGTTATGGAAAAGATTAGGTATAAAAAGCGAAGTAAAGGTCTTGTTTCATATGTCCATAAAGATGGTACAGATATTTTACAATAAACAATAATCAAAACTGTCTGCAGACTTCAATGGAAAAATTCTTTCATACATAGGTTATCAGCGGTTGAAGATTAGTTGGCGTGGACAATTTTAGCCGGCTCACCGAAGATGAAGGGTGCAGTGATAACACTGTTTATGATTTTAACAGTTAACAGAGGAGATCTGTCAGATTTGTTTAAGTTTTCGATGTCAGAAGGACGCAAGGAAAGAAAATCCTAACAGCTCTATCGAAGGAACATCTGACTTTATGGAGAAAAATGGTGCCTGGTGCCACTTTAGCCAAGATCACAGGACGGCTCAGTATTTACTGTAAAGCCAAGCCCATCTTGGTCACATTTTCTGCTCATAACATAGTCACCAAACATCTCATTAGGTCTCTTCCAGCTTTCATGGTTTTTCACTTTAGTCTTCTTGGTTGGTTATCAAACCAAAACTTCATAACCCATGATGACCTTGGGCCAGATTCTCGTACTTTTTCCGCGGCCATAGCGTAAGCCATTTACACTACGCCGCCCCAACTTACTGGAGCAAGTGCCATATTCCTCAAGCACTTGCTCCGTAGTTTGCGGAGGCGTAGTGTAAAAGGCCCGGCGTATCCCCGCGTATTTCGAAAGGGGGCGGCTTATATTTAAATTAAGCGCACCCCCGTTCCGATCGAACTGCACATGCGCCGGGCTAAAAATAGCCCAGTGCGCATGCTCCAGTTCTCGGCGGAAAACGTCAATGACGCCGACGTGTGCGTCATTGACGTAAAGTCGTATTCAAGAACGACTTAGGAAAACGACGTACACGACGGGAAAAGACGACGCGGACCCAACGCCATACTTAACATGGCATACGTGGGACTGGCGTAAGGTTACCCCTCATATAGCAGGGGTAACCTTACGCTTACGCAAACGACGTAAGCGACGGTTACGCGACGCGATTTCGTTCGGGAATCGGCGTATCAGGCTCATTTGCATAAACAAATGAGACCTGAACGTAAACGCCACCTAGCGGCCGGCGGCGAATTACATTTAAGATCCGACAGTGTAAGTGACTTACACATGTCGGATCTTCAGCGTATCTATGCGAAAATGATTCTAGGACTCACTTGCATAGATACACGGGTCAAAAAAGAGAGATACGACGGAGTTTCCTGAGATACTCAGTCGTAACTCTTCTGAGAATATGGCCCATGTGTATGTCGGTCTTTAGGACGTGCATGCTGGAAAACCAGCAGCCGATCAGCACTCTCAGCCAATAGCAGGGAGCGCTGATTGAAGTGTTCTGTTGGGCTCAGTGGGAGGAGATCACTGTACTAATGTCGGATCATTAATACAGCATCTCAGACTAGGGTGGACATTTTTTTTGTTTAACCCACTGGGTTGTACAAAATAAAATTTGTAGTGTGTATCAGGCTGTAAGTTTCATACACACAACAACGAGAATATAGGACAAATTAAGAGGTTACTAGTGTTACAAAAATTCTCATACAACAGAATACAACTCCGGAAGTGATGTGTTGTATTGTATTGAAATGTATTCTTTTGTTTACGAGCATGCGTGGTCTTGATTTTTTTTCCTGACAATATGACATTTTGGATAATTTCCCATGAACTGTCAAGATTGGCTCTCAAAAGCTGTGTATACTCGCTTCTAAAACTATATTTTTTGTCCGATTTTCTGATCGCATTTACTAGGCGTAAGGCTGCCTTGCCTTCCCACTAGTGTGACTCCAAAGTTGCACGATTTGGAGTGTGACTTTACACTCTCTGGCACTCGAATGACAAGAAAGTCGCAGGAACCTATCAAGTACCTGGTGACGAATGGAATGTTGTGGAGGCCTCTCTTGCACCTCCTTCTCAACACTCCTGAAGGTGGAGACAGAGAGTGTGAGGGCATGTAGTGCCTTGAGTGCCGGAGTAGCTGGCTGGTAAAGTCCCCTCTTAGGTGGATGAAGCTGGGGGTAGCAGTCCTAGGAACAGGACATGGAAGCAGCTTGGTACCAGAACAGGAGATGGTGGCAGAGCAGGTATGCAGGCAGCGGCCAGCGGTAGTTGGGTAACAAGCAGTGGCGGCCCGCCCATAGGGGGCGCCCGGGCGCCGCCCCCCCCCCCCTCCCCAAGTCAGTAAAAAAAAAAAAAATAAAAAAAAAAAAAAAAAAAAAATTTTTTATTTAAACATGTCCCTTTAAGGAAAAAAAAATTCCAAAAAAGGTTCTTATGTGCACTGAGTCCGGGCGTCGGGCGCCGGGAAAAGCGCGGTATGGGTAGCGCCACGTCTGTGCAATCACGGGATTGCAGACGTGGCGCTACATTGGCAGCCCAAAAATGCCTTTGTGGCGCGGTCCATCGCGCCACTTGCTTCCGGCGCGATGGACTGCATTGTTATGGCTGGGCGGGTGCATCCACTATTTGTGCTCGTTCCGTCCTGACGTCCCTGGAAGAACAGGAAGTGACGTCGGGACTCGGGGTGCTCAGTGCGAGTACAGGTAAGCTGAGCTATGCCGCCTGCCTCTGCCCCTCTGTAATGGACTGTTTTCTCTGCAAAGTTCGGCGGCAGCAGCTGCAGCTGTCCACCCCCCTTCTGCAAAGATTACCTGTGTTCCAATTTTTTTTTAGTGAATATTCGGCCGAAATCGCGGCACCCCCCCCCCCCCCCCGCGGGGGGGTGGGGGGTTGGGTTGTCCGCGATTTCGGCCGAATATTCACTATAAAATTTTTTTTGGAACATTTGGAATTTTTTTTTTTTAGTGCACATTTGGCCGAAATCGCGGCACCCCCATCCCCCCGCGGGGGGGGGGGGATGGGGGTGCCGCGATTTCGGCCGAATGTTCACTAGACGTGATGAGCAAATAACACAGTGCAAATGTAGGCTCATTGCAAGGGTGGATTTTTTTTAACATTTTCATGAAGTTGGGATTTAATAAATGATTTTTAATGTTCAATGCAATGCATATTATGGGTGAAATGCCAGCCGTCAGCAGCCTGAGCCCCAGGAGAAGATGGGGAGCTACAAGTCCCAGCAGGTTATAATATAAGGCTCCTAGGTGGATGGGAGTCTTATATTATAACCTGCTGGGACTTGTAGTTCCCCATCTTCTCCTGGGCTCAGGTGCATGCAATCCACCATCTATGGGACTACAAGTCCCAGCAGTGAGAAAAACTGGACAAAGATGGTGGATTGCATGCACCTGAGCCCCAGGAGACGATGGAGAACTACAAGTCCCAGCAGGTTATAATATAAAGCTCCGAGGTGGATGTATGACTGGACAGTGACACAGTGGGGACAATTGGCAAAGTGGCTGTGTTTGATGGCATGGTACAGTGGCTGCATTTGATGGCATGGCACAGTGGTGACAATTGATGGCACAGTGGCTGCATTTGATGGCATGGTACAGTGGCTGCATTTGATGGCATGGTACAGTGGCTGCATTTGATGGCATGGCACAGTGGCTGCATTTGATGGCATGGCACAGTGGTGACAATTGATGGCACAGTGGTGACAATTGATGGCATGGCACAGTGGTGACAATTGATGGCACAGTGACCACAATTGCTGGCATGGCACAGTGGCTGCATTTGATGGCATGGTACAGTGGCTGCATTTGATGGCATTGTACAGTGGCTCCATTTGATGGCATGGCACAGTGGCTGCATTTGATGGCATGGCACAGTGGCTGCATTTGATGGCACAGTGACCACAATTGATGGCATGGTACAGTGGCTGCATTTGATGGCATGGTACAGTGGCTGCATTTGATGGCATGGTACAGTGGCTGCATTTGATGGCATGGCACAGTGGTGACAATTGATGGCACAGTGGCTGCATTTGATGGCATGGCACAGTGGCTGCATTTGATGGCATGGCACAGTGGCTGCATTTGATGGCATGGCACAGTGGCTGCATTTGATGGCATGGCACAGTGGTGACAATTGATGGCACAGTGGCCACAATTGATGGCATGGCACAGTGGTGACAATTGATGGCACAGTGGCTGCATTTGATGGCATGGCACAGTGGCTGCATTTGATGGCATGGCACAGTGGCTGCATTTGATGGCATGGCACAGTGGTGACAATTGATGGCACAGTGACCACAATTGATGGCATGGCACAGTGGTGACAATTGATGGCACAGTGGTGACAATTGATGGCATGGCACAGTGGTGACAATTGATGGCACAGTGACCACAATTGCTGGCATGGCACAGTGGCTGCATTTGATGGCATGGTACAGTGGCTGCATTTGATGGCATGGTACAGTGGCTGCATTTGATGGCATGGCACAGTGGCTGCATTTGATGGCATGGCACAGTGGTGACAATTGATGGCACAGTGACCACAATTGATGGCATGGTACAGTGGCTGCATTTGATGGCATGGTACAGTGGCTGCATTTGATGGCATGGTACAGTGGCTGCATTTGATGGCATGGCACAGTGGTGACAATTGATGGCACAGTGACCACAATTGATGGCATGGTACAGTGGCTGCATTTGATGGCATGGCACAGTGGCTGCATTTGATGGCATGGCACAGTGGCTGCATTTGATGGCATGGCACAGTGGTGACAATTGATGGCACAGTGACCACAATTGATGGCATGGTACAGTGGCTGCATTTGATGGCATGGTACAGTGGCTGCATTTGATGGCATGGTACAGTGGCTGCATTTGATGGCATGGTACATTGGCTTTGTTTGATGGCATGGTACAGTGGTGACAATTGATGGCATGGTACATTGGTGACAATTGATGGCACAGTGACTGCGTTTGATGGCATGGCACAGTGGCTGCGTTTGATGCCATGACACAGTGGCTGTGTTTGATGGCATGGCACAGTGGTTTGAATTGATGGAACAGTGGCTGCATTTGATGGGCACAGTGAGGCTTATTTTTTTTTCTTCTTCGTTTGCGCCCCCCAAAAAATTTTAAGCACCAGCCGCCACTGGTAACAAGGGACCAAGTCAGCAGGCAGAGCAAGTCCATGAAGCAGGCGAAGGGTAAGTAACAGTTGGGCAGCGTAATACAGAATCAGCAGGCAAAGACAAGTCCAGTAAACAGGCCGAGGTCAGAGAGATAGGTGAGCAAGGTTAATGCAAGAGCAAAGGCAGAGTCCAGGAGAAAGCCGGATCATACACAGGTAAACAGGTTCAATAGATCAGTTCACAGGAATAGAGATACAAGCTGGAGACCATTCAGCAACTGCTCATGGTGACAGGACAGTTTAAATAGGCAACTGGGCGCTAAGTATGCATGCTAAGTCGTATGCACATGTGCCGTGTATGTGTTTGAGTGCGAGCATGATGAACTGGAATAATACATATATTGCCTCTTTGCCTAGAAGTATTAGAATGCGAACAATGCCCATGCACACAATTATCAGAATAGGCCGGTGTCCTTTTGAGAAATGCTCCCTATCGAAAAATGCTTGGCCAGAACTGCGCATGCGCAGTACGGAGCCGCCAGAAGCCGCCGAACATCTGAACTTCCGATCAGCTGTAGATGGCGCCTACGCACAATATCCGACATTCTGACACACGCTCCCGATGCTCGCACGAGTCTGCAAGGGGTGGATTTGTTTGTGTGAGGGGCGGATGTCTCATGAAGGGGTGGATTTGTTCGTGTGAGGGGCGGATGTCTCATGAAGGGGTGAATTGGTTCGTGTGAGGGGCGGATGTTTCATGAAGGAGTGAATTGGTTCGTGAGAGGGGCGGATGTTTCATGAAGGGGTGAATTGGTTTGTGTGAGGGGCGGATGTTTCATGAAGGAGTGAATTGGTTTGTGTGAGGGACGGATGTTTCATGAAGGGGTGAATTGGTTCGTGTGAGGGGCGGATGTTTCATGAAGGGGTGAATTGGTTCGTGTGAGGGACGGATGTTTCATGAAGGGGTGAATTGGTTCGTGTGAGGGGCGGATGTTTCATGAAGGGGTGAATTGGTTCGTGTGAGGGGCGGATGTTTCATGAAGGAGTGAATTGGTTCGTGAGAGGGGCGGATGTTTCATGAAGGGGTGAATTGGTTTGTGTGAGGGGCGGATGTTTCATGAAGGAGTGAATTGGTTCGTGTGAGGGGCGGATGTTTCATGAAGGGGTGAATTGGTTCGTGTGAGGGGCGGATGTCTCATGAAGGGGTGGATTTGTTTGTGTGAGGGGCGGATGTTTCATGAAGGGGTGGATTTGTTTGTGTGAGGGGCGGATGTCCACATATAGGAGCCATAGTTTTTAATGATGGGCAGTGCTGATAAGATGGGGGGGGAATTTTTCATGAAGCTCAACCACATCTCTTGTGTTAGCTAACTAATAGGCCCTTCAAACCCGCCCATCAACATTGAAAAACCCGCCCTAGTGTTGCCTTAACACGCCCGCAAACACTTGTAGGAAATAGAGCAGATGAATATTTGTGTAGTAGATGTGTTTGAGCTTCATGAAAAATTCCGCCCCCCATCTTATCAGCATTGCCCATCATTAAAAACTATGGCCCCTTCATGTAGACATCCGCCCCTTCACACGAACAAATCTGCCCGTTGCAGACTTGCACGAGCATCGGGAGCGTGTGTCAGAATGTCGGATATTGTGCGCAGGCACCGTCTACAGCTGATCGTAAGTTCAGATGTTCGGCGGCTTTTGGCGGATCCGTACTGCGCATGCGCACTTCCGGCCGGGCATTTTACGATGGGGGGCATTTCTTGACGGAACACCGGCACTGGTCTTCTGGTGCTGGGAATCTGGTTTACCTTACAAACCTTTGGGTAGATTCACATACAACGGCCTAAAATTAGGACGGCCTAGCCTAGTCTTTTTAGGCTACACCGCCGTAAATTATTTAGGCTATTAGTGATTCTCAAACCACTTACCTTCAAATTTTCGGCGGCGTAGCCTAAAATGAGTGGGCGTAAGCGCGCCTAATTCAAATGACTTGGAGGGGGGCGTGTTGTATGGAAATGAGGCTTGACCTCACATTTTTTGACGTTTTTTACACTGCGCATGTGCCGGGTGACTACATTTCCCAGTGCGCATTGCGGCTAAGTAGGCCGTATGGGCCTATTGATTTTGACGCGTACGTAAACAACGTAAATCCCGATTCGCGGAGGACTTGCGCAAACGACGTAAAAAATTTGAACTTCGCGGCGGGAACGGCGGCCATACTTAACATTGTTATCCCACCTCATAGGTGGAATAACTTTAGGCGGCGTAACCCTTACGGAAACGACGTAATGCGACGGTGTAGGCCCGGCGTACGCTCGTGAATCGGCGTATCCCCTCATTTACATAATCTAGGCCGGCCGCAATGTAAGCGCCACCTAGCGGTAAGCCAAAACATTGCAATCTAAGATAGGACGGCGCACGCCGTCCTATATTAGATATGTTTAAGTGTATCTCTGTTAGAGAATACACTGAGGCCCCATACACACGAGAGGATCCATCCGCTGAAAAATCTCAGCGGATCGTTTTTAGCGGATGGATCCCCTGGTGTGTATGCTCCAGCGGATCTTTATCCGCGGATATTTCCGAATTCCAGCAGATAAAAATTTGTTGACATGCCAACAAATCTATCCACTGGAATCGGATCCCACGGATCGATCCGCTGGTCTGTACAGACTCACCGGATCGATCTGTCCGAGGGGATCCCCCGCATGCGTCGTAATGATTCGACGCATGCGTGGAATTCCTTATATGACTGCGTCGCGCACGTCGCCGCGTCATCATCGCGGCGACGGCGCGACACGTCATCGCCAGAGGATTTCAGCGCAGATTTCGATTCGATGGTGAGTACACTCCATCGGATGGAAATCCGCGCAAATCCTCAAGAGGATTTATCCGCGGATACGGTCCGCTGGACCGTATCCGCGGATAAATCCTCTCGTGTGTATGGGGCCTGAAACATAGGTCGGCTTAGATTCAGAGTTAGGTCGGCTTATCTGTAGATAAGCCGGCCTAACTCTTTGTGAATCTACCTACTTATCTGAATTGCTGCAACTTTAAGTTGATGTCATTGAAATCAATGGGATGTGAGTTGTCATGCTTATGTGTCCAAAGTCGCATGACAAGTCACACTAGTGGAAAAAGGAACCTAACACTTCTTTATTCCCTTCTGTGGCATACCTACCTTTTTCAGTGTTAGAGCCATCAATGATAAACGGTCTGAATCACCTTTACTTTGACAACATACCATGATATCTTCCCCTGAGCTGTGCCATGACTTCCAGGGCTTTCCGACCCCACCAGATGCCAGATGCATAGGTGTGCGCAGCCTATTGCATTAGGGTGTGCACCCCAAAGCTCACACACAAAATGAACACCACCTGAGGCTCTCATAGTAGGAGACAGTTAATTGGGAGAATATTACCTTACACCCTAAACACGGGTGTAATGGGTTCCTAAATTTGAACCTAGCCTTTATTATGATGGGGGCATTTACACTGGCCACTGGCACCCCCAATCACCCATCTGGTGCCACCCATGGATAATGCTAATGTATATGGGGTGCTTAGGGTGTGCCCAGGCACACCTGGCACACCCTGTGCGCACGCCTATGGCCAGATGGATGAACATTTTTGAGATGGTGGGGGGCCGTGGGCCACTCCTCCACAAGCAGCCCTGTTGTAAAACACCAGGAACATTTGCTGAAGTCTATACTCCTGCATGAGCCCCATTCCCATTTAATGAGTCACCAGCTACTAAATGTTATTGATCTAATGGATTTAGCAATCTCAAGTAATGTGGGTTGGCGTGTTTGTGTGCTGGACTACTTTGTATTCCCAGTCTAGCACAGCCCGTCAAAGACATTGCTGTCATTTTAATCCAGTTGATGGTGACTTTGATAAACCCTTTGAAATCATTCATTCATCTGTATTAGTCACACCGACATAAACAGGGATATTTGTACAAGGTGAGTTTAAAGACATGAATAGTCTCACCTTATTGATGATTACTCTATTAGCAAGAGGAAACCCTTTTAGTGATAATTGGTCTATTTGTAACTAGGTATTTATTTTTTATAGGTATTCACATCAGGCCCTGCCTTCAAAGAGCTTACAATCTAATGTCCCTATCTCTCATACCTACTAGGGCCAATTATGGCCGGCGATACACTGTTCGAATCTTGGCCAGTTCAGCAGGAACCGGCCGAGATTCAAACCGTTAATGGGCAGGCTAAATGTACCAAGATGATCAATCGATCAACTTGGGTACAACCAGCCTTCCAGATTCTCTTGTATCATGATCTTTTACCGCCTGGGATGGCTTTCCTGCAACCTTTGGTTGCAAGAAAGTATTTCCCACGTGTATGGCCGGCCTGAGACAGGAGCCAATTAACCAACATGCCAACTCCATCCGTTCCCTGATCAGGATTCGAACCAAGGATCGCAGCGCTGCAGGGCAGCAATGGGAACCACTTAGCTCATGTGAAAAAAAAGGAATTAATTGTCATTGTGTATTGAAATGGCCTCGTACACACGACCAAGTTTCTCGGCAAAAACCAGCAAGAAACTTGCTGGGAGATATTTTTTTGCCGAGGAAACCGGTCGTGTGTACATTTTCGTTGAGGAAACTGTCGATAAACTCGACGAGCCAAAAAGAGAGCAAGTTCTCTATTTCCTCGACGGGAATGGAGAAACTTGCCTTGTCGAGTTCCTCGACAGCCTAACAAGGAAATCGACGACGAAAACTATGGCTTCACTCATTAAAACGTATGCTATCTGGTTAGTTTTGAATCTATATGATTGGCTATAGGAAAATTTAATTATTTTACTGGATTCTTTCAAAGTAGGCCCTCACTTCCATGCCATGTACAGTATAATAAAACACTTGTGCATTTCTAGAAAAGCAGCAACATTGCAGTAATGATATCTAAAGTACACTTATCTATTGCAACCAATTAGATTTGAGTTTTTTTAAGTTGTTTTGGTGAAAGGCCTTAATTCTGATTGGTTGATGGGTTAAAGTGTTTGTTAACCCCCCTAAAAAATATACAGATCCTGGTCCCTTAAAGCAGATTACACAGCGCAGTGCTTGTGTTGTGTAATCTGCCCCTCTCTAAACTGTAAAAAAACTCCCTGAACCTGGCACTTCCTGTATCCACTCTCTATACTGACCACAAAAATAAGGGCTGCTCAGCCCTGACCACCGTGGTCAGAGTACAGCCCCTGCATCATACACCGCTGTCCCCTCTGCTCTCCCCCTTCACCTTCTCCTTCCTGCCTGTCATTTCCCTCTCTGTGTCTGTCTCCGCCTGCCAGCACCTCTATTAGAGGCTGGCATAGCACACTATCTAAGTAGTTTTCAAAAATGAGCATTCTAAATATTGAATTTCAACTATCTTCAGGCTGGTCACGTGACTTGCGGCCGCTTTACAGCTACGGGACATAACTTCTGCGGAGGAGATGGGCGGCCATGTGATCTCCCCGGCTGACATCAGAGGGAGATCATGGCCCCCTCCCGCAGAAGACATCCATTGGAGCTATAAAGCGTCCGCGAGTCATGTGACCGGCCTGAAGACAGCTCAAATTTGGTATTTAGAGTGCTCTTTTTTGAAAACTACTTACATGGTGTGCTATGCCGGCCTATAATAGAGGGGTTGGGATAGTCTTAAATAAATGGGTTAACAAACCCTTTAATTACTAGAGTTGTACCAATACTGCTTTTTTTTACAAGTACGAGTGCTCAAGTACTCACCGATACTGATTACTGATACCTTTGCAGTGCAATTTGAACCCATACAAAATAAATGGGCTCAAATTGCACTGCAAAAGCATGAGTTTTAAACAGGAATGCAGGACAATTTCTGTCCGAATTGCATGCGGTTTCCTGCACCACTCCAGCGTGAATCCAGGCTAAAGTCACTATGACAAGCCCGGGTTCACACAGGAGCGGTGGGGGAAACCGCACATGATTCGAACAAGAATCACAGCACATTTCTGTTCAAATCACATACAATTATTTGCAGTGCGATTTGGGTATATTCGTTTTCTTCGGGCTCAAATCGCACCGCAAAGGTATCGGTTTCAGGTATCAGTACATTTGCATGAGTACTCGTGAAAATGCTTAGTATCGGTGCCAACACGCTATCGGTATCAGTGTAACCCTATTAATTATTACTGTATATAACATAAAATTTCTCTTTTTTGCATTGATTTGGTGGGAAAAATATAGGCCCGGATTCACAAAGCACTTGCGCCGACGTATCTCGAGATACGCCGCGTAAGTGCAAATATGCGCTGTCGTATCTATGCGCCGTGCCCACAAACTGAGATACGCCTAAAAATAGGCTTCATCCCACCGACGTAACTTGCCTACGCCATCGTATTGTGGGCGCATATTTACGCTGGACGCATGTGGCGCTCCCATTGATTTCCTATTCAAATATGGAAATGAGGGAGATACGTCGATTAACGAACGTACTTGCGCCCAGCGCATAATATACGCGGTTTGCGTAAGTCGTACGTCCGGCGTAAAGTTATTCCCCATATATGAGGCGCAACCCATGCAAAGTTATGGACCAAGGAACACAAGCCGTCGTATCTTATGTCGTTTACGTTGTACGTGAATATGACTAGGCGTAGGTGACGTTGACGTCGTAGGCAGTGATCCGGCATATCTAAGAGAGGGTTGTTCCGATGTGATTGTGAGGATGCGCACTGGATGCGTCCAGGCGACGGCGCATGCGCCGTTCGTTATTCGTATCTTTATGGCGCTCGGCCCATCATTTGCATTGGGACACGCCTCATTTGTATGGCTCACGCCCACTTCCACTTATGACGACTTACGCCTAAGAAACCCAGCGCAGATTTGGTAGCACATGCTTTGTGAATTTGGTGCTTGCCTCTCTGCGTCGGCGTAGCGTAAAGAAGATACGCTACAGCGGCATAAATATGCGCCGATGTTTGTGAATCCGGGCCATAGTATTGAAAGCGTTTGTTATAGCTGTCTGATAAGTACAAAAAATACCTGTTGATCCTTTCAGAAATTCAGTGAGCTTGTAACTTCCTGAACACCGCAGCACTGAAAACCTAAACCGTTTTATGGGCTCTGCTCTGTTCATCTCTGTGAATGGAAATGAAAAGCGTGGGTTCTGTAATCCTAAAGCAGCCCATAGAGTATGTGATTTCAGAAAGAAAATAGTTTGGTTTCCCCAGAAACGCTGACTGCCTTTTGCAGCACTATTGTATTCTGCTGGCGAGGGGCTCAACTATGTTGCGGTGGGATTTATGGTGCAATAGACTTTAAAGGGGTTGTAAAGGTTTGTTTTTTATTTTCTAAATAGGTTCCTCTAAGCTAGTGCATTGTTGGTTCACTTACCGGTACCTTTTCCTTCGATTTTCCTTTTTTCTTTTTTTTCCCCTCAAGTCTAGCTTCAGCAACTATTCTTTTGCCCCTACCCTTCCTCTTTTCCACATTAACTCGGATGATGGTACGTTATTAAAACGATTACTCAATTCTTATATGGCACCTGTTTTACTACTCATTGGGTAAGCTACCAATACTTCTGTCTATCTATTATCTAATTTGGCTGAACTGTATTTTATTACTTTACACTGTTATGTATTTTATAGATTGGCTCTCCTGAAGAAGCGGTATACCCGCGAAACTAGTAGACACTTCACCCAATCTTTGATCTGTATGATTGTTGCATTTTTTATCTGTAATAAATCTTTTTAATTCAACAACTTCTATTGTTCTTTATCAGTACCGAGATAGTCCACTAACATTTGGGTGGGCATGTCCTCAAGTCTAGCTCCAGCAACTATTCTTTTGCCCCTGCCCTTCCTCTTTTCCACACTAACTCGGATGATGGTACGTTATTAAAACGATTACTCAATTCTTATATGAGGCTATACTCCAATTTTTGTTTATTTTTTCTTTGTTTTCTTTGTCTGAATTTCTCACTTCCTGTTCCTCCTCGGTAAGCTGTTCTGGCTGACTAACCCCCAACCAAATGATGGGGGCAAGCTTACTGAGGAGAAACAGGAAGTGAGAAATTCAGACAAAGAAAAAAAAAACATTTAGAAGGGAAATCGAAGGAAAAGGTAAGTGAACCAACAATGCACTAGCTTAAAGGAACCTACCGTATTTATCGGCGTATACCGCGCACTATTTTGCCCTGAAAATCAGGGCAAAATCGTGGGTGCGCGGTATACGCCGATACCCGCTTTCCCGCGCCGAGTTTGAATACTACGCCGGCATATACCGAGCGCAGTACACTCCTGTATCTTCGGGCAGTCTCGGCGCCTCTCGCGCTGACGTCCTGAGTGTACAGGACGTCAGCGCGAGAGTTGCCGAGCCTGCCCGACGATACACGAGTGTACTGCGCTTGGTATATTTTGGCGCAGTATTCAAACTCGGTGCGGGAAACGAGCGGGGAGGACGCGAGGATGCCGCAGAAGGATGCCGGACCCGACGAAGAGGACACCCGAAGCCGCAGACGGACGCCGGACCCGACGAGGCCGCCGATGGACGCCGCGCAAGACACCAAAACTGTAAGTACAAACAACTTTTTTCCACAGGAATTCGGCCAACTTTAGGGGTGCGCGCTATACGCGGGAGCGCGCTATACCCCGATAAATACGGTATTTAGAAAATAAAAAACAAACCTTTACAACCCCTGTAAATGAGTTCTGATGGTGGCAAAGCTTCTTTCAACTGTCTAGTACCAAAAAATAAAAAAAATAGCCCTTCATTAGCCTCATTATTATACTTTTTACAAAAGGAATAAAACAGACAGCACCAACAACAAATACACACACACATAAAAAAAAACGAAAAAAACAAAAAAACACTAATATAAAGAGCACTACATATATTAAAATGAATTACTCTAAATACTCTAAACCAGTGTTTCTCAACCTTTTTTCAGTCAAGACACCCTTTAAAATGATGTACAATCTCGAGGCACCCCAATCTAAAATGTAAAAAAACCTAAAGTAATAGTAAACGCAGCAACATTCAAACACATAGGACACCCAACATTAGAGGTGATTTATTCTTCAAAAGCAAATACACCTTTGTACACTGGTTCTGACTAGTATTCCAATGTTTCTCTTCTCCCTCAGGTTCTTTCCCTCATTCAGCTAATATGACCCCAGTGCTGATGGAGAGGGGCAGGGGAGGGCCAAACAAAGATGCTGTGTAGGTGTCCAGTGTCATCATCATGACATCATTGGTTGTTAGGATGTCGGTAGCTAGAAGGTTGTAATGCTCCCCAATTAAAACATGTGGTTTTGTCTAACTTAAAGGCAGGCTTGATTCACTCGCTGGCTTGTACACAGTTTTTGGGCAATTGTTAGGTATTTTACCAAGTTACCCCTGAAGAAACCTGAAGGCACCCTGGTTGAAAAAGGCTGCTCTAAACTCCTTCTACAAAAGAAACCCCCCACACCTTGTAATAAAGGGAAATAAATAAAAATAATTAAGCAAAAAAAATGAAAAAATCCCAAATACAAAGAGCACTAAAATAAAAAAAAATTCCACCCCAAATACACCCCTCAAAAATTACAATCTCTAATTACAGGGGGGATAAAAGAGTAAAACTGAGAAATGTTGCTTCTGCAAAAAAAATTCCAAAGGCTAAAACAGAAAATTTGCTGTAAAACAATATAGTCTAAATCGACCCACTCATCTCTGGATAACAGTAATAAGTGGAAAGTAATGGGTAGTTTACCACCAAAGTACTAGCTTCAAACGCTCCTGTTGTTGTCAGATGTTTTGTCTCTATCATGTATATCTGTCATTACCGTAGATTATTGACTTCATGTTGTCACAGTATCAGTAAAGAACTGATACTATACATCAACAAGCTGAGTGTATCATGACCATCGTTTTTTTTGGAGGGGTACTCACTCAGTCTACTTCTCTCGTGTACTCTCTCAATAATGCCTGGGACCAGAAGGGGCTGCGGTTATGTGAATTCAACATTGAGGCAGAACCCCAGATTAAAGCGGTCCTCCACCCTAAAGTGGAGTCCCGCTGATCGGAACCCTCCCCCCCTCCGGTGTCACATTTGACACCTTTCAGGGGGGAGGGGGGTGCAGACACCTGTCTAAAGACAGGTATTTGCACCCACTTCCGGCCACACGCTACGGGCGAAAGACGGGCATTCCGTCACATCCCGTCTGTCGCCCGTTGTGTGCTGGGAACACTCGGCTCCCAGCACACAGCGTGTGAGCCAATCGGCGGGCGCAGCGCGACTCGCGCATGCGCCGTAGGGAACCGGGCAGTGAAGCCGCAGCGCTTCACTTCCTGGTTCCCTCAGCGTGGATGGCGGGGGGAGCAGCAGAGTGACGAGCGATCGCTCGTGCTCTGCTGCGATCGGCGCTGGACTCCAGGACAGGTAAGTGTCCTAATATTAAAAGTCAGCAGCTGCAGTATTTGTAGCTGCTGACTTTTAATATTTTGTTCCCATGGCACATCCGCTTTAAAAGTGAGTCTGAGCCTAGGTTCACACTGCTGCGAATTCAAAATCGCGGTAAAATGCGCGATTTTACCACGATTTCGCGGCAGCGATTTTGCCACGATTTTGCCGCGATTTTGCCGCGATTTCGGCCGCAATTTAATGTAAATCGCGGCCCGAAATCGCAAAAAGTAGTACAGGAACTACTTTTTGAAATCGCAGATGCGGCGTCGCACTGATTAGGACAGTGCCATTGCCGCCGATTTGAGATGCGATTTGACATGTCAAATCGCATCTCAAATCGTTCCAAATCGTACCCAGTGTGAACCAGGGCTGAAGCCTCGTATACACGACCGAGAAACTCGACGGGCGAAACTCATCGTTTTGCTTGTCGATTTCCTATTTAGGCTGTCGAGGATCTCGGCGAGCCAAATTTCCCCATTCCCGTCGAGGAAAAAGAAGACATGCTCTCTTTTTGGCTCGACGAGATCCTCGACAGTTTCCTCGTCGAAAAGTGTACACACGACCGGTTTCCTCAGCAAAAAAAAAACCCCAGCAAGTTTCTTGCTGGTTTTTGCAGAGAAACTCGGTCGTGTGTACGAGGCTTCACTCCTTGTGTAGCTGTAAAGTAACATACAGATTCCTTCTGTAACATACTCTGTCCCCTGTCGCTGCACACCTACCTTCTGAATGTTGCATATAGAGGGGGCCACCGCAGAGCCCTTGTCCACCAGTTCAGCTTTCCTCTGCCACTCACTCCCAGTGACAGAATGGGGTCCCGCCATGCATGGACCTCATGCGTGCATCTAATTATCTATTTTAGCTCTCCCATACCATGCGGCTAAGTTCATAGGGTCTCCATACTGTGGGTTCATTCCCATTTACTTTTGGGGAACTGACCAGAGGACCCATCACCCATGTCTGATACAACTCCTCACTGTCTGGCTGCTGTTACATTCCCACCAGTTCATGGTTACCCGTAGTGACTGTATTCCTCCCGCCAACTCCTTCACTGAGTTAACCCTATGTGGCGACCTTCCGTTCCTTCCTCTTTCCCCCAAATGTGCTTTACAGCAGTGGTCATCAACCCTGTCCTCAGGGCCCACTAACAGGCCAGATATTATGTATTACCTTGGGGAGATGCAGACTAGAATACTGCAATCGCTGAGCAGCGAATTATATCACCTGTGATGTATTTCAGTTATCTTGCAAACCTGGCCTGTTAGTGGGCCCTGAGGACAGGGTTGATGACCACTGCTTTACAGGCCCTGTTTTACTAGATACACCATGTACCTTCATGCACCCCTTTGAATAGCTTCAGACCAGGCATGAAACAGCTGAAGAGGCTTAACTGGACACCTCAAAAAATACAGTCCAACAAGGCAATGCAGTTCATTCCTGTCTAACTAAACCCAGAGTATCCGGTGAGTACCTTCCCAGAGATAAGAGCCCATAAAAGGCAAAGTCCTTTTTTAGCAAGGTTTCTTTAGTGCAGTCTAGGTGTTGCTGGCGTCTACATCTTCACACTTGGCCTTCCGATTCTTCCCATGCAGGCTACCAGCAAAAAGCCCTCTCAAAACAGCCATTCCCTTTTTTATTTACAGCACAGTGAGGAGGGCAGAGCCCAAAAAATGCCTGGGAAAGTGCGAGAAAGGCACCCTTCCTTCCTGAGCAGCCCGGATAACTATCAAACCAACCTGCCTACACTTGTATCTAATACAATAGCAATACACTAGTTTTCTGACTATTGTCTATACATGCTAAAAGAAAACAAACTGTTCCCTATACTTATCAATAGAAAACTTGTATAAGTCAGGCTTTAAAGTGGAACTCCAGCCAAGATAAAAATAAATAACCAACTTATACTTTTTCTGCCGCTAGATGACCTCAATCTGATGGACAGCATTATTCAACCTGCTTCCTCTGAGTCCCGATCAACCTGAACCCTCCAGCCTTTTACTGGACAGTAAAAGTAGTAAAGTGATAAACTCACCTCTCTGTCACTCTGCTTTCTTTTCTTAATCAGCACATAAACTGATTGGCTCCCTGTGCTGCTTCTTAATGCTAGCTGTAATCACTGTGTTCTCCCTGCGGGTACACGCCCCCCCCCTGCCGGGAGAACACAATGGCTCCACGATTACCCCTGACTGTATTGATGGGGGAATTGAGAGATTTTCTTTCCTGCAACCCATGGTTGCTAAAAAGAAAATCACTTGATCAATGACCGGCTTTAGATTTGTGGGTAAGGATAGTTTTTGTCCGTTCCTTTAATAAATGGGATATAGGAAGACCTACGTTGGTCTCTGAGGGCCCAGGCTAGCCATTTGCCACACTTGTCACCAGATTCATACACTAGCTCCTTGCAAGATTGGAATGCTGCTTTAGCTTTGTAACAAAGGAGGTCAGAGACCTGCCGATGAAGATGAGCAAGTTTGGTCCCCACAGCAGGGACTAGTGACCTTTTATGCTTCAGCTCAGGGACCTGGATATCGGCCAACAGTTTAGTCAGTTGTGCCTCTCTTGCCTTTTTAACACGGGATCCGTGTTTTATCAGCATTCCCTGTATGACCACCTTATGGGCTTCCCACGCCATACCGGGGTCACTCTCAGGGGTAGTATTTGTTTGAGTAAGCTGTGAGTTCTTGGACCACATCAGTCAAAACCTCTGGGATCTGCAACAGGTTTTCATTCAAGCGCCATCGCCAATCCAGGGAGGCGGTAGAGTTAGACAGAGAGAGACGCAGCTTGACCGGTGCGTGATCAAACCAGGTTATGTGTCCAATAGAAACGTCTTGGACGAGAGATAGTAGTTGGTGTGGGACCAGAAAGAGGTTGATCCGAGAATACAACTGGTGAGGTTTAGAGAAGAAAGCGTAATCTTATTCTCCAGCATGTACAATGCGCCAGGCATTCCACTAACTACAGATCGTGAAGTTTTTGTTGTATACATTTCCTGGATCGGAGGGTAATAGAGGAAGTACCAGAGGAGGTATCTATACAAGGATCAAGAGAAACATTCAAATCACCTCTGAGGCCTCGTACACACGACCGAGAAACTCGACAGAATCCATCAAGAAATTTGGTGGGAGAGCTTTTTTGCCGAGGAAAACGGTCATGTGTACGTTTTCCATCGAGGAAACTGTCGAGGAACTTTTTCCTCGACGGGAGTCTCAATTTCCTCGTTGTGTTCCTCGTCGGGCTGGTTTTCGTGTGTGTATGCTAAGAATACCGCGCATGCTCAGAATAAAGTATGAGACGGGAGTAAAAGTAGCATTTGTAATGGAGATAACACATTTTTCACGCTGTAACAGACTGAAAAGTACAAATCGTCTCTTACCAAACTTTTACTTAACACGCAGTAACATGAGATTAGCAAAAGCAGCCCCAAGGGTTGTGCCAGTGGAATCGAACTTCCCCTGACATTGGATGTGTTGTACGTCACCGCGTTTGAGAACGAGGAGATTTTGTCTTGACCGTGTGTACGCAAAGCAAGCTTGTCGAGTTCCTCGACAAGCCTAACAAGGAACTCGTCGAGGAAAACGATGTGTCTTTTCCGACGAGTTCCTCGGTCGTGTGTAAGAGGCCTCAGGATCAATTTACCTTCCGCAAACTCCACCAGCTTTGAGAGGAATTTACATAAAAACAAGTCTTGATGAATATATGGTGCATAAACGTCTTTAGATTTGTATACTAAAATACACAATACATGACATGGTTAGAGGACTCCATTGCAAAGTCATTTTAGGAATCTCTGGCTTTTACAGTTTCCATTTTAAAGGCAATCCCACAAATGAGTCCCCTGTCATTAAAAATAACATTGCAATACAGTGGCTAATATAAAGACAGTCTAATAGAGCTGCTTGAACTATATACATTAATATTATCTTCAGCTGTCTGCCAAATGCTATTCCTGCCAGGAAACATAAAGATTAACCTTTTATTACGTAACTAGACTAAAAATGCAAGATTACATAAAAGTTTTGGTCTGTTTGCAAGGCACCTCACCATACTTGAACAGTCATGACCGGTCTCTAATAGGGCCCACAGGCAGGAGTTGGCTATCTCATGTCTGTTGGTGGCCTCCAAGCAGCTACATAGTCCTCTGCGCTTGATCCCTGCATTGCACAGCTGATGAAGGATGCCTGTGAGACCATGGCCCCTTTTATAGCGGACATTGTAAGCACATCTTTTCCATCTGGAGTGGTGCCAAGTATTCTAAAGCAGGCGGTGATTATACCACTGCTGAAGAATTCTAACTTGCCGCTCTCCGTGCTCAGTAACAATCGACCCATTTCCACCTTACCGTTCCTTGCTAAGATCATGGAAAGAGCAGTGGTATGGCAGTATCAGCCTCACTTGGAATCTAACAACATCTTTGATGACCTCCAGTCGGGATTCCGACCTGGCAGAGGCCCTGAAAAGTTCAGGATGATCTCCTCTGGTCTTTGGATAGGAATGACACCTCGGCCTTAGTACTTCTGGATCTGTCTGCAGCCTTCGACACCATCGATCTTACCAGACTGTTGGAAAGACTAGGGACTGTGGCTGGCACTGATGGTACTGCTTTGGCATGGATGGCCTTTTCTGCAGGAGAGAGTTCAGCGGGTAAGATTGGAACCGTATTACTCTGCTGATAGTTCTCTCTCCTGTGGGGTCCCTCAGGGTTCGGCATTATCGCCCATCCTGTTTAATATCTACATGAGATCGTTGTTGTACATCATACGTCGCCATAACCTTCTCTTCCACGTCTATGTAGACGATACCCAGATATACTTCCGCCTTCCCAGGACCAACGAGAGGCAAGTGGATCTTGCCTCTTGTTTGGAGGAGATTAGAACCTGGATGGGAGCCAATTACCTCAAGCTTAATGGCTCCAAAACTGAAACTATAATCTTCAGTAACCATGATTGCCCTAGTAAGATGCCCAACTGGCCTGACTCCTTTAAACCGAGTCTGGCACCAGTCTCTAAGGTCAGGGACCTGGGGGTTATCCTTGATTCTAAGTTGACATTGCGTAGCCAGGTGAATCAATTGGTAAGTGTATGCCACTTCCACTTGAGACTCCTGAGATCTACGTTTCACTTTATCGAGGACTCTGACAAAGTCTCTATGGTCAATGCAATGGTTGGTAGTCGACTTGATTACTGCAATGCCCTGTATATGGGTGTGTCTAAGAACATCGTGCACAAGCTTTAGCTGGTGCAGAATGCCGCTGCCAGGCTACTCACGGGCGTGGGCCGGTACGATCACATCACTCCATCCTTACAGGCTTTACACTGGCTGCCCGTGGCACAACGGGCTCAGTTCAAGACGGGGTGTCTTGTGCATAAGGCCATCCATGGTTTTGGACCGGGCTATCTCAGAGTAAAATTCATCAGACATGTGCCTACCAGATCGCTGCGGTCTGAGAATTTGGCTTTGTTGAACATCCCCAAATTTGCTAAAAACAAATGCAGTGGGAGGACCCTGGAAGTTCAAGGAGCTCAGGGCCTAATCCACAAAAACCCGAGGCAACGTATTTTTTCCCGTTTAAGTTACACCGCCGCAAAATCTCTACCTAAGTGCCCGATCCACAAAGCACTTACCTAGAAATTTTGAGCGGTGTAACTTAAATCCGTCCGGCGCAAGGCGTTCCTAATTTAATGGGGCGAGTCCCATTTAAATTAGGCGCGCTCCCACGCCGGACGTACTGCGCATGCTCCCGACGTCATTTTCCCGACGCGCGGTTTTACGTTGCGCCGGGTTTTGAGAATCGTGATGGGCGTAAAAAAAAAAAAAAACGAGTTGCGGCGGGGAAAAAAAAAAATAAAAAAAAAAAACAGCGACGCGGGATAGAAGGGTCTACTTTTACAAGGTGTAAACAGTTTAGGCCTTGTAAAAGCAGCCCTAATTTTGCGACGGCAAACTAATACTTACGGAGAAAAAAACTAAACGTAAAAGCTTTGTGGATCTCCGTAAGTGCTAATTTGCATACCCGAAGCGGCATTTCGACGAGAAATGCCCCCAGCGGCGGCTGCGGTACTGCATCCTAAGATCCGACAGTGTAAGTCCCTTACACATGTCGGATCTTCTGCCTAACTATGGAAAACTGATTCTGTGGATCAGTTCCATAGATAGAAACAGGTATACGACGGCGTATCAGTAGATACGCCGGCGTATCCCTTTTGTGGATTAGGCCCTCAGTTCTGAAACTCCTTGCCCCTTCACATAAGACTGGAGAATGATCTCCTAAAGTTTAAGAGATTTTTAAAAACATGGCTTTCGGGGTGACTTAAATATTAAGTATTCTAATAGCTCTAAATGTTATATATTTAACTTTGTATGTTTAATATTTTCTTTTTTGCTGATTGTTATTGTTTTATTGTCACTTGCTTGGTCGATGTAGTTTTGCCCCTTTTCTGTTCTGTTTTTATCCTGCTAGCGCATCGAGGCACATGTGTAAGACTGCGCTGTTGTTTTATAAGCATTTTAATAAATAAATAAATAAGGGGATCGAATAATGAGTTGGAAAGTTGGAAAACCGGTACCAATTGCAGTGGGCTGGAGGAGACCTTTTTCACCTCCCTCCCCTTTTCATAGAAGATACTGTTATAGTTCTGTCTTATGGGAATTTTCGTTCTTTTGTAAACTATTCATTTTCAATATGGAGACTAGCATGCAAAAACAAAAACGGAGGATCATTCGTCCGATAATCTCATTGTGTGTACCAGGCTTTACAGTTTACTTTTAAAGTTTTTTTGCTTTTGTAGTTCAATCTACATGGTTAAAGCGGAACTAAACCCATCAATTTAATGGTTTCAAAAAACAGTTACATTCCCAACATGCCGTGAATGTTAACTGTGACATTTGCTTGTGTTATCAACCAAACTCAAACCATCAATTGGCTGGTGTCATGATTGGATCACATGTACAGCACCATGGCAGTTGCAGGTCAAACAGAGGCTAAGATGGCGGCTTTCTCGGCTGTAAAGGATAGGAGGGTTTAGTTACGCTTTAAATAATAAAATGTACTGTATTGCTCAAATCTACATTTTCTTTCTTCTATCTTTGAATGAGACAATCCATAGGCATGAGATGACTAGATCAGGACAGGTGATTAAAGATGATCTCCAGCAGGAGAAAAAAAACTCTTCAACTCCACAACTCTCTACCCATTTTAATTACTGCTTTTACACAATAAATGACTGTATTTCTTTACATGAATCTGCTTTCATATCACAAGTCTTTTCTTCTTCTGGTGTGTAAGGTTAATGGTTCAGAGCCCACATTGCTCCCTCATGACGTGGATGCTCCCATTGGCTGTGAGAACGGGCCTTAGGAGGGGTCCTCACAAAGTCCTAAAGACATTAGGTGATATAACATTGCCACAATGTAAGTGTCAATAAAACCCAGGCCTGGACTGCAGTGACAGATTACTGATTTCCAATTCGGGAAGAGGAACCGTGGATGGTCACATGACGGTGAATTCAAAAAGAGTCAATCTGGTCTTAGTATTGTTGACTTTGGATCCAGGCAATTGAAATTTGTCTTAATATAATTTTTGTGCATTTTATAGAAAGATTTTATAAGAAAGGTAAGCTCTTTCAAACATTGTATCATGGCTATGGCTAGCCTAACATGTTACAAAAGTCTGACATTACTGCCAGAGAAAATCTCTATGCAGCCAGACAGTTATGGGCCCCTAGGAGTCACACTATTATGGCTATAGTTTACACCTTAGAAAAATATATGCTCTGTTTTTTTTGTTAGGGTTCAAAAAGGTCTGCTGTTATTAACATGACGAATGTGTACACTAGAAAAAGGATGTGGGAAGCGGGGATCCAAGTATTAATGAAATCAGAAAATATCCTTTAATGAAATAACCACCACGTTGATACTCGAGATAAAAGATCTAGATTAAACAATTTTGAAAATGAAATGTAAGCAAACATATGGACTATGCAACTTTTTGAGATTGCCTCCATAATACGCCTCCAGGCTTTTCAATGGACAACATCCAACCTTTCCAACAGTAGCCAAACCTCACAGTTTGTAAACATCTAAGTCAAGTCTGATCTCCACCAGTCTGCTTGCCATTCTCAAAAAGGTCAAGACCATTATAAATACTTTTGTGTACCGGTGGCTTATCTGCTGAGGTGGGAGTGATGAAGTGTCAGAGTTCCAGTTGGAGAAGACATGTTGTTTATATAAATACAAAATCCGGAGCAGATTTGTGTGGAATAGGCAATCCAGATGATGCGATTATGAACAGCGAAAGGTTATTGGAAGCAGTCCATGAGATGTTAGCTCCCGCTACAACAGATAATGGGCTGCTTGGAACATCTCATGCTCACAGACTTATCTGGAATGGCAAAAGGCCATACTGGATGAGAGGCTGGACCTGGTTCTTATATAGTCCTGAAGGTAATTTGTGTTTTAATATAATCAGCCTAAGAAAAAACAAGGGACAAATGCCAATTTATAAAAACAATCCAGTTGCAAGGTCATGTGACTACATTTATAAGACTTCTGGCAATATAACTGGACGGTATACAGTATATATATATATATATATATATATATATATATATATATATATACACATACAAGTGATACTCGAAAAATTTGAATATCATGCAAAAGTTTATTTTGCAACTTAAAAGGTAAAACTAATATATGAGATAGACTCATTACATGCAAAGCAAGATAGTTCAAGCCGTGATTTGTCATAATTGTGATGATTATGGTTACAGCTCATGAAAACCCCAAATACACAATCTCCGAAAATTGTAATATTGTGAAAAGGTGCAATATTCTAGGCTCAAAGTGTCCCACTCTAATCAGCTAATTAAGCCATAACACCTGCAAAGGGTTCCTGAGCCTTTAAATGGTCTCTTAGGCTGGTTCAGTAGGAATCACAATCATGGGAAAGACTGCTGACCTGACAGTTGTGCAGAAAACCATTATTGACACCCTCCATAAGGAGGGAAAGCCTCAAAAAGTAATTGCAAAAGAAGTTGGATGTTCCCAAAGTGCTGTATTAAAGCACATTAATAGAAAGTTATGTGGAAGGGTAAAGTGTGGAAGAAAAAGGTGCACAAGCAGCAGGGATGACCGCAGCCTGGAGAGGATTGTCAGGAAAAGGCCATTCAAAAGTGTTGGGGACTTTCACAAGAAGTGGACTGAGGCTGGAGTCAGTGCATCAAGAGCAACCACACACAGACTGATCCTGGACATGGGCTTCAAATGTCGTATTCCTCTTATCAAGCCTCCTGAACAACAAACAATGTCAGAAGCGTCTTACCTGGGCTAAAGAAAAACAGACCTGGCCTGTTGCTCAGTGGTCCAAAGTCCTCTTTTCTGATGAGAGCAAATCTTGCATCTCATTTGGAAACCAAGAACCCATAGTATGGAGGAAGAATGGAGAGGCACACACTGCAAGATGCTTGAAGTCCAGTGTGAAGTTTCCACAGTCTGTGTTGATTTGGGGGTCCATGTCATCTGCTGGTGTTGGTCCACTGTGCTTCATTAAGTCCAGAGTCAATGCAGCTGTCTACCAGGAGATTTTGGAGCACTTCATGCTTTCTTCCACAGACAAGCTCTATGAGGATGCTGACTTCATTTTCCAGCAAGACTTGGCGCCTGCCCACACTGCCAATAGCACCAAAACCTGGTTCAATGACCGTGGGATTACTGTGCTTGATTGGACAGCAAACTCGCCTGACCTGAACCCCATAGAGAATCTATGGGACATTGCCAAGAGAAAGATGAGAGACATGAGACCCAACAATGCAAAAGAGCTGAAGGCCGCTATTGAAGCATCCTGGTCTTCCATAACCCCTCAGCAGTGCCACAGGCTGATCGCTTCCATGCCACGCCGCATTGAGGCAGTAATTGCTGCAAAAGGGGCGCAAACCAAGTAGTGAGTACATATGCATGCTTCTACTTTTCAGAGGTCCAAAATTGTTCTATGTACAATCCTTGTTTTATTGATTGCATGTAATATTCTAATCTTCTGAGATTGTGGATTTGGGGTTTTCATGAGCTGTAATCCATAATCATCACAATTATGACAAATCACGGCTTGAACTATCTTACTTTGCATGTAATGAGTCTCATATATTAGTTTCACCTTTTAAGTTGCATTAGTGAAATAAATGAACTTTTGCACAATATTCAAATTTTTTGAGTATCACCTGTATATTTATGATTTCATGAAAATGGGGGAGGTGGGGGGGTTGTAGGTAACAGGGTAACAGTTGGCACTCTCAATTAACATCAATACATGCCTCAAAATACATAGTAACATAGGTCGAAAAAAGACAGAGTCCATCCAGTTCAAAAAACAGAAACAATTTTAATAAGTATATTAAATACTTAATCCAGAGGAAGGCAAATAAAAGCACTATAAACCATTGTCCAATTTGCTCCCCCAGAAGGCAATGGAATATTCAACAATCTCTGGTGTTATTACTTCTAAATGTAATATCCATTGGTATTGATGTTTTGGTAATAGCTGTACAAAGAGAGTCCTGCGATCAAGAAAAGTAACACACATGGGTTTCCGGAGCATTCAGAGTTAGTGCTTAGGACTGACTGGTAGATCAAGTAGCAGTGCATAATTTAGGCAGCCGGTTACTGCCATGCAGTATTGTACAAGGTTAAGAGGGAATTGACTGGTTAGGAAGAAGGTTAATTAAACAAGAGGGGACAAAAAGAGAAGACAATGGGGTAGCCTGGGCCTACCTACAGGCTCCAAACACTGTGTATGGATGATTTATGGGGTAAAGGTAATCTCCCAATTACGGCAACTGCTTTGAAAGGGTGTATAGACTCATAAACTTATCATTGAAATGAGAGGATCTTATATGTGGGCAGTCCAAAAACAGGGTCCATGGGCCCCATAAAACAACAAACTGGTTCCCTTTGTCATATAAGTACGTTCATTACAAGCGTAGTTTATTAACCCATTCTTTTATATGAGGAACCATAGCATATCTGTCTGAGGGAGATGGTTTGCTTTGTGTAAGTAAAGAAATGGAGCTGTGTTTTGGAGATAAGGGGGAGTAAAGTCCATGAGAAGGCTATTTGAGGGGTATTGGGTACAGTCACACCCGTGACCTAACAGTAGATTTCAAAGAATGCTTCCCATAACAGTTTAAGGCAAAATATACATTACAGCTTTGACGAGTACATAGATTTATTCACATTAGTCAAAGCTTCTGAAACAGATCACAATCTAATGTCCTACAGTAATACAGATGAGACGCACACATGAAGAAGGCCTAGTTCAGATGTAACCAGTATGTTTAGTGTGAGCACGCCGTCATGGTGAGAACATGCAACCTTCTTGTAGATAGCGTTTAGAGTTGTAACTGAGCTCAAAGCACCAGTGATTAAGGTACCGTATTTATCGGGGTATACCGCGTGCCGGCGTATAACGCGCACCCCAAGCTGAGAAGGGAAGTTTTGGAAAAAGCTTACTTTTTGGATGCTCAGCCTCGTCGGAGTCCGTCTGCTGTCGGCATCCATCGGCGGCCTTGTCTGGCATCAGTCTGCGACCTTGCGCGGGGTCCGTCCAGCCTTGTCGTGTCCGTCTGCTGTCTTGCCCGGCGTCCATCGGCGGCCTTGTCCGGCGTTCGTCTGCGGCCTTGCGCAGGGTCCGTCCAGCCTTGTCGGTGTCCATCGCGTTCGTCTGCCGGTCCGTCCAGCCTTGTCGGTGTCCATCGCGTCCGTCTGCCGGGGGTTGCAGCGTTGAATTTGGCGCCTCGGTCGAGCTGTGCAGAGCCGGATTTCCGGTGTGTTCGGCTCTTTCGCCTTCTCTCGGCTCTTCTCGCGTGGCTGCGGGCGGAGCCGAGCCTAGTCGAGTGCGCTCGGTCTTTGTCGGGCTTTGTCGGCGGCGCTCAGAGACAGCGAGGATCGGCTGTATCTGAGGAGGATCGGCGTATATCGCGCACCCATGATTTTCCCCTGATTTTAAGGGGAAAAAAGTGCGCGGTATACGCCGATAAATATATGAAATAGGGAAGGATTGGAAATTCTGACATTCCTCAAAATGTAGAAAAAGACAGCACGCCACACGAAAACTTCTTTGATTACTTGAGGTTACAGCAAAGTAGGTAAAAATGCCATATTCTATCTTCACCAAGTTGGTGGAGGTGAAATATGGTGATTCACTATGCTTTTTATATAATCTCAATAAATGGCAAAGATTTTTGCATTGATTGCTGTTTTTTCTATATTTTGAGCTATAATACAGTATCACCAATACCTGTACACTCCCAGCCTCTAATGGAGTAAGCACATTCATCACGCTGTAACAGAAAAAAAAGCGCGAATCGTCTTTTACTAACACGGAATCAGCTAAAGCAGCCCAAAGGCGAATGGAACTTCCCCTTTATAGTGCCGGTGTGTGTTGTACATCACCGCGCTTTGCTAGATAATTTTTTTAAAATGATGGTGTGTGGGCAACATCGTTTTAATGATGAAGTTGGGAAAACGCGTTCTTTCGACATGCTGAAAAAATACGTTTTTTTTCATGCTGAAAAATGATCGTGTGTACGCGGCAATAGTGACCCTGTGTACATGTACTGATAAAATAACATAGAGGAGAGTTCAGGAGCAGCTGAAAAAAATGCCCAACTGATCCTAAATGTCCGTTTAGCAGCAGCAGTGTACATGGGGCCTTACAACTCTTTAGATGTGGTGGCTGCCCCATCCCCCCCCCCCCCCCCCCCCATAGCATGTAGAGATTCTTCTCCCTGGTGGCAGCTGTCAGTTTTAAATTTTGCACAGTTGTGCGTGGCATTGCCAGCCTCCAATTGAAAATCTTAAATTCGGTACAGTCATGGAGCTTGAAAAAGAGTCTACAAGAGCCTGTGCAATGTACACTGGTTGCGATTCCAACGTTTTGCAGGCTCATTTGCTATAAAAAATATTAATGACCTGCACCCAGATCCAGGCACTGAAAATGACTGATTCGGCTGCAGTGACTGATATTATCTGGGTTCTCAGATAAGCCCATTTTCAGCCTCAGGTGTGTCAGTGTGTTGGGTTCAGCAAAGCCAGGTCATGACTGGGAAGAACCGAAGGACTCATCTGACCAGCAGTCCCTCCAGGGGGTAGAGTTGCATGTAGAAGCACGGTTTCTCATGTATTGATCATTTTTATGTACTGCTTGTAAAAAAACTGAAAAGACTAAAGAACTTTTTTTTTCATTTCAGATAGAGTAAGGGAGGGTTATAACCTCTGTAAGGTTTATTTTTGCTATCTTAGGGGCAGATCCACAGACAGAGTACGCCGGCGTATCTACTGATTACACCATTAAATACTGCCACTGTGCCCAATTGTTTAATACTGTCGGATCTTAGGATGCAGTACCGCGGCCGCCGCTGGGGGGAGTTTGCGTCGTAAACCAACGTCGGGTATGCAAATTCGGAGTTACGGTGATCCACGACGGTTTTTCGCGTTCGCTACGTCGCCGCTAGTCTAGTTTCCCGTCGCAAAATTAATCGTCGTTTTGGGTGCCTTAACTTTAGACAGCAAACGCATTGCTGTCTAAAGTATGGCCGTCGTTCCCGCGTCGAAATTTAAAAATTCACGTCGTTTACGTAAGCCGTCCGGGAATACGGAATTACGCTACGCACATCGCCGTTGGAAAAAATGACGTCACTTCACGCAAAGCACGGCGGGAGTTACGAAACGGAGCATGCACCGGAGGCCGCCGGCGTAGTTTTCATCGCAAGTGCTTTGTGAATCAGGCACTTGCGATGAAAACTTGCGGCGGTGTAACGTATCTACGATACGTTACGCCGCCGCACTTCTACCTGAATCTGGCCCCTAGATCCTTTATGCAGTATATATATTTATATGTATACATACAGCCCAACATATATGTGTGTATGGTCAGGGCCGGTACAAGGGGCTGCTGCCCTGGGCACTGTGGTATCATGTGAGGTTCAGGGGCACCACAAGGAGATTGGGGGGTGGGGTGGCAGGAGGTAAGAATTGATCTAGAAGGGGAAATTTGGGAGGTGTGTTAAGAGGGATGATTTGAGGGGAGATGGGGAAAGAGGATTCATACTAGGATGGGGGATTTTGGGAGTTTGTGCTAGAAAAGCTAATATGGTGGGGGGATTTTTTTGGGGGAGGGGGATTTGTGCTAGTAGGGATGATTGGGGGAGGGGGGATTTGTTCTAGGATTGGGGAGGGGAATTTGTGCTGGGAGAGGGGATTTGAAGTGGGTTTGTACTCAGAGGGGAAATTTGAGGTGTAGAAGATGTGGGCTAGCAAGGGGGAATTTTTTTGGGGGGGGGGGATTGTACTGTGAGCATATGTGGAATGAGGGGATTTCAGCATGCAGATTAGCGCTCGCTTTTTTTGAGGGGAGGGGATGTTTGCTAACACATAACGCTCATACATCTTGGCAGTGCCGATCCTGACCTCCCTGGTGCCCTAAGCAAAATGACATGGCACATTAAAAATGAGAAGCGGGGGGCGCTGACGACAGTGACATGTCACATTAAAGAAAGTAGAGAAGTGGGGGGAAGGGGTGTTCTGCTGTCAGAAATGACATCTTACATTAAATTGAGAAGCAGGGGGGTGCTGACTTCTTACCTCTTCTCCCATGCAGCCAGCGAGTTGAGAAGCGGGGTGAGGGGGCGAAAATGACTTCTCACCAGGCGGGGGCCTCTAGTAATTTGGGGGGCCCTTTGCAGCTTTGCGGGGCCCTAAGCGGCTTGCATAGTGAGCCTATAGGGCAGATCGGCCCTGCATCTTGGGGTGAAAGGGGGGGGGGCGCAATTTGGCGTGTTCACCCTGGGCTCTAGATTACCATGTCCTGCCACTGTGTATATGTTGTTCTCCCACCCCCAACTTCAGCAGTAAACATTTTCATTTTTAAACTACTGGAAAATCCCAAATGTCTCTGGCATTAGAAAAAAATGAAAAGAAATAAATGCTCCGAGCGTTCTTCCTCTCCTATGAACTGCTAACACATTTTAAAACGTACTTTCTGATGTCCCATTAAAACTTGAGAATGTGTTAATTCAAAGTGACACATCCAGTTTATTACAGTTAGGTGAAACCTAAAATCTGCCTTTATTGGATGCAAGCAAATTCCTGGCCATGTGGATGTATTTTAAAACTGTGCAAGTTATTCGGCGCCGGTAAAGTACGAACCCGTTTCATAGCGCTGGAGCTAAAGAAAATGTTATGTTTGGCAAAGACAGGGAAAAAAAATGTATGAGAACAGGACCCTTGTAAGAAATTGTATCATGTAACTTACTTCCCTATAGAAGACCAAGGGGGTATAGGAACACAATACAGGGCAGATTACCTCCCACCAGAAGCAGCCGGCTATACCATTGCCTTGATACTAGACCCTCTAGTGGTTGACTAAATAATGTTCAAGGCTCGGTTCTAGTTAGTACAGATCCTCGACTTTCAGCATGGTCATTGGGCACGTCATATGAACTGTTAGCATGATAAACTCAGAAAAAAAGCTGTGTGAGATGTATGGAACTGAACTGATATGAAGTTTCTCCCAAATTCTTATGCCGCGTACACACGATCATTTTTCAGCATGAAAAAAACGTTGTTTTTCAAAAACGTCATTTAAAATGACCGTGTGTGGGCTTCACATCATTTTTCAGGTTCTAAAAAAAAAAATTCGAACATGCTGCATTTTTTAAAATGTAAAAGTACTACAGTGCTGCTAAATACTTAAATATATGACACCAAAAAAATAACCAAATAATAATCGCAGCATATAAAAAGGTAACCAACCAAAAATATATATGTGAATAAAGTATTATGCGCTGAAAATTAACTCAAATGGTGTGAAACTTACTACAACAGTACAAGTGGTAGTGCAATTGTGTTAAACAAACATAAAACAAAAGCATACCCTGTTTCTCCGAAAATAAGCCCTACCCCGAAAATAAGACCTAGCTTGAGTTTCTGGGATGGCTGCAATATAAGCCCTGCCCCAAAAATAAGCCCTAGTTAAAGTCCTTATAAAAACATATCCGTTCTGTAAAAAGATTATATAATGTGCAGTGTGTCTTCCTTTTGTAACTTTATTGTGGAAAATACCTTATTTACAGCACTGCTGGGCGCTCATGTGACCCCCTGGAGCTCTTCTCCTCTCCTCCCCGCTGATGTCAGCTGTTTTTTTTTCAATAAAACCTTATTAAGCCCCTACCCACTGCAGTACTCAGAGTGGGGCTGACGTCATTGAGGATCTTTGCCCCTCCCTCTGCAGTATTTGGAGTAGGGAAGAAGAGCTCCAGCGGGTCACGTGAGCGGCAAGCGGCACTGTAAATAAGGTATTTTCCACAATAATGTTACACAAGGAGACACACTGCACATGATATTATCTTTTTACAGAACGGATTACATAATTTATTAAGGTCTTTAAACAAAGGTTTATTTTTGGGATTACAGAATTTCACAATGCTGACTCCAGAGCTGACAGGGGGAGAAACTTTTTTGTACATACCATAAATAAATAAGACATCCCCTGAAAATAAGCCCTCGTGTGTTTTTTGTAGCCAGAATTAATATAAGACCTGGTCTTATTTTCGGGGAAACACGGTAGTAATAGTCCCAATCAGTGGCTGGGTATGTGCTGATCCTCTGTATAGCAGGAAAGACACAATACTGATATAATGACTTGAACAATGTTGGGTGGAATCAGCCTTCCCAGTCTCGGGTAGCTGCCTCACAGCCAAGTGTAAAATTCTCCACACTTAGCACAGCTCCTGCAAGAAAAGGAGAGAAAGAAATCCTCATAGCGCAATCATGTAAATATCAAGAGAAGGTAAATGACAGGCTTGTGACAAAGGCACACTCACGGATCCCCTGGACAAAACAAGCACCAAACAATCCTCCTTTAGCCGCTCAGGTTCGAGAAAGAGAGTCAGGACGCCCACTAACACACAGCTCCTTTCTCTGTCTGCAGCGTAGAGAGCGTCCTGACTCTACTGCTCGTCCATCCCCCCTCAAGGGAGATCGACACTCCACACCAGGGAGAAAGCCTCGCATTACGGTGTGTAGTTACAGACAGAAGAACAGGAAGTGAGGATTTCTCAGAAGAAATAAGGACATTTAAAAGCAAAATGGAAGGATGAGGTAAGTGAAGGAGGACTGCACTAAGGTAAAGGAAGCTATTTAGGGATTTTTTTTTTTTCACCTTTACAACCCCTTTAAGGTTTTCGAGGCTGATGTTTGGTAACTCAAACCTTTAGCTCCCTCCACATATTTACTATGGGATTAGGGTCTGGAGAGTGGCTAGGCCACTCCAGGACCTTAATGTTCTAGATCAGGGGTCTCCAAACTGTGGCCCAAGGGCCAGATGTGGCCCTTTACTAGCCTTTATCCAGCCCTTGGGGCACTATTCCTCCCACTGATGTGAGGCACTATTCCTCCCTCTGACACCATCAAGGGGGCACTATTTCTTCCACTGATACCAATGGTGGGAAACTATTCCTCCTACTAATAGGAGTACTACTCCTCCTCTTACTGAGCACCAACCTTGAGGTCCTATTTATTCTCATTAATGCTGGGACCGGGACATTTTCTGCTCCCGCTGGCCACAATCCGGCCCTCCTAAAATCCTAAGGACAATAAACTGGACCTTTGTTTGAAAAGTTTGGAGACCCCTGTTCTAGATCCAATACTTTTCTCCCCCCTTACTGTACAATATGGTGCTGATGTTAGCCACACTTCCGTGCTTTGTTTGATCAGGTGACAATCTGCCCACCAGGCTGGCTCCCTTTGATAAGCTTCTTTACAGACACTTACCAGGGTGACTGGCCCAGGATAGATAGATACAGGGCTTTTTTTCAGCAGGAACGCGGGGGAACGCAGTTCCGGCACCTCCAGAACTGAATGTATGTAATGGCAAGGAGTGCTGGAGGGTCTATTGATGCTGACTGCTGGGGAATCTTTTGCAGCTGAAAGCGATCTATTTTTGCTGGGGAAGGGGGTCTATTGTTGTTGGGGAGGTCTTCTGTTGCTGCTAGGGAATCTATTGTTGCTAGGGGTGGGTCTTATGTTGCAGGGGGTCAATCGTTGCTGGAAGGAATCTACTGTTGAAGGGAGGGTCTATGGTTGCTGGCTGCTGCAGGGTCTATTGATACTGGCTGTTGGGAGTCCATTGTTGTTGGGGTGGACCTATTGTCGCTGGGGTGTTCTTTGGTGCTAGATCTATTTTATTGCCTTTCTTGTTATCATTAACAAATCCCATACAAAATACTTAGCACCACAAAATGATACTTGGTTCTGCATTCTCTAAAAGGGGTGGTACTGGGAGGTTGGCAAGGGGTGGAACCAGGGAACGGTGCTCAGAGGTGGGTAGGGGTGGAATCAAGGGGTGACTCTGAGGGGAAGAGTTCCTGTACCTATTCTCTGAGAAAAAAAGCCCTAGATAGATAGATAGATAGATAGATAGATAGATAGATAGATAGATAGATAGGGCCAGATTCATAAAGAAGTTACGCTGGTTTATCTATTGATACGCCGCGTAAATTCTAGGATGCTCCAGGGTATCTTTTTTCTGTATTCAGAAAACAAGACACACCGGAATTTTGCTAAGATCCGACTGGCGTAAGTCTCTTACGCTGTCGTATCTTAGTTGCATATTTACGCCGATTCAGAAACGTACGTCCGCCCGGCGCATTTTTTTACATCGTTTACGTTAGGCTTTTTCCGGCGTAAAGTTACCCCTGCTATATGAGGCGTATCCTATGTTAATGTAAAAATAAATACTGCGCAGGTCTAAACAATCATAAATAGTGTGAGACCATTTACATTGGATGAAAAAACAGTGAAAATAAAAAATATATAAAACCAAAAAAATGAAAAACAATAAAAGGCTGCTGCAGCTCATATGTCAGATAAACATAAAATACAGATGAAAATTGGTAGAAGCTGCGCTGCAATGTGAGAAAATCAATATAACAATCAAATTATAATGTGTGCAATGCACACAAATCACTAGTGCAATCTAAAATAAACAAGTGAAAGGTGCAGAATCCATATGAATGAATGTATCACAGAGAAAATCAAGATGATAGAAAGTTCTCCGAATGTGTGAAAGTTATCCAGATAATATCCAGTGAATCTGTATAGCAGATGAAAGTATCCTCCACCGTTAAATCCTAGCTGCTTACCAAAACGATAAGTTAATCAAGCATGTAACCAAGCATGTAACCATAACAGCCAGATCCAGGATTCCAGGGTATATTTTCACCTTATCTCAGTTTCACATATCAGACCATTCCTTCTCCATAGTGTGACCCAAAAGAGAAAAGGCTGACATAGCGTGATACCGTAATAAAACATTTTTTAATGATAAAAGTAATGCACTTACAGTTATGCAGTTAAAACAGTGCGTGTATTATAATAGCCGGCCGGCTCTACTGTCCGCTCGTCCTTCCGGGTAGACAGCGCGGTACGATTCGTGGTGACGTCAGCACGCCGCTCCTCCCTACGCCGTTTCGTCACAACAATGACTTCTTCCAGGGGCACCTATGTTAAGTATGGACTTCGGGCCAGCGTAGAATTTTCCTATCGATTACATCGTTTGCGTAAGTCGTTCGCGAATAGGGCTGTACGTAAGTTACGTTCACGTCGAAAGCATTGACTATTTGCGGCGTAATTTGGAGCATGCGCACTGGGATACGTTCACGGATGGCGCATGCGCCGCTAGTCAAAAAACTTAATTTACGTGGGGTCTGCCTTCATTACCATACAACACGCCCACTGCATGGATAATTTGAATTCCGCGTGCTTACGCCGGACAACATACGCTACGCCGCCTTAACTTAGGGCGCAGGCTCTTTCTGAATACAGAACCTGCCTCACTAAGTTATGGCGGCGTAGCGTATCTGAGATATGCCACGCCCGCACAAATTTACGCCGGGCTTTTTGAATCCGGCCCATAGATAGATAGATAGATAGATAGAGCAGTGTACATCGGCGCATATCCACCCTATAATACGCACGTAAAACTGCGTTAATTAAACTAATATATAGCCCAATCTCTTCATATCACAAAGTAAAGGGAACTTGAAGAACTGTTTTATGTGATCTAGGGGGATGATGTAAGAGCTCCAAATTTAAATTGTGATATCACCTAATCAATTCTGTACAACTGCTGACTGCATCACTGAAGCGGTCAAAATCTAATGTTCTATAATATATCTAATATATGAAACAACTCAAGAACAAAGTCCTTTAGCTTTTAAATGAGCCTTCAGCTCTCTCTCTCTTTAACTCTACCAATCCATTAGCTTGAAATCGGACTTTCCACTCAGTAGCCCAATATTGAGGAAACAACGTGATTACACAACTCCGTCTTTGTCATGCCCTATAAACCTCCTTCATTTACATCCACTCTTTAAAAACTCCCAAAATGCTATTTAAATTGTAAACCTATTTAGGGCTGGAATGTTTTTTCTAACTTGTTTACTTAATGTGTTTGCTGTTTGGCATTGAAGGTCTGTTTCTACTGAGCTTTGTGTCTTTGTGTTAATCAAATTATATGGCTAGCACAAAATTAAGTTGGTTTAGGTTAAGAAATGGAATGAAAATTTTGCTTTGTGATGTTTTGGGCTTCTGCACCGACCTTTCACATCGGTGTGCATTGGTGCTTGTATTTGCTCTTATGGGGGTTTTTTGTGTTCTTGTGTGCTACAAATGTGCATTTTTGTTAATTTGGTTATGTAAAAAGGTGAGCAACATTAAAAAATATATTTTTGGGCATGGTGTGAATGAAAAAAACAAAAACACAAAAACAAAAAAAATGCATGTGTGTCCAGTCTTACTGAAACAAATAGGTAGATTCACAAAGAGTTAGGTCGGCTTATCTACAGATAAGCCGACCTAACTCTGAATCTAAGCCGGCCTATGTTTAAGTGTATTCTCAAACAGAGATACACTTAAACATACCTAAGATAGGCTGGCTTGCGCCATTCTATCTTAGGCTGCAATGTTTCTTTTGCCCGCTAGATGGCACTGCCATTGCGGCCGGCCTAGATTATGTAAATGAGGGACTACGCCGATTCCCGACGATTTACGAGCGTACGCCGGGCCTTCACCGTCGAGTTACATCGTTTCCGTACGCGATAGGCTGCCTAAAGTTAGTCCACCTATGAGGTGGAATAACAATGTTAAGTATGGCCGCCGTTCCCGCCGCGAGGTTGGAATTTTTTACGTCGTTTGCGCAAGTCGTCCGCGAATCGGGATTTACGTCGTTTACGTACGCGTCGAAATCAATAGGCCCGTACGGCCTACTTAGCCGCAATGCGCACTGGGAAATGTAGTCGCCCGGCGTATGCGCAGTGTAAAAAACGTCAAAAAACGTGAGGTCAAGCCTCATTTCAATAATACACGCCCCCCCTCCCAGTCATTTGAATTAGGCGCGCTTACGCCCGCTCGTTTTAGGCTACGCCGCCTAAAATTTGAAGGTAAGTGGTTTGAGAATCACTTTTAACCTAAATAATTTAAGGCGGTGTAGCCTAAAAAAAGTAGGCTAGGCCGTCCTAATTTTAGGCGCCCGTACGTGAATCTACCCCTAAAATTCTAGAATTCACATGCAGCATCTTCATCATGAAAATAAGCCAGTTACACGACGGCAGGTCGGCTCCCCTGTGCGAATCGCCGTAGATGTACGGCGGACGCTTTACGGGGTTTAGGGGGCGAATCACCCACGGCGTGACGTCGGAGCCGGTGCACGCGGCCGGCGTTCGCTACAGAGAGACAGAACGTCTGCGCTGTAAATAGGGAATGGAGTAAACGTGTAGAGGAAGTGTAGCAAATATTTATATGTGAAAAGATACAGTCTGACTACTGATCATAATGACAATATAGTGAAAAAATTATAACATCAAAAATAAATAATCGTGCTACGGTGCAGCTATATCTAGCTGACAAAGTGTAAAACAATTCAAAATGACAGTGCTGGTACAATGAAGTGTAGTACAATAATAAAATGGTGTACTGTTACAGAATTGGGTGTATAGCGTGCATAACACACATCGGTGACTGAGATAGGCTATGCAACCAAAAGCCTATAATCATAGCAAAGGAAAAAGTCCAAAATAAAAGTGCTGGTGTAGATGCCAAAATAACGTGAAGAAAAGTGGGTTTCCAGTGTTCTCTTCAGAGTAAGTGAGGATGTCCCCTTACCTTACTGCTGTAAGGTAACAGCATATAAACCCAAGCACACTTTCTGGTCGTATCCGCATAGGGTGTTATCCAGATGGACTGTAACTGAAGAGACAAATCCATGGGGTAGATTCAGGTACATTTGCCCTTTTTTTACGTAGGCGCAGGGCACCGTTTTTGCCCTGCGCCCCCGCAAATTTTCTGCGCTACCCGCGATTCACGGAGCAGTAGCTCCGTAAATTGCGTGGGCGCTCCGGCAAAATGCCCGGCGTAAGCGCGCGCAATTTAAATGATCCCGAAAGGGGCGGGAATCATTTAAATTAGGCGCGTTCCCGCGCCGAGCGTAGTGCGCATGCTCCGTCGGGAAACTTTCCCGACGTGCATTGAGGTAAATGACGTCGCAAGGACGTCATTTGCTTCAAAGTGAACGTGAATGGCGTCCAGCGCCATTCACGATTCACTTACGCAAACTACGTAAATTTCAAATTTCGCGACGCGGGAACGACGGGTATACTTTAGCATTGGCTGCCCCTTACGCAAAAAACCAACGTACGCAAACGACGTTAACTGCGTACGCAGGGCTCGCGTAGGGTAGTGAATCGGCGTTAGTATGCAATTTGCATACCATACGCTGATCACTACCGAAACGCCACCTAGCGGCCTGCGTAAGAATGCAGCCTAAGATATGAGGGCATAAGAGCCTTATGCCACGCATATCTTAGGCTGCAGTCGGCGTAACGAGCTCTCTGAATCAGGAGAAGTCGTTACGCCTGGGCAAGTAAGCTATTGCGCTGCGTAACTATGGTTACGCAGGCGCAATTGCTACCTGAATCTACCCCATTCTCTGTAGTCACGTCCGAAGAGTGACAGTGACTCGCACCCAGGGAGATAAAGTGCCAATAGTGCAGTATTGTTTAAAAAATGTTTATTAACAAAATAATACACTAGGGTACTCGCATAGCTGTGATAAAATCAGGCATGTAAATGAGAAAGTGCGTTCGCCGACGTCACCTCCGGTACCTATTAGTGGACTCTTTAACCACTTGCCTACTGGGCACATAAACCCCCTTCGTTCCCAGGCGAAATTTCAGCTTCCGGCACTCCGTTGCTTTAACTGACATTTGCGCGGTCGTGCGACGTGGCTCCCAAACAAAATTGACGTCCTTTTTCCCCCACAAATAGAGCTTTATTTTGGTGGTATTTGATCACCTCTGCGGTTTTTATTTTTTGCGCTATAAACAAAAAAAGAGCGACAATTTAAAAAAATATATATATTTTTTTTACTTGTTGCTACAATAAATATCCCAATTTTTTTTTTACATTTTTTTTTTCTCAGTTAAGGCCGATACGTATTTTTCAACGTATTTTTGTAAAAAAAATAAATAAATCGCAATAAGCGACTGGTTTGCGCAAAAGTTATAGCGCCTACAAAATGGGGAACAGAATTATGATTTTTTTTTTTTACTAGTAATGGCTGCGATCTGCGATTTTTATTGGGACTTCGACGTTATGGCGGACACATCGGACACTTTTGACACAAATTTGGGACCATTCACATTTATACAGCGATCAGTGCTATAAAAATGCACTAATTACTGTATAAATGTGACTGGCAGTGAAGGGGTTAACACTAGGGGGTGAGGAAGGGGTTAAATGTGTATCCTGGGTGTGTTCTAACTGTGTGGGGGGAGGGGGGTGACTGGGGCAGGTGACCGATGCGGTGTCTCTATGTACAAGGGACACAGATCGGTCTCCTCTCCTCTGACAGCACGTTTACACACAGAGCTCCGCGTCCCTGCTGTGTTACCGACGATCGCGTGTACCCGGCGGACATCGCGGCCGCCAGGTACACGCATCGGCATCCCAGCGATGCGCCGGGACAGTGTTTACCCACTGCGCGCCCCCCAGTGGCGGGTAATGCACTTTAAATGACGTCCAAAGACGTCCAGTTGGCACCTGAGAGCCGCGCTGTTGACGTCTTTTGTCAATAGCGCGGGTCTCAAGCGGTTAAAGATTTGCTACACTTCCTCTACACGTTTACTCCATTGCCTATTTACAGCACTACCCTTTTCTCTATGAGCTTTTCACCTTGCTTTTGGGACAGAGGTAAGTGCCACGTTCCGCATACCAGTGGCGGCTGGTGCTCAAAATTTTTGGGGGGGCGCAAAGAAAAAAAAAATTGCAGTCTCACTGTGCCCAAACGCAACCACTGTTACATGCCATCAAACGCAGCCACTGTTACATGCCATCAAACGCAGCCACTGTGCCATCAATTTGCACCACTGTGCCATGCCATCAAATGCAGCCACTGTGCCATCAATTTGCACCACTGTGCCATGCCATCAAATGCAGCCACTGTGCCATCAATTCACACCACTGTGCCATGCCATTAAACGCAGTCACTGTGCCATGCCATCAAATGCAGTCACTGTGCCATCAATTCGCACCACTGTGCCACACCATCAAATGCAGTCACTGTGCCATCAATTCGCACCACTGTGCCATGCCATTAAACGCAGTCACTGTGCCATGCCATCAAATGCAGTCACTGTGCCATCAATTTGCACCACTGTGCCATGCCATTAAACGCAGTCACTGTGCCATCCATTGTCACCACTGTGCCATGCCATTAAACGCAGCCACTGTGCCATACATTGTCACCACTGTGCCATGCCATTAAACGCAGCCACTGTGCCATCCATTGTCACCACTGTGCCATGCCATTAAACGCAGCCACTGTGCCATCCATTGTCACCACTGTGCCATGCCATTAAAAAACGCAGCCACTGTGCCATCCATTGTCACCACTGTGCCATGCCATTAAACGCAGCCACTGTGCCCTTTAATGGTCGCCGCTGTGCCAATTGTCCCCACTGTGCCCTGTAAATTGCTTTCTTCCCCCCCCCCCCCCGCCCGGCACTTACCTTTACTGGTTTTAGGCATCCACGTCCCACGATGTCTTCTCCTGCCCTCGATGACTGACAGGCGTCTCAGCCAATCAGGTTACCGGTAGCCAGAACCGGCCAACGTGATTGGCTGAGATGCCTGTCATCTTATTCAAGGGGCGTACAGTCTGTGCGCTCCGAGAATAAGCTTCCGGGACCCGAGGGCTGTATTGGGAAAGCCTATCAGAGCTGTTGGCTTTGATAGACATTTCCGTACAGCCAACCAGCCGGCATTATTCAGATGGGCAGACATTGAGCGCCGACCATCTGAGTAACATCGGCAGCGGCGAAAATAACATAGATTGGTGCAATGCATGAATCTATGTTATTTCACTCAGTGGCGGTGAGAGCCAGAGGGGGCGGCGCTGCAGCGCCCTCTATGGACGAACCGCCACTGCCACATACACTACTCTTTATAGTAGAGTGAGGATTCAAGCCCACTTCTAGAAATATTTCCCAACAAGTTGAAGACTTTCCCTATACGATAATGTGTGCCACTGACTACTAGAGGCACTTGGAGATCGGAAACATCCAGAATAGGTCCTTTAATAGTCCGCCCAAAAAGAATCATGGGATGTTTTGTTAGTGTTCCTCACAACAGAAAGAATTGATCGATGGAAATTGATTTTTGCAGCTATTTTCCACAGGCAGTCTTTCCGTTGAAAATGTTTGATCATTTTATATTAATGGAATAACCACACAATAACAATTATTATTTAACCACTTGCCACCCGCTACACACACACACATATACGTTGGCAGAATGGCACATGCAGGCAAATGGGCGTACAGGTACGTCCCTTTTAATTTGCTGCCTTGCCGAAGCATAAACTCGATGTTCGCAGGCGGACCGCGATCGTGTCACGGAGAGATGCCTATGTAAACGAGGCATTTCCCTGTTCTACCTAGTGACAGGACAGGTATCTACTGCTCCCTGTCATTGGGAGCAGTGATCACTGTCATGTGAGTGGTAGCCCATCCCCCCCACAGTTAGAATCACTCCCTAGGAAACACTTAACCCCTTGATCGCCCCCTAGTGGTTAACCCCTTCCCTGCCAGTGTCATTTACACAGTAATCAATGCATTTTTATAGCACTGATCGCTGTATAAAATAGTGTCAAAAGTGTCCAATGTGTCCGCCATAATGTCGCAATCACGATAAAAAAAAAAACAGTACCGTATTTATCGCGGTATAACGCGCTCCCGCGTATACCGCGCACCCCTAATGTTGCCCCCGAAATTCCTGTAAAAAAAAAAAAGTTATATGATTTTATTACTTACAGTTTTGGTGTCTTCCCAGCGTCCATCGTCCGGTCCGGCGTCCGTCTGCGGCCTCGATGGTGTCCTCCCGGCTTCTCCAGCGCGCGCCTCACGTCGAGTCCCCGCTTCCCGCGCTCAGTTTGAACGCCTCCGCCGACATATACCGAGTGCAGTACACTCGGGTACATTCGGCAAGGCTCGGCGTCGCTCGCGCTCACGCTCTGTGACGTTTATGCGTGAGCACGAGCGAAGCCGAGCCTGGCCGAATGTACCCGAGTGTACTGCACTCGGTATATGTCGCACAGGATTTCAAACTGAGCGCGGGAAGCGGCTATCGGCGTATATCGCGCACCCACGATTTTCCCCTTATTTTAAGGGGAAAATAGTGAGCGATATACGCCGATAAATACGGTATATGCTTATTGCGATTTTTTACCAAAAATATGTATAAGAATACATATCGGCCTAAACTGAGAAAGAAATTTGTTTTTTTATATATATATTTTTTGGGGATATTTATTATAGCAAAAAGTAAAAAATATTGCTTTTTCTTAAAATTGTCGCTCTTTGTTTGTTTATAGCGTAAAAAACAAAAAACCGCAGAGGCGATCAAATACCACAAAAAGAAAGCTCTATTTGTCGGAGAAAAAGGACGTAAATTTAGTTTGGGTGCAACATCACACGACCGCGCAATTGTCAGTTAAAGCGACACAGTGCCGAATCGCAAAAAGTGCTCTGGCCAGGAAGGGGGTAAATTGTTTCCGGGGCTGAAGTGGTTGATCTGGAACTGTAGCTCTTGTCATGATGTGCAAATACAAATACACTTGATATCAATTTAATCTGGCAACATTTTAACGATTGCAAAGTTAAACCTGCTAAATTATGCCCTCTGCTAAAACTTTGACATTTGAAATAAGAACAAGCATGCCTTGCCTTAAAAAAAAGTATTCATACCCATAAATGGTTTTCCAAATGTATTACAAATAAATCTGTGAAAAGTGTGGCATGCATTTATATTCAGCCCCGTTTACTCTGATACCCCTAACTAAAATCTAGGGGAACCAATTTCCTTCAGAAGTCACCTAATTAGTAAATAGAGTCCACCTGTGTGTAATTGAAGCTCAGTATAAATACAGATGTTCTATGAAGCCCTCGGAAGTTTGTTAGAGAACCGTAGTGAACAAACAGCATCATGAAGGCCAAGGAACACACCAGACATTTCAGGGATAAAGTTGTAGAGAAGTTTAAAGCAGGGTTAGGTTATAAAAAAATATCCCAAGCTTTGAAAATCTCACGCAGCACTGTTCAATCCATCATCCAAAAATGGAGAGTATGGCATGACTGCAAACCTACCAAGACATGGCCCTCCACCTAAACTGACAGGCCGGGCAAGGAGAGCATTAGTCAGAGAAGCAGCCAAGAGGCCCATTGAGGAGCTGCAGAGATCCACAGCTCAGGTGGGAGAATCTGTCCACAGGCCAACCATTAGTCGTGCGCTCCACAAATCTGTCCTTTATGGAAGAGGGACAAGTAGAAAGATATTATTGAAATAAAGCCGTAAGAAGTCCCATTTGCAGTTTTCTAGAAGCCATGTAGGGGACACAGCAAACATGTGGAACATTTTGGCCTAAAAGCAAAACGCTATGTGTGGCGGAAAACTAACATTGCACATCACCCTAAACACACCATCCCCACCGTGAAACATGGTGGTGGCAGCATCATGTTGTGGGGAAGCTGTTCAGAGTTGATGGGAAGATAGATGGAGCCAAATACAGGACAATCTTAGAAGAAAACCTGTAACCGATGTGACTGGTCCGTCGGACCGTTTTCATTGGTTCACCTCTGAAGTGGCCATACGGCCTGATATGTGTACACACCGTCAGTCCAAAATCCGATCGGGTCAGAACGCGGTGACGTCAAACACACGACGTGCTGAATAAAACGAAGTTCAATGCTTCCAAGCATGCGTCGACTTTATTCTGAGCATGCGCGGGTTTTGAACCAATGCTTTTCTGTACTAACCATCGGTTTGGTCCGATGGGGCAGAGGTCCATCAGTTCGGTTTTGAAGCATGTTTTAAAATTTTGGACCGAAGGAAAACAGACCGATGGCCTACACACACGGTCGGTTTGGTCCGATGAAACTGAACTTCGGTTCATTCTCATCGGTTTGGTCCGACCGTGTGTACAAGTCTGCAAAAGACTTGAGACTGGGGCATAGGTTGACCTTCCAGCAGGACAACAACCCTAAACACACAGCCAGAGCTACAATAGAATGGGTTAATTCAAGGCATATTTATGTGTTAGAATGGCCCAGTCAAAGTCCAGACCTAAATCCAATTGAGAATCTGTGGCAAGACTTGAAATTGCTGTTCACAGACAAAATTGGGCAGAAGAATGGGCAAGAATGTCCCTCTCTAGATGTGCAAAGCTGGTAGAGACATCCCCAAAAAGACTTGCAGCTGTAATTGCAGTGAAAGGAGTATTGAGTATTGCAGTCAAAGTATTGACTCAGGGGGGATGAATACAAATGCGCACCACACTTTTCACATATTTATTTGTATAAAACGTTGAAAACCACTTATATTTTTCCTTCCACTTCACAATTATGTGCCGTTTTGTGTTGGTCTATCACATAAAATCCCAATAAAATACATTTACATTTTTGGTTGTAACATGACATTTTTTGCATAGTAAAGAAAAAAAAAGAGAGGGGGGTACATAAATGAAAAATAACTTTAATATGGATAACATGTGTTGGCTGTCATAATAATCCATTTAAAGGAGAAATATATCTGTCTGATATACAAAGCAGTGATAATGAGATAAGGAAACAGAGGATCATTGTGGAAACTGTAGCATGTATTTTATGAATGAACTCATGTTGATAAAACACTTCTATGGCAGAGGGTAACTCTGATATTCGAAGTTAAATGGGACTTCAAGTGGAACGCCAGACAAATGTTTTTCTTAATGAGTGAGGGAGCCTGAGAACCTCTATCCATTTTTTTTTATTACTGTCATTGTCCCCACTGGGGAGATTTTCCACTGTTGGGGACAAAAACAACAATATCCGACAAAGGTTTTAACTAGGGATGTATAGATATATTGGCCACTGAAAACTATCGGCTGAAAATAGGGGGGCAGATCCACGTACATCGGTGCATTGTTGCGGCCGGCGTAGCGTATCTCTGATACACTACGCCGCCGTAACTTACAGCGTATTTTCCTTATCCTCAACGAAGTTGCGCCGTACGGCGGCGTAGTGTAATTTTGGCGGCGTAAGGGCACGCAATTCAAATCGATGTGATGGGGGCGTGTTTTATGTAAATACGTCGTGACCAGACGTAAATGACGTTTTTTTGAACGGCACATGCGCCGTCCGTGGGGGTATCCCAGTGCGCATGCTCAAAATTAAACCGGAACAAGCCAATGCTTACGACGGTGACGTCATTCTACGCAAATCCCTATTCGCGAACGACTTACGCAAACGACGTAAAAAATTCAAAATTCGACGCAGGAACGACGGCCATACTTAACATAGGATACGCCTCATATAGCAGGGGTAACTATACGCCGGAAAAAGCCGAACGCAAGCGATGTAAAAAAATGCGCCGGCCGGACGTACGTTCGTGGATCGCCGTATGTAGCTAATTTGCATACTCAACGCGGATTTTGACGGAAACGCCACCTAGCGGCCAGCAGAAAAATGCACCTACGATCCGACGGCGTAGTAAGACGTACGCCAGTCGGATCGAGCCCAGATGCAGTCGTATCTTGTTTTTGTAGATACAAAGATACGACGCGGGAACTTTGAGCTGCGGTGGCTCAACGCGATTGGCACTGCGCTGACAAGCCATTCACCTCTGCAGCTAGGGGTTCGGATCCTGGTCTCGGCTACAGGTGAATTGAGTTTGGTGGTCTCAGCCCGGCTCCCGGTGGGTGTGCTATGCGAGGTAAGCCTGCGCTTAGTACGCCCACCCCCTCCCACAAAAACCACCACACTTGCACGCACTCGAAATTGGGTTAACATGCACGCACTTTGACCACGCGGTCTCTAAAAAGAGAGGCGAAGGACTAACAGGGCTGGTTGAGCGGGCTAGATCCTCTCACTCCCCTATAGGGAGTCCCTCTGCCCCGTTGGGCTTCAAAGCGGAGCAGGTAGGGCGTGCTGTGTGGGAGGACCCCTCACACACCCGCCATTGCCAACCGGGGCATGGAGAAAGGTGGCAGATTGCCTCTGGGGGAGGCCTGCCTACTCCCAACTCCTGCAGTCCGGCTCCTCTCTCGAGTACACGCACAAAATACACTTAAAAAAAAAAAAAAAAAAAAAAAATTGAAGAAAAAAAAAATAGATACGCCGGCGTAATTCTTCTGTGGATCTGGCCCAGGGTCATTGGTATTGTGCAGATAGAAAAAAAAAAGTGACAATAATGGCATGCTACGTCCCATTGACTTCAAGGCAAAAGCGCCACCTATTGACTGCAATTCAAAATTGCGTCCCATTGACTTCAACTGACTACATTTGGGAAAAACAACTGTCCTTTTCGGCCAAGTGCATCCTGAATTTTCGGTTTCAGTTCTGGAGTTTTCATTTCGGTGCACCACTAGTTCTAACCCTTTCCTAGGTTGAAAGGGCATTTTATTGTAATGGTTATACTGGAGAAATGTCCCTTCGCTGTGTGTTCCAGCAAAAGTGGCTCCAAAAAAATACCAAGAAAGGTCTAATGCCGCGTACACACGGTCGGAAATTCCAACAAGAAAAGTCAGATGTGCGCTTTTGGTCAGAAATTTCCGACCGTGTGTATGCTCCATCGGACTTTTGCTGTCGGAGTTTCCGCTAACAAAAGATTGAGAGCTGGTACTCAAATTTTCTGACGGAAAAAATTCCAGTCGGAAATTCCGATCGTCTGTAGCAATTGTGACATGCAAAATCCAGACGCATGCTCAGAAGCATTGAACTTCATTTTCTCGGCTCGACGTAGTGTTGTACGTCAACACATTCTTGACGGTCTAAAGTTCAGAGAGTGTGACCGTGTGTATGCAAGCCAAGCTTGAGCGGAATTCCATCAGAAAAACCATCCAAGGTTTTTCCAACGGAAAATATGATCGTGTGTACAGTGGCGTCTCCAGCTTTCATATTTAGGGGGGGCACATGGGGGGACAGGGACAAAAGTAGGGGGGCCAACTATAAAATGCAATTATATATATATATATATATATATCCTGGGGCCCTTTACTACGATCCCACTATGGGCCCTTTCACATGTTCTGCAGTGAGCTCCCTTCCTACTATACTGGGGCCCCCCAGGGTGGAAGAAAACAAGAGATATATGTCACCAGCACACCAAGAAAATATAAGGGTCCAAAGCAGTGGGAGAACTATCATTGTTGCAAAGGTTGTCATGCCACCGGGCCCTGGTGTTCTGCCACAGTGGGGATCCCCAGCTGTCCTGTCCCTGCTATTTACAGCGCTGGTCTGGCATCTGTCTCCTTGGCAGCGGCGGCAGTCTATTAGGACCTAGTGCTGGTGACATGCAGGGGAAGGCTGGCACTATTGGTTATAGAGAGCTGAGCCCCCAGCTGGTCACCTAGCAGCAGTAATGCTGTATAACCTTCTCTGTTGACATGCTGATCGGGATGTGATCCAGGTGATGCTCCCAGTCAGATCTAATAAACACAATATTTATTAGCATCAAGAGTACAACCACATGAATATAATCGACCGTATGATCAGCAGCCATGTGGGCTCTATGCCTGTAAAGTGTGGGCTCTATGCCTGTAAAGTGTGGGCTCTATGCCTGTAAAGTGTGGGCTCTATATCTGTAAAGTGTGGGCTCTAGGCCTGTAAAGTGTGGGCTCTAGGCCTGTAAAGTGTGGGCTTTGATCAATAAAATCTCTGATATTTATGACTAGGATTTGACTAGGAGCATCACCTGGATTGCATCCCGATCAGCATGTCAGAGAAGGGTCCACTGCTGCTAAGCAACCTGCAGGGAGCTCAACTGTCTACAACCAATAGAGATGGGCTCGGGTGTGTTTGAAATCCCACATGCCCGATCCCGCCAGAAAGCCGACACTCCACAGTGCTAATCAATGTATGGGCTGCCTAAGAGCTAAGACCAGCCATAGACAGTTTAAATCTCAGCTGGTTCAGCAGAAACTGGCTGAGATTTGAACCATTAATGAGCAGATTCTCTTATAATTATCACTAGTGGTTGCTGTATAGCCACTGGTGATAATCACTGTTTGTCGGGAGAATATAATTGCTGGGCAGGGGGGATATTCCCCTGTCACCACTGTCTGTTGATGGGGGAATCATGCAAGTTTCTTCCCTGCAATCTGTGGATGTAGGAAAGAAATTTGCACCGTATATTATCTGCCTAACTGAAAGTGAAAGTAAATTGTGAATGTTTTGAAAGAACAGGAGAGGGGGAGGGAGACAGATGGGGGGGAGAGAGAAGGGATGGAGATAATGTAGTTCAGTGATTACAGTGTACTGCAGTCTGCAGTGCACACACTTAAACACAGTCCAGGCTAGAATATCTGGTTGTGTGAGCGCTCACATTATGCAGTGATGGCGAGCAGAGGGAGGGGGAGGAATCCCCCGCAGAGCTGACTGGGGTCGCTCTCCCTCTCGGGGAGCAAAATACAAAAATTGCAAAAAATAAAAATAAAAAATTTTTTTTTGGGGGGGCACATGGTGGGGCACAGCATGATGTTGGGGGGGTCAGGGCCCCCTCTGGCCCCCCCCTAGGGACGCCCCTGCGTGTGTATGCGGCATTACACTTCTTTATATGTTGCAAAAAGGCACATGTCAATCTTGTTCAACCAACAGAAAAAAATGAATAAGTAAATAAATCAATTGAAAACCTCTGTATACAGGACCCTATTCCCACCAAATGATTTGGACGAAGGCAAAAACAAAAGAAAATATATCCCTTCCTGATCAAGGCAGTGATGGCAAACCTTGGCACCCCAGATGTGTTGGAACCAAATTTCCCATGATGCTCATGCACTCAGCAGTGTAGTTGAGCATCATGGTAAATGTAGTTCCAAAACATCTGGGGGTGCCAAGGTTCGCCATCACTGCCCTAATGCAATGGACTATTCCCTGGATCAACAATATCTGGTGTTACTACTTGTAAATGTTTATAGCTTGTTATGTCTTGTGCAATTAGGAATGCATCCAGCATTTTTTTTTTTAACAATCAACTGAGCTGGCCAGAACTATGGTTGGAATATCACACTTTAGGACCAGGGCTGTCTTAATGAGAGGGCACACCTGGGCACTGCCCAGGGGCCCCAGCTGCATGGGGGGCCCCTGCACTTTCCCCAAAGCAGGGTGCAGAGGGGTCTGAGTGCAGGGGGGATATCTGGGGTGTAGAGGGGTCAGAGTGCTGGGGGGATATCTGGGATGTAGAGGGATCAGGGTGCTGGGGGGGGATATCTAGGGTGTAGAGGGGTCAGAGTGCTGGGGGGATATCTGGGGTGTAGATGGGCCAGAGTGCTGGGGGGATATCTGGGGTGTAGAGGGGTCAGGGTGCTGGGGGATATCTGGGGTGTAGAGGGATCAGGGTGCTGGGGGGGATATCTAGGGTGTAGAGGGGTCAGAGTGCTGGGGGGATATCTGGGGTGTAGATGGGTCAGAGTGCTGGGGGGATATCTGGGGTGTAGAGGGGTCAGAGTGCTGGGGGGATATCTGGGGTGTAGAGGGGTCAGAGTGCTGGGGGGATATCTGGGATATAGAGGGGTCAGAGTGCTGGGGGGATATCTGGGGTGTAGAGGGGTCAGAGTGCTGGGGGGATATCTGGGGTGTAGAGGGGTCAGAGTGCTGGGGGGATATCTGGGATGTATAGGGGTCAGAGTGCTGGGGGGATAGCTGGGGTGTAGAGGGATCAGAGTGCTGGGGGGATATCTGGGGTGTAGAGGGATCAGGGTGCTGGGGGATATCTGGGGTGTAGAGGGATCAGGGTGCTGGGGGGGGATATCTAGGGTGTAGAGGGGTCAGAGTGCTGGGGGGATATCTGGGGTGTAGATGGGTCAGAGTGCTGGGGAGATATCTGGGGTGTAGAGGGGTCAGAGTGGTGGGGGGATATCTGGGGTGTAGAGGGGTCAGAGTGCTGGGGGAAATCTGGGGTGTAGAGGGGTCAGAGTGCTGGGGGGGATATCTGGGGTGTAGATGGGTCAGAGTGCTGGGGAGATATCTGGGGTGTAGAGGGGTCAGAGTGGTGGGGGGATATCTGGGGTGTAGAGGGGTCAGAGTGCTGGGGGATATCTGGGGTGTAGAGGGGTCAGAGTGCTGGGGGGATATCTGGGATGTAGAGGGGTCAGAGTGCTGGGGGGATATCTGGGGTGTAGAGGGGTCAGAGTGCTGGGGGGGATATCTGGGGTGTAGAGGGATCAGGGTGCTGGGGGGGATATCTAGGGTGTAGAGGGGTCAGAGTGCTAGGGGATATCTGGGGTGTAGAGGGGTCAGAGTGCTGGGGGGATATCTGGGATGTATAGGGGTCAGAGTGCTGGGGGGATATCTGGGGTGTAGAGGGATCAGAGTGCTGGGGGGATATCTGGGGTGTAGAGGGATCAGGGTGCTGGGGGATATCTGGGGTGTAGAGGGATCAGGGTGCTGGGGGGGATATCTAGGGTGTAGAGGGGTCAGAGTGCTGGGGGGATATCTGGGGTGTAGATGGGTCAGAGTGCTGGGGAGATATCTGGGGTGTAGAGGGGTCAGAGTGGTGGGGGGATATCTGGGGTGTAGAGGGGTCAGAGTGCTGGGGGGATATCTGGGATGTAGAGGGGTCAGAGTGCTGGGGGGATATCTGGGATGTAGAGAGGTCAGAGTGCTGGGGGGATATCTGGGGTGTAGAGGGGTCAGAGTGCTAGGGGATATCTGGTCCGTTTACCTGCGCTGTCTCCATTGTAGGGGCCCCAGAGCATTACTTTTCCCAGGGGCCCATGATGCTATTAAGATGGCCCTGTTTAGGACATATGTAGACATAAAACCAAATAAATGTTTTGCCGGGATGGATAACATTTTCTAGAAGGGCTGGGAAACTTGCCATTCCTGGAGAAAATTTTACTCTGGGGTCCCTCCAGTACTGCTCACATATTCAATAGCCTTGGTATATGGGGTGAAGTGGAGCCTGGCTGAAGGCTGTCAATCCACATCAATTTTAGTTCATTACGAAATATTGAAGCGACAGAAACTAATTTTGTGTCTGAAAATGAGCTAACCGTTTGTTCTCCATATTTTTAAATTAAAGATTTGTTTGCTTAAAGTTCAGCTTGTCACAAAAAATGGATCTACACCCAATATTGGACTCATGATCACTCAATCTATTCCACTCAGTTACATTTCTGAGAGGATATACTTTTAGACTGTCCGCATACACCCTACAGCCATTTTGGGGCATCTATATAGCTGCTACCCATACATTGTTTTTGTTACACTCTGGGGCTTTCTTCCAAAATAGATCTTAATGCCTGAGAACCCATTTCAATGAGTAGGGGGAAATGATATATCTGGAATAAGTTATAAGTTAAATGTTTTAATACTTTCACATAATGCATCGTACATGACTATATTGCATTATTGAAGAAATTGGTAAACATACAATTCACAGACTTGATTGGGAAAAAGGTTATTTAGACAGTGACCCAAGTGTATAAACAGAAAGTACAATAGTATATACTGCAGTGACCATATATTAAAGCATGAAGTTGGTAGCTCTACGCGTTTCGCGACTACTGGTCGCTCATCAGGAGCACATATCAGGTTAATCTGGGGCATAAGCACATATCAGGTTAATCTGGGGCATCCAACATCTATGGGGGCCAAGAACAGGTCCCAGATGGTACTCACCAGGTAGCCAGATGCTGCTGGCACTAGAGTGAAGCCCCAAACGGTCCCCATGGGCTAGGATAGCCCCTACCAGAGACTGTGGCATGGTAGTGTCTATGGTATTAGAGGGACACACAATGCCAATAGCATACATTTACCCCCGATTGGGACAAGTAGTGCTTGATACCAGATTACTCTATACCTAGACCTCCAGGCCATGATTTATGGAAGTTCTCTACTTAGGTTGATTGTGGTATGACTGCACGAGTGAGCGGCGTCCTACGTGTATTGTTGAAGCGACAACATTGTCCCTTTTTAACCAAATTTGAATGGTGTTTGGAGGGGTGGGCCCCTGTGCCTAATTCTGTTTTGAACTACACCTTTTTGCATAATACAGTTTATATCACCTATTCAACATACCATGGTTGGGTGGTTGGTCCTCCTTAACAACTCCTTTAGGGGTGGGACAAATGTTCTGGCCCCCCCTTTTCCCCCCTTGTCCCCCTTTATTTAGGCCTGCTGCCAGTTATGACTACAGACACAGATTGACATCATTAAAGCTGGCAGCTACTACCATAGTCTCTCTTGGACAAATGTAGTAGCTGCCAGCCAGTGTGATGACTACAGTAATATCTGGCGGTTTGTGTTGTGAATGATGGCAGTGCTGTCATTTACAAAAAAACAAGCTGGCAGCTACAACAGCTACAAAATTTGCCCAAGAGAGACTACCGTAGTAGTTGCCAGCTTGTGTTGCTGTTGGCATGTTTTTTGTGATTGACACCATTTCTCTCCATCACAGTTATTTACAACACATTGACAACAAGGAGGGCTGCAGAATGGAGAGGGGGTTTGGTCTTCAGTACTGCCTGGAATTACCTGATAGGAAGAACATGCATAATTTGGGCTCCTGCCTGGGGTGGAGCTACAGCCAGTAATGACAGAAATAAAAATTACATCTTTTTTACAAACCAAAACACAGATTTGAATGGAGACAAGTACTATGTGCAGTAGATACCCTGGGGTATTTAATCTGGAACTTAAGTCTGCCTCCCTTGGTGGCTTCGCCCCCCTTGGCATCCACCATTACGGCACATGCCCAATTGTGCCAGTGATCTCTGCCCGGCTGCTGGGTCCTGGAAGACCCTGGTTCAATGGCGTCTGTCCCTTAAGTACTCCTCCCTAGCATGCACAGCGGGACGATCAATTCCCACCGATTGGCTGCCGAAGGGGAACACCCAAAACACCTTGACCTGACTGCTGCCACCCTTGGCCTGGGGTGGTAGCGGCACCCCAGACAACAATAGTCGTCACTCACAGTACAGCCATGGCTGGAACAGAGGCCCAAAATTTGCAAAAAAATCATACAGTCTGAGTTAATTAACTCTCAGACTACCCTTTAAATTTAAATCAGCGCCGGCTAAAAAGTAGCAGGCCGCTACATATGTAAAGCCAATTTTATTTTGTATAAAGAGACGTTTTAGAACCCTCATCAGTTTATTGCCGACAGTGGCCTTATTGGGAAATTCAGATTGAAAGTTGTCACCAGAACAGGAATATAAAGGAAATCTTTCAATGGGGACACTAGTTTTGGCGACAATTGATCTTAGAGAAAATGATATCCCATGTCAATCTCAGGGGGCAACACTGCCATCAAAAATGACTGCAACCACCCTGCGACCCCGTGTGTAATGCACATGGTACAGTGCGGTGCTTCAAGGGCTAAAACAAGGGTCATGAGGCAAACATTTTACCTTCAGCTGTCTGTCAGCTGCAGGGGATCACTTTTCAGAGGTACGGTAATCACAACCACAAACGAGGCCTTAGACTTCATTCGTACCTAAGCGTTTCATGAACGCATGCAAAATGCGTGTCCCAGTCATCTCCGACGCTTACCGGAGCCATCGGTAGCAGCAGAGACGATCCAATGTTTTTCCATGAGAGGTTGAAAGTCAAGTGAGGGAATGATTTTTTTTCATTTCTTTGTTGTTTTTTTTTATTGCATTTAAGTGTAAATGTGAAATCTGAGGTCTTTTTGACCCCTAGATCTCACATTAACGAGGTCCTGTCATGCTTTTTTTTTCTATTACAAGGGATGTTTACATTCCTTGTAATAGGAATATAAGTGATCCAAAAAATGTTTTTTAATAAGGGACAGTGTAAAAATAAAAGGTAAAATAAATAACAAAATAAAAATAAATAAAACATTTAAAGTGCCCCGTCCCGATGTGCTCACGTACAAAAGCGAACGCACATGCAAGTCGCACCCCCATATGTAAATGGTGTTCAAACCACACATGTGAGGTATTGCCATGATCGGTAGAGCGAGAGCAATAATTCTAGCAAATGACCTCCACTGTCATTTAAAACTGGTAACCTGTAGACATTTTTAAACTTTGCCTATGGAGATTTTTAAGAGTCAAAGTTTGTCGCCATTCCACGAGCGGGCGCAATTTTAAAGCATGACATGTTGGGTATTAATTTACTCAGCGTAACATTATCTTTCACAATATAAAAAACAAAATTGGGCTAACTTTACTGTTTTCTTATTTTTCAATTAAAAAAACGTGTATTTTTTCAAAAGGGATTGAATTTGTTAGACCACTGCGCAAATACGGTGTGACAAAAAGTATTGCAACGACCGCCATTTTATTCTCTAGGGTGTCTGAAAAAATATATATAATGTCTGGGGGTTCTAAGTAATTTTCTATCAAAAAAAAAAATGATTTTAACTTGTAAACACCGAGTGTAAAAAATAGGCCCGGTCCTTAAGTGGTTAAAGGTAGGGCCACTCGAAAAACGCGCAGAAAAAAATGCAACGCGGCAGGGTCGCTCAGGTGTGAATGGGTTAGAACAAAAGTGTAAGAATGCTTAAAGGGGTTGTAAAGGTGCAATTTTTTTTTCCTAAATAGCTTCCTTTACCTTAGTGCAGTCCTCCTTCACTTACCTCATCCTTCCATTTTGCTTTTAACCACTTAAGACCCGGACCAAAATGCAGCTAAAGGACCTGGCCCCTTTTTGCGATTCGGCACTGCGTCGCTTTAACTGACAATTGCGCGGTCGTGCGACGTGGTTCCCAAACAAAATTGGCGTCCTTTTTTCCTCACAAATAGAGCTTTCTTTTGGTGGTATTTGATCACCTCTGCGGTTTTTATTTTTTGTGCTATAAACAAAAATAGAGCGACAATTTTGAAATAAATTCAATATTTTTTACTTTTTGCTATAATAAATATCCCCCAAAAACATCTAAAAAAAAATTTTTCCCCCTCAGTTTAGGCCGATACGTATTCTTCTACCTATTTTTGCTAAAAAAAAAAAAAAAAATCGCAATAAGCGTTTATCGGTTGGTCTGGCAAAATGTATAGCGTTTACAAAATAGGGGATAGTTTTATTGCATTTTTAGAATTTTTTTTTTTTTTTACTACTAATGGCATAGATCAGCGATTTTTTTCATGACTGCGACTTTATGGCGTACACTTCTGACAATTTTGACACATTTTTGGGACCATTGTCATTTTCACAGCAAAAAATGCATTTAAAATGCATTGTTTATTGTGAAAATGGCAGTTGCAGTTTGGAAGTTAACCACAGGGGGCGCTGTTGGGGTTATGTGTTCCCTGAAGTGTGTTTACAACTGTAGGGGGGTGTGGCTGTAGGTGTGACGTCATCGATTGTGTCCCCCTATAAAAGGGACTGCTGTGTAAAGGGTGCACTGTATTGTAAAGGAGGCACTGTGATGTAAAGGGGGGTATTGTGATGTAAAGAGGGAATGTAATGTAAAGGGGGGCACTGTAATGTAAAGGAGGCATCGTGATGTAAAAGGGGGCACTGTGAAGTAAAAGGGGGGCATCGTGATGTAAAAGGGGGCACTGTGATGTAAAAGGGGGGCATCGTGATGTAAAAGGGGGCACTGTGATGTAAAAGGGGGGCATCGTGATGTAAAGGGGTGCCGTGATGTAAAGGGGGTGCTGTGATGTAAAGGGGGCACTGTGATGTAAAGGGGGCACTGTGATGTAAAGGGGGCACTATGATGTAAAGGAAGCACCTTGATGTAAATGGGGGCACTGTGATGTAAAGGGGGCACTGTGATGTAAAGGGGGCACTGTGATGTAAAGAGAGCACCGTGATGTAAATGGGGGCACTGTGATGTAAAGGGGGCACTGTGATGTAATAGGGGCACCGTGATGTAAATGGGGGCACCGTGATGTAAATGGGGGCACTGTGATGTAAAGGGGGCACTGTGATGTAAAGGGGGCACTGTGATGTAAAGAGAGCACTGTGATGTAAATGGGGGCACCGTGATGTAAAGGGGGCACCGTGATGTAAAGGGGGCACTGTGATGTAAGGGGGGCACCGTAATGTAAAGGGGGCAACGTGATGTAAATGGGGGCACCGTGATGTAAATGGGGGCACTGTGATGTAAATGGGGGCACTGTGATGTAAAGGGGGGCACTATGATGTAAAGGGGGCACTGTGATGTAAAGGGGGGCACTGTGATGTAAAGGGGGTACTGTGATGTAAAGGGGGTACTGTGATGTAAAGGGGGCACCGTGATGTAAAGGGGGCACCGTGATGTAAATGGGGGCACTGTGATGTAAATGGGGGCACTGTGATGTAATGGGGGCACTGTGATGTAATGGGGGCACTATGATGTAATGGGGGCACTGTGATGTAAAGGGGGCACCGTGATGTAAATGGGGGCACCGTGATGTAAAGGGGGCACCGTGATGTAAAGGGGGAACTGTGATGTAAAGGGGGCACCGTGATGTAAAGGGGGAACTGTGATGTAAAGGGGGAACTGTGATGTAAATAAGGGCACCGTGATGTAAATAAGGGCACTGTGATGTAAAGGGGGCTGTACTGTACGGCCTCTTGTACACAGAGCGGATCCGTCTAAGTGAATTCGCCTGCTCAGCGGGGGAGCTCTCCGCTAATCTGATCGAAATTCATAAATGAGTCAATTCGAAAATCCGAAGATTTTTTAATTTTCCGGTCATCAACAGGTCCGCAGTCCGGGGTTTGGGGACCCCAGGACCAAGGTGTATAGTAGTTTGGCGAGTTTAAAAAAAAAAATTGTCACAATTTTTTGGAAAATTAAGAAATATATTTTTTTTCACTATTTATTTTTTACATACTGTCACCAGTGCAGTGTAGCGTTATCATATGACTGGTGTGGCGGTTATCAATTACATCATACTGGTGACAGTATGTAAATCAAAAACACATTTTATATATATATTTCTTTTTTTACATACTGTGACCTGAGCAGTACAGTGTTACCATTCTGCTGTTCTGTAAAGGGGGTGATTTTTTTTTTTTTTTTTTTTACACACTATGGCCAGAGCAGTGCATAGTGACACTATACTGTTCTGGGGAGGTGCTGATCTTTTTTTTTTTTTACACTATGATTGTTTATGATAATCACTGTTATAAACAATCATTATTATGAATGCCATCTATTTATTCAGTGTGTACTATTGTGATAGCTGTTATTGGTCACAGCTATCACATGGTACAGATGCACTGTGATTGGCCCTGTCTGTACCATGTGATTACTGTGACCAATCACAGAGATCAACACAATAGTACTTAATTAATTTCTATGAATGAAGGCCATTCATTATGTACAACTATCTATGATTGGTCACAGCAATCACATGGTACCGGGCTGACCCAGTACCATGAACAGTCATCCCCCGTGTCCTAACAGCAGGTGACAAATTGCCCACTTGTAAAAACAAAGACAAAAAAAGCACCACCTGCAAGACAAAGGCATAATGAGCTAGTATGCATAGCATATTAGCTCATTATGTAATACTCACTCGAGATCGAAGCCCTCGCAGCCATCCTCGTTCACCGCTCGGGCGACTGACATCTCTCCTGACTGTTACTTCTGGGTATTGCGGCTCCGACGCTGTGATTGTCCGGAGCCGCGATGATGTCACTCCCCGCGCATGCACACCGGAGCCGCCAGTCACCGAAAGGCCTCCATTAGCAATGCCACGATCGCTAAAGTGCGCCTGCGCCATTGTCTACGCAGACAGCGGCGTCCGTGATTTTTGTAAATATTTCCTAAACCGTGGAGGTTTAGGAAATATTTCAAGCACCTACATGTAAGCCTTAAAGTGGATGTAAACACGAAAAAAAAAAAAAAATTTCCTGTCACAATGTATAGTATAAGATTTCCTATCATCTGTGCCCAATCTTGCCACAAAGAGTCAATTCAGCTCTGAGCAATCATCTTTTATAGTTCAGTGAGATAAAACAGACAAATAGAGAAAAGCTTAGTCTGTTCTTCCCCCCTGCTGTGAGTGACAGGTGATTTACATATTTCATGCACGAGCCTGAGACAGGCATTATTTTTTAATTCCCACCCTCACTCCTTTTCTGAAGTAATGTGGATACTTTTCTGGGTGTTGACTGGATGTTAGTGATCATAGCAGAATTTAGTGTAAGAAATACACAGGAGAAAATGCATGTTGAAAAGGGGAGTGTAGAGGAGGGCGGGGAGTCTACTGACATCACGACTCCACCCACAGAGCTCCAGACAACAGACCCACCCACAGAATCTGCAGTTTTTCAGTTCTTATAACAGACAGAGGGGAGACATTTGACAGGTAAGGATACATGCAGGAGGCATCTATATCCTTATAGATCAGCACTGTGGCAGTAGTTTAGAAAGGATGAGAGTGGCTTTACATCCACTTTAAAATGTGCAGTATAAAAAAATAATAAAGCTCAATGTTCAAAATGCTACATGAGCTACTTTGGCACATTTTCACCTCATGTATTGAAACCATGCGTGTGAAGAGAAACGCATACACAAACATGCAAAGACGTGGCATGATTTTACACGCAATAGAAATGCTTAAAGTGATTGTAAAGGCAGAAGGTTTTCGATGTCCCTCTCAGCCCCCCCAATACCTACCTGAGGTCCCTCTCTGTCCAGCGATGTCCAAGAGTGTCTCAGCCATCTGAGACTCTCCCTCCTGATCTGCTGAGACACAGCAGCGGCACCATTGGATGCCTCTGCTGTCAATCAAAGTCAGCTAGCCAGTCAACGGAAAGGGGGCGGGGCTCTGTGTCTGAATCAACACAGAGCTGTGACTTGGCTTGGGTGCCCCCATAGCAAGCTGCTTGTTGTGGGGGGGACTGAACAGGAGGGAGGAGCCAGGGGCAAAAAGAGGGACCAAAGAAGAGGAGGATCTGGGTTGCCTTGTGCAAATCCACTGCAACAGAGCAGGTAAGTATACCATATTTATTATTTTTATAGGAAAAAAATAGACTTTACAATCACTTTAACCACTTGAGGACCATATACATTGGCAGAAGGGCACGGCTGGGCACAAGCACGTACAGGTACATCGCCTTTAAGAGCCCAGCCTTGGGTCGCGAACGCGCCACCGCCGGCACGCTCGCGACCGAGTCCTGAGCTCCGTGACCACGCCCGCGGTACCCGTGGACCCGATCGCCGCCGGTGTCCCGCGATTGGGTCACAGGAGCTGAAGAACGGGGAGAGGTGAGTGTAAACAAACCTTCCCCGTTCTTCTCTGTGGCTTGTCACTGATTGTCTGTTCCCTGTCATAGGGAACGACGATCAGTGACATCACACGTCCAGCCACGCCCCCCTACAGTAAAAAAAAACACAATAGGACACACGTTAGCGCCCCCTAGTGGTTAACCCCTTCACTGCCATTGTAATTTTCACAGTAATCAGTGCATTTTTATAGCACTTTTTGCTGTAAAAATGACAATGGTCCCAAAAATGTGCCAAAAGTGTCCGTCAAAATGTCGCAGTCACGAAAAAAATAAAAATAAAATAAAATCGACACCATTAATAGTAAAAAAAAAAAAAATTATTAATAAAAATGCCATAAAACTATCCCCTATTTTGTAAACACTATAACTTTTGCGCAAACCAATCAATAAATGCTTATTGTGATTTTTTTTACCAAAAATATGTAGAAGAATACGTATCGGCCTAAACTGAGGAAATTTTTTTTTATTTTTTTTAATATATTTTTGTTTATAGCACAAAAAATAAAAACCGCAGAGGTGATCAAATACCAGCAAAAGAAAGCTCTATTTGTGGGAAAGAAGGACATCAATTTTGTTTGGGAGCCACGTCGCACGACCGCACAATTGTCAGTTAAAGCGACGCAGTGCCGAATCACAAAAACTGGCCAGGTCCTTTACCTGCATAATGGTCCGGGTCTTAAGTGGTTAAATATAACGTTTTAAAACCCTTTCCTATCATAAAATAAACTTAGGGTTTAACCCTTTCCGATCATAACCCCCCCCCAAAAAAAACAAAAAAAAATAAAACATTCAGGATTTAACCATTTTCCTATTATTAAAAAAAAAAAAAAAAAATCAGAGTTAACCTTGTCTTATAAAAAAAAAAAAATACATAAGGGTTTAACCCTTTTGTATAAAAAAAATATATATCAGGGTCTAACCCCTTCCTAACATAACCCCCCCCCCCCAAAAAAAAAAATATGTAAAAAAATATTCCTATCAACAAAAAAATTGGGGCTTAACCTTGTCCTATAAAAATAAAATAAAAAAATTAGGGTTTAACCCTTGTGTATCATAAATATATATCTATCTATCAGGGTCTAATCCTTTCTTATCATAACCCCCCCCCCATAAAAAAAATCTGGGTTTAATTTCCTATCATACAAAAATCAGGGTTTAACTCTTTCATATCTCTTATATTGATTGATTGATTTTATGGATTTATAATGTGCCAAATACTAGCCCATCAGGGCAGTGTCTAAGTATATATATCTCATATACTCTTTTTATATCAACCCCCCCCCCCAAAAAAAAGAACAATGGTTTAACCCTTTCCTATTGTCCAAAAATAAAATATCAGGGTCTAACCCTCTGCTATCATAACCCCCCCCCCCCCAAAATAAATAAAAAATAAATCAGGGTTTAACTCTCCTATCAACCCCCCCCCCCCCAAATAAAAAAAGGTCTAACCCTTTTCTAACCCCCATTTATTTTATTTTTTTGAGGGGTGGTTTGGGGGTTAGAAAAGGGTTAGACCTTTTTTTTGGGGGGTGGGGGGGGGGTTAATAGGAGAGTTAAACCCTGATTTATTTTTATATAAATAATAATAATTAAGAAAAAAAATAATAATAATTAAAAATAAATAAATAAATAAATAAGGGTTTAACCATTTCCCGTTATTACAAAAAATAAATAAAACATTTTCCGGGTTTAACCCTGTGCTATCATCAAAACAAAAAAAACAAAAAATAAAACCACCCTTTCCTATCAGAAAATAAACTTAGGGTTTAACACTTTCCAAACATAACCCCTCCCCCCCCCCCAAAAAAAAAAACAACAAAAAAAAACAGTTTAACTTTTTCCTATTTCCTATTACCCCCCAAAAAAACACAGTTTAACTCTTTCCTATTACCCAAAAAAAAAACACAGTTCACCCAAAAAAACAAAACTCAGAAAACTCAGTGTTTAGCCATTTCCTAGAATTGATATAACTCTGAGTTGAAGGGGTTGCTAGTTGTGTGTGAATGTGGTCAGGCAGTGATCGCACAGAGGTGATCGGTGTGTGTGAATGTGGTCAGGCAGTGATCGCACAGAGGTGATCGGTGTGTATGAATGTGGCCAGGCAGTGATCGCACAGAGGTGATCGGTGTGTGTGAATGTGGCCAGGCAGTGATCGCACAGAGGTGATCGGTGTGTATGAATGTGGCCAGGCAGTGATCGCACAGAGGTGATCGGTGTGTGTGAATGTGGTCAGGCAGTGATCGCACAGAGGTGATCGGTGTGTGTGAATGTGGTCAGGCAGTGATCGCACAGAGGTGATCGGTGTGTATGAATGTGGCCAGGCAGTGATCGCACAGAGGTGATCGGTGTGTGTGGGTGAGGAGGTGATCGGTGTGTGTGAATGTGGCCAGGCAGTGATCGCACAGAGGTGATCGGTGTGTGTGGGTGAGGAGGTGATCGGTGTGTGTGAATGTGGCCAGGCAGTGATCGCACAGAGGTGATCGGTGTGTGTGGGTGAGGAGGTGATCGGTGTGTGTGAATGTGGCCAGGCAGTGATCGCACAGAGGTGATCGGTGTGTGTGGGTGAGGAGGTGATCGGTGTGTGTGAATGTGGCCAGGCAGTGATCGCACAGAGGTGATCGGTGTGTGTGAATGTGGTCAGGCAGTGATCGCACAGAGGTGATCGGTGTGTGTGGGTGAGGAGGAGGAGGTGTAATAGGAGGAGGAGGAAGGAGGGAAGGAGGGGGGAGGAGATGATCGGAGGGCACTCCGCTTTATTTAGGACCCCGGGGGAAGCTGCAGCTGATGGACCAGAGAGAGCGGAGAGGAGAGCGGCGCACCACCTACATAACCCGACCATCAAAGCTTCCCACCTCTCACAGTGCGATCAGAGAGGAGAGGAGCGCTGACATCCCATACATCGTCCGATCATTATCCCCGATCTCTGCATGGAAAGTGGCCGGACGCACAACTTCTATTGGACCTGTGCTGGATCTCTCATCGCCCTGCTGGGCTTTCTAGGGATTATTGGAGAGAGGAGTGTGATCGCTGGTCGGACAGGGATTGGGTAAGTGGAGACTGTCCTGAGTGTAGAACAGGTGGATCTTATAATGATCATCATCGGGGCATTTAAAGTGATCTGCTGGGCTTTGTGGTCCCCCATTGGGGTGTGAATGGTCTGCGATTGGAGGGACAGATTTCTGGTGGTCATACACACTACTTTTTAATTGTCCAATCCATGTTTGATTTTATCAGCATGTTGGTTTGATCGATCTACTAGATATACCTTCCGATCTATTCAGATTGGAGTCAGTCATTGATTATTAATCATTGTGTATTGATCGGCAGCACTGAGAATTCTTGTATTTTGATCGATCAGATTATGGAATTTTTGGTGGAAACAGAGATGTGATGGATCGATTTATTTTATCTGATAACCAAAATCAGAGATGTGATCGATCACTTGCCATTGCATCTTCCAGCTATTGATCAAAAACCTATTCCCTCTGTGTCCTATCAATTGGCTATATCAATCAATCATGTATCATTACTGTCCCCCAAACCAAGAGAACCTGTCTGAAGCTGACAACCCACCCTATACAATCTGATTGTACAATCTCATTTTACGATGTTCTTTGAGGACTAAACAACCCATCCATTTAGTGTTACAGCAGGCAGGTCCTTGTACTGTTGGTGGTAGATCTAAATGATACAATCAGATTGTGTGTGTGTGTGTGTGTGATGTGATCAGCCTAAAGGTGGCCACGCACCCATCGATGTGATCATACAATCCATTATTCCCTGCAAATAAAATCTCATAGGATAAGAATCATAAATTTACAGACCATTTATTTAATCGAGTGGCTGTGATGCAATTGTATACCAATTGCTTCCAAATAATTAATTAAACGGATATCTGCGTGCGTGTCGGTGGGCATACACAGACCGAGTCTTTTCACTGATCACGTTTTCGATTTAAGTAGCTTTGTCTGGCAACAAAATGTAGCTTTGATCCCCTAAAACACGTATTTCAGGATGGAAATCGATCGATATGATCAGAATATTTCTGCACTGATTTTTGTTTCAGTGCGGACGATCAGCAGTCCGGAGTGTTGGGCTGCCAAGCAATCGCATTGATCAGATCTTTGTATTATCATACAATCAAAACGTTGCGTGTATGATCAGAGGGGGTGTGTGGGTTTTTTTTTTTAGATTCAATTATAATATAGATCAATAAACTGATCATCTTTATCAGCTCATTTCTGATCACATTTTTAAATCAATACTCTGTGTTCATTGCATTAATCAATAATGAATGGCTCCTTGCGATCGCTCGTATGTAGTCCAGTCCTAGTCGCTCTGTATGACCCCCATAACCCCTACTGGTGTCCTGATAACCCAACTGCCACAGGACTTGCCGGAACTTGTAGGTCACAGGATCCCTTTACTGCAATGGGACTATTTACTGGGATGGGATCCCGACAATAAATGTATCAGAATTGAATATATAATAATATATATATATATATTTTTTTTTTTTTTTTTTTTTTTTTACGTTTTATACTGATTTAAAACCTAGTAATATGTACAGGAAGGACCTTGTTGTATAGCTGATCAATGTTCCAGACAGGGACCTCTCCAGGATTACTCTCCTAGAACTTGAACCTCTCTAGGGTTGAGCCTCCTGGGACCTCTCTAGGGTTGAGCCTCCAGGAACAAGGACCTCTCTAGGGTTGAGCCTCCTGGGACCTCTCTAGGGTTGAGCCTCCTGGGACCTCTCTAGGGTTGAGCCTCCTGGGACCTCTCTAGGGTTGAGCCTCCAGGAACAAGGACCTCTCTAGGGTTGAGACTCCTGGGACCTCTCTAGGGTTGAGACTCCTGGGACCTCTCTAGGGTTGAGCCTCCGGGAACAGGGACCTCTCTAGGGTTGAGACTCCTGGGACCTCTCTAGGGTTGAGCCTCCGGGAACAGGGACCTCTCTAGGGTTGAGACTCCTGGGACCTCTCTAGGGTTGAGCCTCCGGGAACAGGGACCTCTCTAGGGTTGAGACTCCAGGAACAGGGACCTGTATGGGGTTAGGCTCCAAGAAAGTACAAAACAGATTATAGCGCACACATGCAAAAATGACATTTATCCTGCAAGGCTAGTTAAAAACACCTGAACATATTCAAAAGTACGGGGGTTTGGTCACACTATATAAAGGCTCCATGAAAGGGGACCTCTCCTCCTGGGGTTAGTATCCAAGAAAGGGGACCTCTCCTCCTGGGGTTAGTATCCAAGAAAGGGGACCTCTCCTCCTGGGGTTAGTATCCAAGAAAGGGGACCTCTCCTCCTGGGGTTAGTATCCAAGAAAGGGGACCTCTCCTCCTGGGTTTAGTATCAAGAAAGGGGACCTCTCCTCTAGGGTTTAGTATCAAGAAAGGGGACCTCTCCTCTAGGGTTTAGTATCAAGAAAGGGGACCTCTCCTCTAGGGTTTAGTATCCAAGAAAGGGGACCTCTCCTCTAGGGTTTAGTATCAAGAAAGGGGACCTCTCCTCTAGGGTTTAGTATCCAAGAAAGGGGACCTCTCCTCTAGGGTTTAGTATCCAAGAAAGGGGACCTCTCCTCTAGGGTTTAGTATCCAAGAAAGGGGACCTCTCCTCTAGGGTGTAGTATCCAAGAAAGGGGACCTCTCCTCTGGGGTTGGTATCCAAGAAAGGGGACCTCTCCTCCTAGGGTTAGGATTCAATAGGAACAGGGACCTGTATGTGATTGGGCTCTAGGAACAAGGATCTCTCCAAAGTTAGGATCCATGAAAGGGGACCCCCACAGTTGGGTTCCAAGATCAGGGACCTCTCTGGGGTCAGGCTCCAAAAAACAGGAACTTTTCCAGGGTTAAGCTGGTTACACATCAGAAAATTCAATTTTCTTTAGATCTACCTTCAAATATATAGTGCAAGGGTCTGATTGCAAAGCATTGGAAAGTGTTTGTTTAGGTTTGACCTCATATTATATGGTGTTGGCAACTGTGTAAAGGAAAATTGTATGGTGTGTCGCCAGCTTTACGCCCCATACACACTATTGGATTTTCTGCAGATTTTTGTCTTCTGATTTACCAAAACCTTATAATATGAGGTCAAATCTTAAGAGTTTCAATTCGTATGCAATCAGGCTTGCACTACACGTTTATGGTAAATTTGAAGACACAAATCTGCAGAAGATCGAATAGTGGAGCTCTAGACTCTGAGAACGGGACTGTCAGAGTAGACTGGAGTCAGCTGAGCTCTCCAGGATGCAGCTAGACGGTACCTGATAGAGATGCTAATTACCTGATTTATCTGCTCACGGGGACGTGTCAATTGAATTAGTAGAGCAATGTAAGCTCAGGCAGGCTGCCTCATCCCAGGAATGGGAGGACTACTGGTCCCAGCAGGCTTTGTTGTTGTAGCCCTCCTGTTGCCTTAGTGAAGCAGTTTGCCTATACCTAGTATTGGGGCTTATTCAGTAAATCAGTGCAAAGAGGAGATGAAATAAGGGAAGTGCAATAATCCTAATGGAGCCAATAGGTGTAGAGTTTAGAGATTTATACACATTAAGAGGATATATAGACTTCTACATGTATAGAGCCAATAACATTTTATCTTTTGAAGTTTCATTTCCAAAACTGAAAATGTAAAGTAATTGATACAATATGTACGTTTCCCGTTCCTGGTTCCTTTTACACTTTCTTACGAAACACGTGCTGAGATCTGATATCCCCGGCATTAAATCCAGTGTATATGGGTGTTTGTAATGCTTCTCATAAAATGTAGTTGGCGGTTGGCGCTTCTGCCTTGCAGCACTGGGGACCTCCGTTAGTTCCCCCGGCTGGGATTGAATCTGCATGGAGTTTGCATGTTCTCCCTGTGCTTGCGTTTGTTTCCTCCAGGCTCTTCCATATCCTTTGCACTCCAAAGACCTGCTGGCAGGTTAATTGGCTTCTTTCCAAATTTGCCTTAGTATGTGAATTAGGGACTTTTTAGATTGCAAGCTTCTTGAGGCCAGGGACTGATGTAAATGTACAATATGTAGACTGTTGTGTACATTGTCAATGCTATATAAAAACTGGACGTGTACCACTTGCTTAGTGGATAGCACTTCTGCCTTGTAGCACTGGAGTCCTCAGTTCAAGTCCCAGGGCAGGACATCTGCCCTCAGGGCAAGGAGTTTGCATGTTCTCCCTGTGTTTGCATGGGTTACCTCTGGATGCTCCGATATCTTCCTACCTTCCAAAGACCTGCTGGTAGGATAATAGGCTCCTAGTATACAGTAGGGTGACCAGACATCCCCGGTTTCCAGGGACAGTCCCCGGATTGAGGACCCTGTCTCCGGAGCCAATCTGTCCCTGGAATGCAGTGGCATGGCAAGGGCATCTGGTACACTCGCCCCGGGTGCAACATTTGGGGGGGGGGTGCAACATCATTACTGTGTCCCCCAAGTGTGCTGTGTTGGGGTCCACCCCCCCCCCCATCCAGTGACTACTGTGTTCCAGCCTGTCCCCAATGATCCCTCTGGTGTGTGTGTTGGTGCAAAGCGTACGGCGGCTATTGGAGAAGCTCTTGGCAGGGGATACCGAGGAGCGGCTTGGTGTCGGGAACAGTATATGGTGCTGGGGAATTGGGTAGGTCAGCCAGTGTAGGAATTGGGTAGGTCAATGTTGTGGTCAGTATAGGAATAAGATGGGTCAATGTAGGAATTGGGTAGGTTAGTGTAGTGGTCAAGCAAGTAGGTTAGTGTAGTGGTCAGTGTAGGAATCGGGTAGGTTAGTGTAGTGGTCAGTGTAGGAATTGGGTAGGTTAGTATAGGAATCGGGTAGGTTAGTGTAGTGGTCAGTGTAGGAATCGGATAGGTTAGTGTAGTGGTCAAGTAGGTCAGTGTAGGAATCAAGTTGGTATGGTCGGTACTACTGTACTAGTGGAAGGGACTCGGAGTGTTAAAAGTCTGGTGGGGGTGCAAACTTCTTGCCATGTCCCGGGCGCTGACAACCCACTACACCACTAACTGCATATATATTATATTTGAGGAAAATATGCGTATAAAATAGTTTACCATTTGCCAAAAAAAAAATCCCCGGATTTCATTTTAAAAATCTGGTCACCTTACCCTAGTATAATATTCTGAGAATGCCCAAATTGCTGCCAACAGCACCATGGGTGCCCGGGGAGAGAAGCTCTATAGAAATATAAATTCATGAAATGGGTTAGAACTCAGATGCCCCTGTATGGTGACCATAGTGTCCGCTGTCACCTTTCCATACCCAAGCAACCCTCAACATCGACCAGCATACCCTCCGTAGAAAAGTGTGGAATAAACCTGCAAAGATTTTCAATCAGTTTGTAGAATTTCTGATATCTGCCCATCTATCCCTCTACTGCCAACCCTTACATCGCCTGATCCAATCTACGACCCTGCTTGTAGAGTAACCATTCCAGAAAGTCGCCACTTAACGATTAACCACATTGCATTCCCTTTTCTCCAGGTCTACGGAAATCGCCTGGACATGGCAGTGTGGAGCGAGCGGTTTGTGAGCCAGAGCTCTTGTCCTGACTGCTGAAGGCAGCCAACGTCTCGGAGCGGAGAAGGCGTCAACGCCGTCTACTTATTTATTGTTTTTAAGCTCGCGGTTCACACCTGCACCAATGCAATTCAAACTGTTCCCCTTCGCCCTCATCATCCTGAACTGTGTGGATTACAGCCAATGCCAAGCCAACCGCTGGAGACGGAGCAAGAGAGGTCAGTGCTGGCCGGGGGACTGGTGGAGGAAGGGCTGGGGATTATCCACGGAGCACACATGTCTTCTACAAACCTCCATATGTTATCTGATCCATAGGGTGTTACTGGGAGACGGTGCTGGTGTCATAGAGCCTTGCGTCTGGTTCCTGAGACGCACGCTCTACAAACTGCATTTTCCTACTAGAACAATAGGTGGTGTCCTACTATAGAACAAGACTCTCCGCATATGGTCAGAGCTACTAGCAGAATATATCTAAGGGGTAGAGCAGCCTTTCTCAGCCCTTACAACTTGGAGGGGCCCTTTAAATGTCCCGCTCTCCCCTGCAGATAACCGCTTTTATCTACAGCTCATGGTGTAATGATCAGCCAGTAGAATGTTCCTTTTATTTGAGGTCACTTTTTGCAAAGCATTCCCACCCATGATTTTAGTTGC